>NW_026061412.1:155000-455000 GCF_024217435.2 Syngnathus scovelli | reverse complement strand
GGAGGTGGCGCAGCAGAGGTGCCGTTATGGCACAGGGGATGCATACCGTGCCGCCCTCAGAGAGGAGCTTGTCAAACAGATGCCTGCCCAGGCCCAACTCGCTGAGCGCATGAGGCTTCAGGGGCGCGCGGTCGTGTGCGGGGCGCGCGTCGAGTACGTCGTGCTCAGGCACCAGCATGGGGTGCCTGAAGCGCCCCTCGGCGGCAGGATCCTAGACTATGACCACTGGAGCGACACCAAGGATGTGTACCCGTTGGACCGCCTGTACTACATGAAGAGCGTCATAAATGCGTGTGATCAGCTCTTTGTCACGGCCGGCTATGGCGCCGTGTGTAGCAAAGTGTACGCTGCGCATCTGCAGGCTGCGTATGTGCGTAAAGAGCTGCTCAGGCAACAGAGCGTTATATAATAAAATGGCAGACACCGAGCAGCCACTGCGCAAAGAGGCCACACTGTCGTGCAACTCAGTAAAAGAGCAACTACTCAGTGCCATGGGCACTGAGTATAGACTGTCCAACAGTGTGCTGCAAGAGGTCATCGCCCACATAAAGAACCAGTACATTGTGGACCTGTGCGCCCGTATCACCATGGGCCTCGACTATAACAACAGTAAAACTGTTACCGAGAAGCTGCTCAAAGTGATCGGCATCTCAGGGTGGCCAGAGGTCCAGCTAACCATGTACTACGTTAAGTCGGGCACTATCATCAGGCTCATGAAGGACAAGATGTCTGGAGTGCGCATCCAGCAGCAGCACATTTGTGTGTACCTGCATATTGTGGGAGTGCTGCTGAGTCAGCATACCAAGGCCTGCGGCACTATGCTCATCAAGCCCGAGCACATGGCATACGTGCTCAAGAACAACAGGATCGACCCGAGCGCTCTGGTGTAGGCCAACTATGGAAAGTACTGCGCGTACACCTCCTGGTACACCTGCAGGTCGGCCGCACTGTATGGGCAGAATGCGATCCAATCGAACGCGTGTGGGTGTTGCCTTACAAAGGCCCGCACACTGTTCATGGCCACTCGCACAGCATCCCATATGGGATAGTTGTACACACCTGTAGAGATG
The DNA here is from genome assembly GCF_024217435.2 of Syngnathus scovelli. Lineage (NCBI taxonomy): Eukaryota > Metazoa > Chordata > Actinopteri > Syngnathiformes > Syngnathidae > Syngnathus > Syngnathus scovelli. The sequence goes on along the minus strand of NW_026061412.1, from coordinate 453,930 downwards.
GACGGGAACGCTATTGTGCGTAAGTGGTTGTTCATGGCCTCGTACAAAGACTGCACGTAGCAGCCCATCAGTTGCCGGGTTTGCTGCGTGGTTGGGACACTGCCGCGTTTCAGCACAGGGCCTACGGTGTGGATGACAAAATCGGCCGGAAGGTTATAGCCTCTGGTTATTTTTGCCTCCCCAACTCGAATATCATCCAGCTGCTGGCATTCTCTTAGCAGCCCAGAGCCCGCTGCACTATGTATGCACACAATGGCCGCTATGCGCAATGTGGATATGTCACACTGCCTAACTGTAACCCGTGTCGGTTCAATGGGCCAACTGGGGGCGTCGATGACGGTGCTCTTGTAACGTGTGGGCGTCTCGATCATGGTGGTATCTAGTTCAGTCGGGCAACCGTAATAGGGCTCTGGGCAATTGCAGAACATGTGCACGGAAAAGGGCATCCCTTACCTGAATGAGCGAGACATGCCCCTGACTAAGCACGCGTTGTGTGAGATGTTGTTTCACCCGGCCGAACGCACGCTCCAAGAGACAGTTCAGCCTAATGAAAACGACTGCACCATGAGTCACCCACTCCACGATGAGGCTGTGGATCGCGTCCTGGTAAAATACAACACTACTCATCTCCAGTTTATGTGCAGCGATCCGGATATTGTGATCATGGACAGGGGCAGAGCCGTTGACAAAGCGGCCATAGTGGCCAGACTCTCGGGCTCACCGCAGACCAGTACCGTTACATCAGCCTCGCATCGGCCCGCGGTGGCCAGCAGCAGCAGCAGCAGCAGCAGTAGCAGCAGCAGCAGCAGCATCAGCAGCAGCAGCAGCAGCAGCAGCAGCGTCCAACGTATTCCAAGTATGCGTGAGTGCATGAGAACAATGTCTATGAGACAAGTGGTCGCCATGTGCAAAGAACGTAACATCGATGTGAGAAATGAAGATACCGGGCGCCCGTACACCCACGCAGAGCTGTGCAAGAAGCTAACGGGCAGTTCTCCCACCATCACGGTACCCGAAACGGGACTGGTGGTGGACCCGGCGCCCGCAAACAGTCTAGTGTACATTAAGATGCCCCACACTATGCTGCATAACACAGTTCGCGCAGCCCACGGTGTCACGTACAGCTTTGTGGCCGTGCAAGACTCTGTTCCGGGCACTTACAAGCCTGTGGATCCGGAGCACTATGTCGTCTGTCACACTCCTCCGAAGGACATAGCAGTGCAGCTGTCGCCCATCGACAGTTGGGGCCCGGACATCAAGTGGACCGTAAGGCGTCCCTCGCAACCCTAACCTTAACCCGAGGTCCCAGAACACTTTACATTGCTCCTTGCGCCTTTCCCCCGGACATCGTCATCAGTGATCTGATGAAGAAGCTGGACATCCTGGGCGATAACGCCGTAAGTGTATGCCGAACTCCTTATGTTCGCACTCCACGAGACTCGGCGGCTCAAATGTGACTTTTGGAAGGCTTTGCGCTGAAAGAAGCTTGTTGATGTTAGAGATTTGCTCACTCCAACTTATTTTGCAAGAACCACACGGGAGACAAGCAAGTTCTTTTAGACACCTGCAGGTGGAGAGATCACTCGCTACAGGAACGAAATCTAAAAGTCTCCTTCCTGCAAGGGCATATTTATTAGGAGGAACAGAGTGGGGGTGAGAGTGGACAGGTTTGGTGTACCCCCGGCCTCTGATAAGATCAGAGCAGGGGGTGTTTTACACTGTTGTGGGAAACAGAACAACTTTGATTGCTTCCCCTGCAGCTGGTCAATCAAGCAGAGGAAGCAACCACTTCATCTTACTCTGCATTGTGAGGGCAAGACAAGATTGATTTAATCATTATAGTTTACATTCCAACATAATCCTACGATAAAGATAACCTGGAAAACCCTAACATCTCCCTCCTGTTTTATCATATGATTATGTCACCCCAAACAACAAAGACAAGTAAGAAAAAACATATATATATATATATATATATGTATAATGAAGAAAGAAGAATAGTAAAAATAAAAACAACAAACAATGATAGCAACACTTTCCAGTGAAGATGAGGCATTACCTCAATACCCCAGATCAAACTTATTGTGTAAGCGAAAAACCTGCTGGCCAGATGTTATTAGCAGGAAAATTCTTAAACGGCCCCTGTGCCACAGGCGACCAGAATGCTATCAATAAAAAATAAAAATAAAAACACAGAAACAGTACATCATTGTATCCATCACTTGCGAAGCATTTTCGATGGTTAAATCATCAAGTTTCTGTAAAACATGCCCAACAGAGCAGCATCTACGCAATCCACGTGTCATTATCGTCATCACATCCGTCATCTCCAAGAAGTTGTATATGAACTTGGGCTACAGTAGAGGACACAAACTTCGACACAGCAGACTTCAAACATGGGATAACGCAGGTCGTAAACGAGCACAACACCACCAGCACAACAAGCACAGGAGACAGCAATTTCAACAGCAGTTGCCACCAGTTGCCAGAGAATAGCCATGAAAAGAAATCAAACTGATGTGGGACCTTGTCTTTAGACATGGCCTGCTGTAAGTTCTTCAGCGAATTCATGGCGTCGTTTATGTGGGTGTCATTTTCTCCAGGTATGTATGTGCAACAGGAAGTCCCAATGATGTGGCACACACCACCTTGTGCTGCCGTCAACAAGTCCAGAACCATCCTGTTTTGCAAGACCATCAGTCTAATAGCCTGAATCTCTCTATTTTGTCCATCGTTGACTTGCAGCGAGAGATTCACAAAGGATTGAAAACGATAGTTCAGTGTCTCGATGAAGAGCGATAGTTTCCCAACCCCAATCTGAGGGAAGAGCGCAAGGACAACTTTGTCTCCGGCAGACCACAGTTTATGGTCCCCTGGAACGTTCGCACCCCAGACAGGGTCATGAGGGTCAAAGATTGCAACTGCTCTGCGTCGACGTCCAGATGAGTTGTGTGCTCCTGTCAGCAGATGATGTCGTATCCTGTAGGTGTGGTCTGTCACCCACACTGGTGCACACACTCCTGTCCAGTTGGCGGGCAGCATCGGATAAACCTTGTGACCACAAAGCCACCAGCCCTTCTGTATGAAGTATGTTCCGTTCGATGGTGTAGCCATGTTGGTTGGAGAGCCCTCACCACCTGAAATGGCTCTCTTATCTTGACACTCATCGGTGATGTCCAAAGCTCCCATCCAGTTTCCTCCTGGAGAGCAGTCGTCGTTAATGCAGACGTGGGTCTTGTTACCTTGGATGTAACATGTGTAATTCACTCCAGCTGGTCTCTCTGTGTAGGCCACTTGTGGTATTGTCCGTCCTTTAACAGTCACATTGAGATTTGTCCAGAACAGCTGATCACAGGCACCGTCAGCAAGTCCAGGGCGGTAAGGGTCGGCATCTTTGACTGTGACGGCACGGTGCTGATATCCAACTCCTCCCATGGATGCCATACATTTTGCTTCAGTGACATTCATTGCTCTGGCCTCCAAGCGAACTTGCGTGGAGGAAGGGGGGAGTTTCGAACACACATAGCACGCCTCCCGTGTGTGAGCTCTCACAGTGAACCTGACATACCGGTACCAAGTGTTGGTTTCGTATGGGTTTCTGGGGTCCCATGACCAGTCTTCAAAGTTCTCATCATGTGACCATCGTTTACCACGGGCAACATTGTCATTTGGTCTGTTCAGATGAGTCAATAGACCATAGCACGCTCCAACCACAACGCAGCAGAGGATCCATCTGGCATATGGAGCCCCGTTGCTACTAGGATGGCAGAGACACCGGGACATCCCCTCGCCTAGCGGAGTGGGGATCGATGAATTCTTCACCAACATTGAGACGCCTCACCCTAAACGATGGGGCCCCTTTGTAGTCAGCCTTCCCCACCACTCCGAATTAGGGGTCCAGCACTCTCTGCAACTTGCAGTGGCTGTGGTGAATCCAGCTGGGCCGTTGAGAAATTTTCACCGCCGTGGGAGTAGCAAGCAAAACTTGGAACGGTCCCTCCCACCGCGGGCTGGCCCAGTTCTTTCTTTTGATGACCTTGATGTAGACCCAGTCTCCTGGATTGATGGGGTTGTCGACCTGTGAGGAGGAAAGATCAGGCGGCAGTAAATTTGTCTTTGACACAGTTTGAGCGTCCTGATCATATAATCTGCCAAGGACTGCTCTTCATCTGTTGTTTGCAACTCTCGTAGTTCTTATCGTTCTTATGTTCCTGTTAGCCTGCAATTGTCCAAATCAAAAATGTTTTCTTTTGACTGTCTTTCTTTTGAACCTCTAAATCTCTCGTGTTGCTAACCTATCTACACCAGAATAAAAAAAATTACCACAGTATAACACCAAATGTATTCGAAAATTCATTGTCATAAAGTGTTGTATTATTACTATCTTCCACTATCTGTCCTACTAACTCCCTCCTTTTGAGGCTTGGCAACGCCCATACCTCACACCTTGACAATCTTTTTGGGAGAATGCGTTCTTTACTACATACGATTCCATCATCATTTAATTTGACTTTCTGTCCAAAACGCTTCTCAATTTCCCAGTTCACACATCTTCTACATGTGTTACTGGTTCTCCAGTTTTTTTTCTGTAGTTAATTATCAATCCAAAAGCTACGTGTTTCTTTCTAACATTCAACCTGCTCAAAATCACTCTTTCATCAGTCGCTCTACTAATTTTCCATAGTAGTCGCTAACGGCTTCAACCATTCAACCTGTAATTTCTTTTCATTCAGGCTATCATTCATCAATGTTCATTTGCATCTCACACACAGTCTCCAAAAAGGAGTCTTTCTATCACGTTGGTCCCAATTCATCCAAGCTCACCACACAACATTCATATATCATTTTCAACTCAGGTTTCCTGGTAGAACAATCCACCAACTCAAAAAAAAATTAACTAAAACAAACAATTGGCAAATTAATCTGAATTTTTTCTTTGTTTTTAAATTTGAAGAACTCAATCTCTCAGATTTAGCTTGCATTTAGAATTTTGTATAATCTTATAACACAACCAATCAATTATTCCTATTAAATGTAGCATTGCAAAATCTTAAATTCACAATTTAGCTTCTTCCAATTCCTGAAAGCATGTTCTGTCATTTTTATTTTCTTCGAATTTCTCATGTGGGCTCGACACTTAACATGCACTAGTGTGGATTAGTTTCTGCTTGCAAACAGATTTCTCTCTTTTTCCTCTCATTTTTATCTTTCAAAATAATTTCTGTTCTGCGGTGCAAATTGGATAGACCACAGTCTAGCAAATTTTTTTTTATACTAAAACTTTAGCCAATGTTCATCATTTTAACATATACACACACACATGCAGAGCTCTCGCACGCAAAAGGTAGTTCCCAGCACCAATGATTCGTCACAGGCTGGCCATTTCCTGTGGTCGATCATGAGCTGGTCCCTCCCATGCACACGAGGACAGCACATTCTTATTTTATTTATTTATCTTCTAGAAGCAAGTTGCATTTCTTTACCACTTGATTTCTCAACTTCCTTTCTACTCCATACTTTTTCTTCCACTTCGGCATATATTGCATACAATTAAGAAATCTACTCGCCATGTACTTCTCATCTCCGTCAAGAGGTAGAGATTTACCGTTTTTATTTCCCATCTTAATTCTAGTAATTTTAGGTTTTACAATCTCTTTGTCTCAAAAAATATTATTATTATTATTATTACTATTATTACTTATTTATTTCTTTGAGGATCCTCAATGCAGGTTTAAATTGACCTTTCAACAAATTACTAGCCTGTATTATTGCCGTGGATCAATGCTAGAACTGCTATTTAGTCAATTTATCCTACCAGTCACACTCTCAATTACACAAACTCCAGCGCTTTGTATTTTTCTCATGGCTCGGACAAACCAAAGCCGTATCTCATAGCTCGGACAAACCAAAGCCGAATCTCATAGCTCGGACAAACCAAAGCCGAATCTCATAGCTCGGACAATCCAAAGCCGAATCTCATAGCTCGGACAAACCAAAGCCGAATCTTATAGCTCGGACAAACCAAAGCCGTATCTCATAGCTCGGACAAACCAAAGCCGTATCTCATAGCTCGGACAAACCAAAGCCGAATCTCACGTGCACCTGTGGGTTTTTTTTTGTTTTTTTTTTATACGCGTTTCACAACAACACAATCACACAACTTCAGGCCTTTAACTTACTTGTCCCCTGGTTCGTTGCACTGCCGGGTCCCGTCAATCCACCTCTGTCAGACGAAGGCAGACCTAAGATGCTGGCCCAGCGAAGAATTTCCTTCCCAGGTCTTTCTTTACCAGGTCCGGCTAATGGACGCTGGCCCGTCGACGGTGTACAGCGCGTCGTCCTCCGTCAGCCAGATGATGGGTATGAGGGATCCCGGGTTTCGGCACCAAAACGTTAGAGATTTGCTCACTCCAACTTATTTTGCAAGAACCACACGGGAGACAAGCAAGTTCTTTTAGACACCTGCAGGTGGAGAGATCACTCGCTACAGGAATGAAATCTAAAAGTCTCCTTCCTGCAAGGGCATATTTATTAGGAGGAACAGAGTGGGGGTGAGAGTGGACAGGTTTGGTGTACCCCCGGACTCTGATAAGATCAGAGCAGGGGGTGTTTTACACTGTTGTGGGAAACAGAACAACTTTGATTGCTTCCCCTGCAGCTGGTCAATCAAGCAGAGGAAGCAACCACTTCATCTTACTCTGCATTGTGAGGGCAAGACAAGATTGATTTAATCATTATAGTTTACATTCCAACATAATCCTACGATAAAGATAACCTGGAAAACCCTAACAGTTGACGCTGTGCCTTTGGGCTCTTGCAGAATCTCACCAACGAGGAGCAGGTGGTCATGATTCACGCCAGGACCCTTCTCACCCTAGCCGAGAAGGTAACGCGCACGTCCACGCACGCTCTCGCATTCTGCTTATGTGACAGCAGCCTTTCCTCAGTGGTTAGAATACATCAAAGTGACCAAGTCAGCACTTCAACAGTAGATGTTGGACATTGAAAGTGAGAAGGTAGACAGACACGCGACATCAGCCAAGGGGAACTCCGGCAATGTGCCCCAACAATTCTGACCTTGAGCTGTGCTAGGATATGTTCTGTAAGCAGAAGGGCTACCTGGATGAAGAGTTGGACTTCAGGAAGCGTTCCATGGACCAGGCTCATAAGGTAAGTCGCCCTCAAATCTCCCGCCGGACCACTGATGGACGAGGATTGCGGCCCAGAGGATCCTGGAGCTGGAGGCCATGTTGTACGAGGCGCTACCGCAGCGGGACTGCCCCGCCACGGACGGCGAAAAAGCCAGCCACGCTGGCGTGAATGACGTGCTGACGGCGGATCAGAGAGAAGAGCTTAGGAGCGCCGTGGACCAATGGAAGCGAGCCCTGATGTGCGAGTTGAGGGAGCGCGACGCTTGCATCCTCCAAGAGAGAATGGATCTGCTGCACAGCGCGCAACAGGTAAGGGCCCAAAGCCAGCCCGGCACTTACTTGCACGCTTACTGGCTTTTGAAGGCCACTTTCCATTTGTCCGTCCTAGAGGAACAAAGAGCTGAAAGAATTCATCGAAGCTCAGAAGAGACAAATCAAACAATTGGAGGAGAAGTTTCTGTTTCTCTTTCTATTCTTCTCCTTGGCCTTCATTCTGTGGCCCTAACACCAGCTGGTGAGTGAGCTCCAGCGGCACCGCACTCGACACCTCCGATAAACTGCCAGCCGGTCTCAGACGTTGGCAGACGCTCCGATGCCGACGTATACCCCCCGCCACGGTGACAGAGGCACCGTGTCACACCGGCGCTCATCCAATCAGAAGGCAGGAAAGGCAAATTCACATGCAGGGCACTCTTGAACCAGAAGAGAGCGCCACAAAAAACGGTTGTTGCCCCAAACGCGCACTAAAAAGGGTCAGAATAACAAGAGTCCCACCGGCCAGCCGGGGCCACCCGTCCATCCATTTCTTCAGGGGGGAAAAAAATTGGAGTCACCGGTGAGTACATTTTGCATTTAGCTCTGCTTTTCTGCTTCTGTCTTCAAGTGTGTGGCATCCTGCGACCAAAGATTCAAGCAACCCCAAAGCGGTTGACCTCAACGTCCCACCACCATGCCGACCAGAGCAGGTGACATGATGCTTTGGACATCCTTCCGTCTCAGATGCCCAAAAGTACTCTTTGCCACATCTGCGGCAATACGGTGTCTTTTCAAAGGTGCAAATAAATCCAGCGTGGGCGGAACACGCACGTCTTCGTTTTTTCCCGCTTTGTTTGTGTGACAGCTGTTGTGAAAATTTTATACAAATAAAGTTGTATAGTACAGGTTTGGCCAAGCCGCAATTCCTGAACCGCATGCGGCTCTTTGCTTGGATTCATGCGGCCCTTTTATGTTCATAGCAACATTTGTGTGTGTGTGGGGGGGGGGGGGTGGTTGTGCGTGTTGGCTTCACTTGAGTTCAATTTGGTATTTTGGTCAAAAGCGCATGTGGTGAAATTCCACAAAGTAGGATGGGCAAACACATTCCAGTAAACTATTAGTGTCAATTGGGCTCTCGAAATGGCAGAGAAAAGATGCACAGCAAAACGGAAATATGTAGATGAACACAGGACGTTTTTATCAGAGTGGGAAAGTTTATATTTTTTGTTGAACGTGATGGCAAACCATTCTGCCTGTTATGTCAGACCTCAGCGCATTTCAAAGATTCAAATCTTCAGCGCCATGCACTTCAGCTCACTCCATGGCTAACATTGATCAGGCGTCGAACCCGCAACATCATGCTTAAGAGGTGGACATGCTAACCAGTGCGCCATTAAAGTCAAAGTCAAAGTCAAAGTCAGCTTTATTGTCAATTTCTCCACATGCCAAAGACACACAAAGAAACCGAAATTTCGTTCCCCCCTATCCCACGGTGACAAGACATGGCTCACAACAGACAAACAAGTAAACAAGTATAACAAAAGCGTGCTGAATAAATAATGAATAAATAACACAACAATAAATAAATAAATAAATAAATAAATAAATAAATAAATAAATAGGAGGAGCAGAAAAAAAAGGAGCAAGTGCGCGTACAGCAGACATTCCCGAAAATAGCGCAACAGTGCCGCACGCTACGCAGAAGGGGGTAGCGAGTTCAGGGCCCTAACAGCCTGGAGAAAGAAGCTGTTGGCGAGTCTGGTGGTGCGGGAGCGCAGGCTTCTGTACCTCTTCCCAGAGGGCAGAAGGTCAAACAAAGAGTGAGCCGGGTGACTCACATCTTTGGCAATCGAGGTTGCCTTGCGGGCGACATGGGAGGTGTAAATGTCCTTTATTATGTCAACGCATAATAACTAAGTCTACTGATCAAAACAGCGGTTACTATATGACGTCGCTACGTCGTGGTCAAGTGACGCAGACAAGACATCAATGGACGGACCTTCCTCCGAAATTAGAATCCGTGGGCAGAGTTAACTTGTTTAAAAGGGAGTGGGCAGAAGAAATATTTAATTTATTTAAATCTATTTTGAGTGCACACCATTATGCCAATGCATAACAACTGTAAATCTACTAAACAAAACAGCGGTTGCTATATGACATCTGCCACGTTGTGGTCACGTGACAGACGTGACGTCGATGGGCGAAACTTCCACCGGAATTCAAATCCGCGGGGAGAGTTAACTTGTTTAAAAGGGAGTGGGCAGAAGAATTATTTAATTTATTCAAATCCATTTGGAGTGTGCGCCATTATGTCAATGCATAACAACTGTAAGTCTACTAAACAAAACAGCGGTTGCTATATGACGTCTGCCACGTCGTGGTCACGTGACGCGGACGTGACGTCGACGCCTACTTTACATCCCACCGATCACAGGACCCCTCGGCTGCATAACCGCGCCCCCTTCCCAACCAATCGGATTTGCTATACGCGAAAACGACGCCAATGGGCGGGCTCTTCCGCCAGAATTTAAATCCGTGGGCGTGGCTTGCAACAGGAAGTAGGAAAATGGCGATGTTGACAAAGACACAGCGGATGGTAACTTATGACTAACGAGAGAAATATTTTTATTTTCTGCTTGCAACTGGACCGTCCAGAGCGTACACGGTAAGTACAACTCATCGTTTTTAAAAAGAAGTACTTTTGTTGCCCTGAAAAGCGAGTGAGTGTGGCGTTTGGGGGGAACGTCGAATTTCGGCAATTATTTCGACTGGTCAACGGTTGTAAATGATTGCGTTGATTAAAAACTTTATTTAACTCTACTCTTAACTTTGCCGTTTCAGATATGCGAGTATTACACCGCGGAAATGACGTCAATAGGCTGAACTGTCGCCAAAATTCAAATCTGTGGGCGCAATGGCCTTGAGCGAGACAACGGATACATAAACGACGACTATCAACAGAAATATCTTTATTTTCTGCTTGCAAGTGGACCGTCTAGAGCGTACACGGTAAGTACAACTCATTGTGTTTAAAAATATTTACGTTTGTGTAGTTTGCGTTGCGTTACATCTGTGAATGTTGGTTGAGGCTAAATGTTAATGTTTAATTTCCTTCCTTTAGGTTCCACGGTGTTTGTTGGCTTTAAGTTTTCCACTGCAAGAAGAGGCTCGTATCATTGACCAGGAGCGAGCTACAAGTATCATTGACCAGGAGCGAGCTACAATGGTGAGTAGCCATAACATTTATGTTAAACACTTCCTATTTCATGTCTAACAGTACTTGATTTAACAAATAACCATAAATAAATACAGTGTGGGCACTGAAGTTAACATATGTGATTATACTGCCTAATCCGTCACCGAGTATATTGTTGCAAAGTAATATAAGATCCAAAGTTGTAATTCAGAATAGTTTTCAAAAGAAGGCCATTAGAATTATATACAAGTCTGATTACCCTGAAGATAATAACAAGCTATTAATTAAATCACAAATTCTTCAATTCAAAGATTTGGTAGATTATCAGACAAATAATGTCTAACAGTAATTGATTTAACACATCACGATAAGTAGATTGAGTGTGGGCACTCTCAAGTTAACATATGTGATTATACTGCCTAATCTGTTACAGAGTATGTTGTTGCCAAGTAATGTAGAATAGATCCAAAGTAGTAATCCAGAATAGTTTTGAAAAGGCCATTAGAATAATAAACAAATCTGATTACCTTGAACATAGTAACAAGCTAAGTGTTTAATATCAAAGTCAAAGTCAAAGTCAAAGTCTCCTTTATTGTCAATTCCTTCGCATGTCAAGACACACAAAGAGATCGAAATTACGTTTCTCACTATCCCAGGGTGACAAGACAGAGTTCACAACGCACATACAACACAGGAAAAATAACACAAGAAGTCAACATCAATGAACAATAAGCGTGATAGCACGCTAGCCGCTCCCGATGCACAGCAGAGTCCGGTAAGATGACAGTCAACCAGGCCACTGTGAACACGAGCACACAGCAGGCACGCACTGTCCGGTTCGTGGATCCTATCAGACGAACGCAACCCATCTTGTCGCGAACGAACGTACGCCAGGAGAATGGAACGCTGGGCGAGCTGGGTTGGCCGCAAGCCTGGCCCGACGTCTCCGTGCTGGCCCCTCTTCTGCTGCTTCACAGACCCACTGCCGACGCATCCCAACAATGCTCCAGGACAGAGCAGTCCGAGCTCACGACACAGTCCAACCGGGGGAGGAAGAGCAGGCCAGTCCGGCGTCGCTCCATGACGAAGCAGTCCGAGCGCCCTTAATCTCTCCGCACCAAAGTCCAGAACGCCATAAAATCCACTTCCACCGATGTTGAGCAGAACATGCCCGCCGCACTAGTAGCACGACGTATCACACGAGACGAACACACACAAAACTGCCGGACAAACACTCAGTAAACACTCACACAACACCGAACGGGACAGAGAGTGGCCGCTGCGTGTGCACGCGCCGCCATCTTGATTCTAATATGTCCTATGAAGTCAAAATTGGGCACCATCATGTGGTGAAATTTGGAATTGCATCACATCCAATTTTGCCTGGGAACAAACAGATTAAATAAATCTTAGTTTTGAATAAGCCACTCCTTCTCAAACAAGTAAACTCTGCCCATTTTGCGCAGTAGATGTTCTGTTAATATCTAGTATTTATACAAAGTCATAATTTAAATTGCTTTCAACCTTCATTCATCGGTTCAACCAACATTACTCGCTCTTATTACCAATTTGTATTGATTTAACTAAGCGTTTAATACTTCCTATCAGGTCTCAAGTCAAGATTTGGCAAAATACAATTTCAGCAAATCCAATTTTGCCAGGGAACAAAAATAGATTAAATAAACTAAATAAGTCTTCTTCCCATTAAATACATCAGAAAAGTTTGTCTTGTAACCAGTCCTCTTCAAACAAGTAAAGTCTGCCCATTTTGTGCCGTAGATTTTGTGTCTATGCCTAGTATTTATAAAAAATCATAATTTAAACGACTTCTTTCCTTCATTCACTTTGGAAATTTGGAATTGCAGCAAATCGAATTTTGCCAGGGAACAAAAATAGATCAATTAAACTAAATAAGTCTTCTTCCCATTAAATAAATTATAAAAGTATGTCTTGTAACCAGTCCTTTTCAAACAAGTCTGCCCATTTTGTGCCGTAGATTTTGTGTTTATGCCTAGTATTTATACAAAATCATAATTTAAAGGACTTCATTCCTTCATTCACTTTGGAAATTTGGAATTGCAGCACATAAAATTTTGCCTGGGAAGAAAAGTAGATTAAATAAATTTAATAAGTCTTACTACTTCCCATTAAATAAATTAAATATGTCTTACTTGTTCCCACTCCTTTTCAAAAAAGTAGTTTAAAACGAGGGCCCTTCACTCAACCTTTAACCTCAACCCCGCACGTCACATTGTGTTGTATCTGTGAATGTTGGTTGTGGCCAAATGATAGTTTTCTTTCATTCGTTTAGGTTCCAAGAAAACTTGATGTAACTCTACTTTTAACTGCCGTTTCAGATAAGCGGGTATTACGTCGCAGTCATGTGCCGCGGATATGACGTAATTGGCGGAACTTCCGCCAAAATTCAAATCTGTTGGCGCGATGGCCGTGAGCCACTGAGCAACGATGATTATCAACAGAAATATCTTTATTTTCTGCTTGCATCTGGACCGTCTAGAGCGTACACGGTAAGTAACACTCATTGTGTTTAAGGAGATTTACGTTTGTGTAGTTTGACTAAAGTTGTCGATGTAGCTAGCGTTCACGGTAATAGCAACGTGTAGCTGAGGCGCTAACCCTAGCAGAAGTGTAGCCGCGTTGCGTTGTACGTGTGAATATTGGTCGAGGCGAAGTGTTAATGTTTAATTTCATTCCTTTAGGTTCCACGGTGTTTGTTGGCTGCAAGTTTTCCACTGCAAGAAGAGGCTCGTATCATTGACCAGGAGCAATCTACAATTGTGAGTAACCATAACATTTATCTTAAACACTTCCTATTTCATGTCTAACAGTACTTGATTTAACAAATAACCATAAATAAATACAGTGTGGGCACTGAAGTTAACATATGTGATTATACTGCCTAATCTGTCACCGAGTATATTGTTGCAAAGTAATATAAGATCCAAAGTTGTAATTCAGAATAGTTTTCAAAAGAAGGCCATTAGAATTATATACAAGTCTGATTACCCTGAACATAATAGCAAGCCATTAATTAAATCACAAATTCTTCAATTCAAAGATTTGGTAGATTATCAGACAAATAATGTCTAACAGTAATTGATTTAACACATCACGATAAGTAGATTGAGTGTGGGCACTCTCAAGTTAACATATGTGATTATACTGCCTAATCTGTTACAGAGTATGTTGTTGCCGAGTAATGTAGAATAGATCCAAAGTAGTAATCCAGAATAGTTTTGAAAAGGCCATTAGAATAATAAACAAATATGATTACCTTGAACATAATAACAAGCTAAGTGTTTAATATGTCCTATGAAGTCAAAATTGGGCACCATCATGTGGTGAAATTTGGAATTGCATCACATCCAATTTTGCCTGGGAACACACAGATTAAATAAATCTTAGTTTTGAATAAGCCACTCCTTCTCAAACAAGTAAACTCTGCCACTGGAGGCAGGCAGTGTCTGTCTGTTGAGGTTTTCACCTTGTTCTTCTCCTGCTGAAGTTCTAACTGGACGTCCATCAGTTTGGCTCTCAGCTCGTCATTGGCGGCCTGAAGGGCGCCCGTTCACTCCGCCTCGGCCCGCCCTGCCGGAGCTCGTTTGGACATCTCTTACTCGAGTCTCGCCCGGTCGTCAGTCAGAGATCACAACATTTGTACCTGGAGAGCACAAACGCAGTGCCGTTTTCCACTGGCTTCGGACTCAACTTCAATCGGTACCGTAACTTACAACATCGTAAACATAGATCTAGCTTGACTTATTCATTGAATAAATGCATTTAGTTCTTCAAAACTGCATCACGCAACATAGCGTGACCGAGACGGCCGTTATCCACCTGCGTGAAGTTATTTGGTGAAATGAATGAGATGTTTATGACACCATCGTTCTGTCTCTATGTAGATGAAGGGAAATAATCGATTGCTGAAGGTCCAAAGGTGTTGTGATAAACAAACATTTTAGTGATTAGTGACATATTTGTGATAAACATATTAGGCAGGATAATCACATATGTTAACTTGACTGCCCACACTGTATTTATTTATGGTTATTTGTTAAATCGAGTACTGTTAGACGTGAAATAGGAAGTGTTTCACATAAATGGACGACGAAAGGGGTACTCACCATTGTAGCTCCTGCTGGTCAATGATACGAGCCTCTTCTTGCAGTGGAAAACATACAGCCAACAAACACCATGGAACCTAAAGGAATGAAATTAAACATTAACATTTAGCCTCAACCAACATTCACAAACGTAAATATTTTTAAACACAATGAGTTGTACTTACCGTGTACGCTCTAGACGGTCCACTTGCAAGCAGAAAATAAAGATATTTCTGTTGATAATCGTCGTGTTTGTATCTGTTGTCTCGCTCAAGGCCATTGCGCCCACAGATTTGAATTTTGGCGAGCGTTCAGCCTATTGACGTCATTTCCGCGGTGTAATACCCGCATATCTGAAACGGCAAAGTTAAGAGTAGAGTTAACGTTTTTAATCAACGCAATCATTTACAACCGTTGACCAGTCGAAATAATCGTCGAAATTTGGCGTCTGTGGCTGGAAGCAGACGCCGAGTTCGACGTTCCTCCCAAACGCCACACTCCCTCGCTTTTCAGGGCTACACAAAAAAAACATATTTTTCAAAACAATGAGTTGTAATTACCTGTACGCTCTAGACGGTCAAGTTGCAAGCTGAAAACAAAAATATTTGTCTTGTTAGTCGTCGTGTTACTAACCGCTGTGTCTTGTTTGCCAGCATTGCCGCTTTCCTACTTCCTGTTGCAAGTCACGCCCACGGATTATACTTTTGCCGTGAGTTCCGCCTATTGACGTCATGTCCGCGTCACATGACTGCGACATAATATTATCTAAAACTGTTTGTGCGGTATTGTGTTGTTTTGTGCGGTATTGTGTTATTCTGTGCGGCGTCGTGTTGTTCTGTGCGGCGTCGTGTTGTTCAGTGCGGCGTCGTGTTGTTCAGTACGGCATGGTGTAGTTCAGTGCTGCATGGTGTTGTTCAGTGCGGCATGGTGTTGTTCAGTGCGGCATGGTGTTGTTAAGTGCAGCATGGTGTTGTTCAGTGCGGCATGGTGTAGTTCAGTGCGGCATGGTGTTGTTCAGTGCGGCATGGTGTTGTTCAGTGCGGCATGGTGCTGTTCAGTGCGGCATGGTGTTGTTCAGTGCAGCATGGTGTTGTTAAGTGCGGCATGGTGTTGTTAAGTGCGGCATGGTGTAGTTCAGTGCGGCATGGTGTAATTCAGTGCGGCATGGTGTTGTTCAGTGCGGCATGGTGTTGTTCAGTGCGGGATGGTGTTGTTCAGTGCGGTATCATGTTGTTCAGTGCGGTATCGTATTGTTCAGTGCAGTATCGTTGTGTTGTCCGTATTGTGTTGTGTTGTTAGTAATGTGTTGTGTTGTTCGTATTGTGTTGTGTTGTTCGTATTGTGTTGTGTTGTTCGTATTGTGTTGTGTTGTTCGTATTGTGTTGTGTTGTTCATATTGTGTTGTTCGTATTGTGTTGAGTTGTTCGTATTGTGTTGTGTTGTTCGGATTGTGTTGCCTTTAACACTTAGCCTCTAACACTTAGCCTCTAACACTTAGCCTCTAGCACCTAGAAGGTAAATAAATAGGAAGCAAGTGTCACGTGCTGGTGCCACCTGCGACGGGACCACGCCCCCCCTGTCAGTGGAATCACCGTCACCTGCCACGGGTTCATGGACAGCGCTATATCAGCGCCGCAAGCGCAGAACCGAGTGCCAGTCTGTCCCTTGATGCTGCTTCGCTCATCAGTCCCGGAGAAACTTGACTCGCTTGACTATTCGAAACCCCCGCAGAACCGTTTGTCCTCTCCAGCCCGATCGCCGCTCCAGCGCCGGCTGTTCCCATCATCCCCTTCCAATAAAGTCCGTCGTCACGCACTTGGCTGTACTGTCCGATCCTTAACAGTACAGACTGGCCAACACTATGCAGTCAGCGAACGACGAGACGGCATTGAGCCGACTGGAGCGAGCCGAGACCGCCATCAGCAGCCTGTCCGCCGACATCCGGAACCTGATCGAGGTTGGTCAGCAACAACAGCTGCAGCAGCAGGAGATGGCCCAAGCCCTCCAGAGACTGTCGGTGGCTGCGTCCCCGGCTGTCACAGCACCCCAGCACCGCCCGTCTGCCGAGGCCAGGAGGCTCGTGGACGTCCCGGAGCCCCGCCTCGGCAACATCGAGAAGTTCAACGGCGATCCCAAGCACGTGAGGGCGTTTGTGACCAACTGTCGCATAATGTTCAGCCTCCAGCCCATCACGTTTGCGTCAGAATCAGCCAAGGTCGGGTTCGTTCTAACCCACCTCACGGGCGAGGCGCGGCTATGGGGTTTGGCAGAGTATGAAAGGATGGCCCCGGCATGCGATTCCTTCGACGCCTTCGCAGAGGAATTGCTCTGCCTGTTCGACCTGGGATCCGCCGCCGAAGACGCCGCCGAGGAACTGGCGACGCTGCGTCAAGGTAGCCGATCGGTCGCGGAGTACGCCCTTAAGTTCCAGACGTTGGCCGGCAGCAGCGGATGGAACGTGCCAGCGCTCGTTAGCACATTCCTAAACGGCCTCGCCGAGTATATGAAAGACGAACTGGTGTCTTACGATCGCCTGCGAACCCTGAAGGGCGCGATGGACTTGGCGGCCCGAGTAGACCGTCGGATCCGGACGCGGCGGCGCGATCGGGAGAGGAGGTCCCCGCGGAATCCGCGTGGCCACATTCCTCCGTCTGCTGGGGACCCGTCAACCACACCACCCGCCGAGCCCATGGATCTGGGAGGGGCTCGGGTTCCCTCGGAGGAGCACCGTCGACGCCTTTCGCTGGGCTTGTGTTTTTACTGTGGGGAGGGGGGCCATCGGGTGGCGGGGTGCCCGTTAAAAGGCCGGAGCTCACGCGGCGTCGGGGGATCCGCGTGAGCTCGACCAGCACCGGCTCTCCCAGTCCCAGCACGCTCACGCTACAGGCACGTGTCCAGCTTGCGGCGGGCGACCAGAACGTGGCGGCCTTGGTGGATTCCGGCGCGGAGGGGAACATCATGGACATTAGCCTGGCGCGTCAGTGGGGTGTCGGCTTCCTCCCGCTGAGCCCGTCCATTCCCGCGCGTGCCATTGATGGCCGTCTGATTGGCGAGGTGGCTTTCGTGACGGAACCGGTTAAGGTAATGCTCTCCGGCAATCACCACGAGACCATCCATTTTTTTCTTCTTTCCCTCCTAGGACAGCAGCTCATCCTGGGGCACCCTTGGTTGCGGCAGCACAACCCGGTGCTGGACTGGGAGGTGGGGGTGGTACGGCAGTGGAGCGAACGCTGCCATCGAGTGTGCCTGAAGGCGGCCACCAGCCCACTCGGCAGAGCCCTGCCCAGGTACAGTCCCGACATCTCCAATGTCCCAGCAGTTTATCACGAACTCAAGGAGGTTTTAAGTAAAGCCAGGGCCGCTTCTCTTCCTCCACACCGGTCCTACGATTGCGCCATCGACCTGTTGCCCGGCACCTTCCCTCCCAAGGGACGCGTCTACTCCCTGTCCGCTCCTGAGCGCCGGGCTATGGAGGAATACATCCGGGAGTCCCTGGCAGCCGGTATCATACGGCCGTCCTCTTCACCTGCGGGAGCGGGGTTTTTCTTCGTGAAGAAGAAGGAGGGCACGCTCCGCCCGTGTATCGACTACCGGGGAATAAACGAGATCACCGTAAAGAACCGATACCCTCTGCCTCTTCTTTCTTCCGCCTTTGAGAGCCTTCAGGGTGCCACCATCTTCACAAAGCTGGATCTTCGCAACGCCTACCACCTGATCCGCATCCGGGAGGGAGACGAGTGGAAGACGGCTTTCAACACCCCGAGCGGACACTACGAGTACTTGGTGGTTCCGTTTGGGCTCACCAACGCCCCAGCAGTTTTCCAGTCCCTGATAAACGACGTGTTACGAGACATGCTGGACAAATTTGTGTTCGTTTATTTGGACGACATCCTCATCTTCTCCCGCTCGCTTCCTGAGCACATCAAGCATGTTTGGGCGGTGCTGCGACGCCTCCTAGAGAATTCGCTCTACGTGAAGGCAGAGAAGTGCGAGTTCCACGCCTCCTCTGTCAAATTCCTCAGCTACGTGGTGCGTGAGGGATCCATCGAAATGGACCCTGGGAAGGTGGAGGCGGTCACGTCATGGCCTGTTCCCGAGACACGCAAGCGGCTGCAACAATTCTTAGGTTTCGCGAACTTTTAGCGACGTTTTATCCGTGGATACAGCACGGTGGCCGCGCCACTCACCGCCCTTACCAGCCCCGCCTCCCCATACAAATGGACAGAACGGGGGGAACAGGCATTTCAGGAGCTTAAGAGGAGGTTCACATCCGCTCCCATCCTCAGAGTTCCCGATCCCGACAGACAGTTCGTGGTCGAAGTGGACGCCTCGGACGTGGGTGTCGAGGCGGTGTTGTCTCAACGTAGCCGCCAAGACGATCGTCTCCATCCGTGTGCCTTCTTTTCTCGCCGTTTGTCAGCCTCAGAAAGGAAGTATGACATCGGTAATCGTGAGCTGCTCGCCGTCAAGTTTGCTTTGGAGGAGTGGCGACATTGGCTGGAGGGCGCCACCACTCCGTTCATTGTCTGGACCGACCACCGCAACTTGGAGTATCTGAGAGCGGCCAAGAGACTGAACGCGAGACAAGCACGGTGGGCTCTGTTCTTTGACCGGTTTGAGTTCTCTCTTTCCTACAGACCGGGTTCCCGTAACGCGAAGGCGGACGCCCTGTCGCGTTTGTTTCCTGGTGGGGAGGAGGGACAGGGTCCGCCTCCCACTATCCTCCCGAGCTCGGTTCGGGTGGCGGCTCTCACATGGGAGATCGAACGCCAAGTGGAAACCGCATCACGCGATCAACCCGGCCCCAGCAACTGCCCGGAGGGTCGCCTGTTCGTCCCTGAAGGCCTGCGATTGGCCGTGCTGCAATGGGCGCACGACTCACGCCTGGCCTGTCATCCCGGCGCTGCACGCACGAGGTACGTGGTGGCACAGCGTTTCTGGTGGCCCACCTGGCAAGTGGACACCAGCGATTACGTCAGAGCCTGCTCAATCTGTAACCGCTAAAAGACGTCTACTCGTCCTCCGGCCGGGCTGCTTCAACCCTTGCCGGTTCGCCAGCGTCCCTGGTCTCACCTGTCAATTGACTTTGTCACAGGCCTCCCCCCCTCAGAGGGAAACACGGTGGTCCTCACGGTGGTAGACCGTTTTAGCAAGATGACGCATTTCATCCCTCTGCCTAAGCTCCCATCTGCGAAGCAGACGGCGTCCATCATGGTGCGGGAGGTGTTTCGTCACCACGGTCTTCCACAAGACATCGTGTCAGACCGAGGACCTCAATTCGCGTCCACCTTCTGGATGGAGTTCTGCCGACTCCTCGACGCCACGGCCAGCCTCTCCTCGGGGTTTCACCCTCAGTCCAACGGTCAAGCGGAGCGCCTGAACCAGGAACTGGGCAGTGCTCTCCGATGCATGGCCGCCGGGGACCAGCGCGGGTGGGTTCAACAGCTTTCCTGGGTAGAGTATGCTCACAATTCCCTTCCCACCTCGGCCACGGGACTTTCGCCTTTCCACTGCGTCTTCGGGTACCAGCAACCCTTGTTCGCCCACCAGGAGCGTGGTGCGGCGTGCCCGTCGGCCCAGGCTTGTGTCCGCCGTTGTCATCGTGCCTGGGCGAGGGGCCGGGTCACTCTTCTCCGCTCTGTTTCAGGCTACGCCCGCCAGGCGAACAAGCACCGGACGCCGGCTCCGGAGTACAGAGTGGGGCAGCGTGTGTGGCTCTCGACGCGGGATTTGCCGCTGCGAGCGGGATCCCGCAAACTGGCGCCCCGCTTTGTTGGACCGTTCCCTATCCAGAAGGTGATTGGCCCGGCCGCAGTCCGTCTGCTCCTTCCAGACTCCATGAAGGTTCATCCCACGTTCCACGTGTCCCGTGTGCGGCCCATCCATGAGAGCGCGTTGGCGCCGGCGCCCGTTCCGCCGCCGCCGCCCCAGCTCGTCGATGGGGGCCCGGCTTACGCTGTCCGCTCCCTGCTCCGATCGCGGCGGCGTGGTCGGGGCCTACAATATCTCGTGGACTGGGAGGGTTATGACGACGCGCACCGCTCCTGGGTTCCGAGCCGCTGGATACTCGACCGTTCGCTCATCACGGAGTTCCATCGCTGTCATCCGGACCAACCGGGTCCTCGGCGCGGGCGCCCGAGGAGGGACGAGGGGACCAGGGGTGAGGGTCCGGGGAGGTCTTGCCCACCGGTACCGGGTTCTTCTGCCCCCGCGCCCGTCGAGCCTGCGTCTGGCGAGATGTCGGACGTTTCAGCGGTGTGCTGACCCCTCCACCTGGCCGCCCGGGGTATTGCCTTCCTTTTTTTTTTTTTGTTGTTGTTTTGTTGTTTTCGGTTCCTGGGGACGTCGGGAGCCGTCCCTTGTGGGGGGGGTTCTGTCACGTGCTGGTGCCACCTGCGACGGGACCACGCCCCCCCTGTCAGTGGAATCACCGTCACCTGCCACGGATTCATGGACAGCGCTATATCAGCGCCGCAAGCGCAGAACCGAGTGCCAGTCTGTCCCTTGATGCTGCTTCGCTCATCAGTCCCGGAGAAACTTGACTCGCTTGACTATTCGAAACCCCCGCAGAACCGTTTGTCCTCTCCAGCCCGATCGCCGCTCCAGCGCCGGCTGTTCCCCTCATCCCCTTCCAATAAAGTCCGTCGTCCCGCACTTGGCTGTACTGTCCGATCCTTAACAGGAAGGACTCACCGGTGACGTCTTTGCCCACGTCCAAGCGTTGTACTTTGTATTTTCATCCTTCTGACAGTGGAAAACATATAGCCAACAAACACCGTGGAACCTAAACGAATGAAAGAAAACTATCATTTGGCCACAACCAACATTCACAGATACAACACAATGTGACGTGCGGGGTTGAGGTTAAAGGTTGAGTGAAGGGCCTTCGTTTTAAACAACTTTTTTGAAAAGGATTGGGAACAAGTAAGACGTATTTAATTTATTTAATGGGAAGTAGTAAGAGCTATTGAATTTAATCTATGTATTATATTCTATTGTATTGTATTCTGTTGTATTCTTTTGGATTGTATTCACACTAACCCTACTAAAACTTCAGCCCACAAAAACTCGCCTCTGGCGCCTAGCCTCTGGCACTTAGCCTCTAACACTTAGCCTTTAACATTTAGCCTTTAACACTTAGCCTAGAAGGTGAATAAATAGGGTTAAAGGTTGAGTGAAGGGCCCTCGTTTTAAACTACTTTTTTGAAAAGGAGTGGGAACAAGTAAGACGTATTTAATTTATTTAATGGGAAGTAGTAAGACTTATTAAATTTATTTAATCTACTTTTCTTCCCAGGCAAAATTTGATGTGCTGCAATTCCAAATTTCCAAAGTGAATGAAGGAATGAAATCCTTTAAATTATGATTTTGTATAAATACTAGGCATAAACACAAAATCTACGGCACAAAATGGGCAGACTTTACTTGTTTGAAAATGACTGGTTACAAGACAGACTTCTTTAATTTATTCAATGGGAAGAAAACTTATTTAGTTTAATTGATCTATTTTTGTTCCCTGGCAAAATTCGATTTGCTGCAATTCCAAATTTCCAAAGTGAATGAAGGAAAGAAGTCGTTTAAATTATGATTTTTTATAAATACTAGGCATAGACACAAAATCTACGGCACAAAATGGGCAGACTTTACTTGTTTGAAGAGGACTGGTTACAAGACAAACTTTTCTGATGTATTTAATGGGAAGAAGACTTATTTAGTTTATTTAATCTATTTTTGTTCCCTGGCAAAATTGGATTTGCTGAAATTGTATTTTGCCAAATCTTGACTTGAGACCTGATAGGAAGTATTAAACGCTTAGTTAAATCGATACAAATTGGTAATAAGAGCGAGTAATGTTGGTTGAACCGATGAATGAAGGTTGAAAGCAATTTAAATTATGAGTTTGTATAAATACTAGATATTAACAGAACATCTACTGCGCAAAATGGGCAGAGTTTACTTGTTTGAGAAGGAGTGGCTTATTCAAAACTAAGATTTATTTAATCTGTTTGTTCCCAGGCAAAATTGGATGTGATGCAATTCCAAATTTCACCACATGATGGTGCCCAATTTTGACTTCATAGGACATATTAAACACTTAGCTTGTTACTATGTTCAAGGTAATCAGATTTGTTTATTATTCTAATGGCCTTTTCAAAACTATTCTGGATTACTACTTTGGATCTATTCTACATTACTTGGCAACAACATACTCTGTAACAGATTAGGCAGTATAATCACATATGTTAACTTGAGAGTGCCCACACTCAATCTACTTATCGTGATGTGTTAAATCAATTACTGTTAGACATTATTTGTCTGATAATCTACCAAATCTTTGAGTTGAAGAATTTGTGATTTAATTAATAGCTTGTTATTATGTTCAGGGTAATCAGACTTGTATATAATTCTAATGGCCTTCTTTTGAAAACTATTCTGAATTACAACTTTGGATCTTTTATTACTTTGCAACAATATACTCGGTGACGGATTAGGCAGTATAATCACATATGTTAACTTCAGTGCCCACACTGTATTTATTTATGGTTATTTGTTAAATCAAGTACTGTTAGACATGAAATAGGAAGTGTTTAACATGAATGTTATGGCTACTCACCATTGTAGCTCGCTCCTGGTCAATGATACTTGTAGCTCGCTCCTGGTCAATGATACGAGCCTCTTCTTGCAGTGGAAAACTTACAGCCAACAAACACCGTGGAACCTAAAGGAAGGAAATTGAACATTAACATTTAGCCTCAACCAACATTCACAGATGTAACGCAACGCAAACTACACAAACGTAAATATTTTTAAACACAATGAGTTGTACTTACCGTGTACGCTCTAGACCAGGGGTGTCAAAGTCAAATGGACGGAGGGCCCAATAAAAAATTTAGCTACAAGCCGAGGGCCGGACTGATCGAATGTTCATTGAATTTTTTTTTTAAATGACGCATGTAGTCTAGTGAACCTAATTGAACCTACTGAAAACCTAACAAATATATTCCAATATGATCAGATTAATAAAGCAATATTTTCTTATGGCTTTGTCAATAATCTTTATTTTTCAACAGACAGAAAAGACAAATTTCCTTTATATAAAAATCCCCATAACATGAACATTAAATGAAAGAAACCTGTATTATTCAAGGCACCACCAGTAACCTATATTTTCTATTTTAGCAAAAGTGAGCTAAATTTACTTCAAAGAAAAAAATAATAGCAATTTTCTATTATCCACTCAACTGAAATATTTTAAAAATATAATTGGATTGAAATACAATAAAATAAAGTGCAGAAATCTGTTAATCAAAAACAACACTTTCCTCAAGGATAAGTAACATGCAGTGAAAAAAATATTAAACTTTAACTTTTAAACTTGAACTGAGTAAAAACACAAACTTTAATCAGACAGTTTTTGATGAAATCCCCCTCCTTAAATGGCCGGGCTAATTTAGCGATCTCTTCTGCCAAAATAAAACTGGCCTTGACAGCAGCCTAGCCTTGTGTTTTGGCTTTTTAGAACAGAGCCTGTCGAGATTTGAGGCCTCGTTTTAATTCCTCGGCCTTCTGTAGCCTTTGTTCCATGTCTATATTCTTGTTTTTGTCCGCGTGTTTCGTTTCATAATGTCTCAGATAATACTCTTTCAGTACCGCCACACTTTCTCCACACAGAAGACACACAGATTTTCCAGCTACCTCCGCGAACATATACTCCGACTCCCACCTTGTTTGAAACCCCCGGTTCTCAGTGTCCACCTTCCTTTTTGCCATTTATGATGGGTATCTGAGGGTTAATTTTACAGTTATGCTGACGACTGCTTTGCTAATAAACACTGAAATCAAGCAGCCTACTGCTCGGTGCTTCAGCGTTGCATTGTGGGAAAATATAGTATTGGTGCGTGTGAAAGATCTGTGGGCTGCCGGCTTGCTGCGGTCTGCGGGCCGGTTCTAATAATAAATCAAGATCATCCCAGGGGCAGTACAAAACCTTCTCGCGGGCCGGATGTGGCCCGCGGGCCTTGACTCTGACATATGTGCTCTAGACGGTCCACTTGCAAGCAGAAAATAAAGATATTTCTGTTGATAGTCGTCGTGTTTGTATCCGTTGTCTCGCTCAAGGCCATTGCGCCCACAGATTTGAATTTTGGTGACAGTTCAGCCTATTGACGTCATTTCCGCGGTGTAATACCCGCATATCTGAAACGGCAAAGTTAAGAGTAGAGTTAAATAAAGTTTTTAATCAACGCAATCATTTACAACCGTTGACCAGTCGAAATAATCGTCGAAATTCGACGTTCCCCCCAAACGCCACACTCACTCGCTTTTCAGGGCAACAAAAGTACTTCTTTTTAAAAACGATGAGTTGTACTTACCGTGTACACTCTGGACGGTCCAGTTGCAAGCAGAAAATAAAAATATTTCTCTCGTTAGTCGTATGTTACCATCCGCTGTGTCTTTGTCAACATTTTCCTACTTCCTGTTGCGAGCCACGCCCACGGATTTAAATTCTGGCGGAAGAGCCCGCCCATTGGCGTCGTTTTCGCGTATAGCAAATCCGATTGGTTGGGAAGGGGGCGCGGTTATGCAGCCGAGGGGTCCTGTGATCGGTGGGATGTAAAGTAGGCGTCGACGTCACATCCGCGTCACGTGACCACGACGTGGCAGACGTCATATAGCAACCGCTGTTTTGTTTAGTAGACTTACAGTTGTTATGCATTGACATAATGGCGCACACTCCAAATGGATTTGAATAAATTAAATAATTCTTCTGCCCACTCCCTTTTAAACAAGTTAACTCTCCCCGCGGATTTGAATTCCGGCGGAAGTTTCGCCCATCGACGTCACGTCTGTCACGTGACCACAACGTGGCAGATGTCATATAGCAACCGCTGTTTTGTTTTCAAAGTCAAAGTCAAAGTCAGCTTTATTGTCAATTTCTCCACATGCCAAAGACACATAAAGAAACCGAAATTTCGTTCCCCCCTATCCCACGGTGACAAGACATGGCTCACAACAGACAAACAAGTAAACAAGTATAACAAAAGCGTGCTGAATAAATAATGAATAAATAACACAACAATAAATAAATAAGTAAGAGGAGCAGAAAAAAAAGGAGCAAGTGCGCGTACAGCAGACATTCCATTTAGTAGATTTACAGTTGTTATGCATTGGCATAATGGTGTGCACTCAAAATAGATTTAAATAAATTAAATATTTATTCTGCCCACTCCCTTTTAAACAAGTTAACTCTGCCCACGGATTCTAATTTCGGAGGAAGGTCCGTCCATTGATGTCTTGTCTGCGTCACTTGACCACGACGTAGCGACGTCATATAGTAACCGCTGTTTTGATCAGTAGACTTAGTTATTATGCGTTGACATAATGGCGCACTGGTTAGCATGTCCACCTCTTAAGCATGATGTTGCGGGTTCGACGCCTGATCAATGTTAGCCATGGAGTGAGCTGAAGTGCATGGCGCTGAAGATTTGAATCTTTGAAATGCGCTGAGGTCTGACATATCAGGCAGAATGGTTTGCCATCACGTTCAACAAAAAATAGAAACTTTCCCACTCTGATAAAAACGTCCTGTGTTCATCTACATATTTCCGTTTTGCTGTGCATCTTTTCCCTGCCATTTCGAGAGCCCAATTGACACTAATAGTTTACTGGAATGTGTTTGCCCATCCTACTTTGTGGAATTTCACCACATGCGCTTTTGACCAAAATACCAAATTGAACTCAAGTGAAGCCAACACGCACAACCCCCCCCCCCCCCCCCCCCCCCCCCCCACAAACAAAGCGGGAAAAAACGAAGACGTGCGTGTTCCGCCCACGCTGGATTTATTTGCACCTTTGAAAAGACACCGTATTGCCGCAGATGTGGCAAAGAGTACTTTTGGGCATCTGAGACGGAAGGATGTCCAAAGCATCACGTCACCTGCTCTGGTCGGTATGGTGGTGGGACGTTGAGGTCAACCGCTTTGGGGTTGGCTGAATCTTTGGTCGCAGGATGCCACACACTTGAAGACAGAAGCAGAAAAGCAGAGCTAAATGCAAAATGTACTCACCGGTGACTCCAATTTTTTTCCCCCCTGAAGAAATGGATGGACGGGTGGCCCCGGCTGGCCGGTGGGACTCTTGTTATTCTGACCCTTTTTAGTGCGCGTTTGGGGCAACAACAGTGCCCTGCATGTGAATTTGCCTTTCCTGCCTTCTGATTGGATGAGCGCCGGTGTGACGCGGTGCCTCTGTCACTGTGGCGGGGGGTATACGTCGGCATCGGAGCGTCTGCCAACGTCTGAGACCGGCTGGCGGTGTATCGGAAGTGTCGAGTGCGGTGCCGCTGGAGCTCACTCACCAGCTGGTGTTAGGGCCACAGAATGAAGGCCAAGGGGAAAATAGAAAGAGAAACAGAAACTTCTCCTCCAATTGTTTGATTTGTCTCTTCTGAGCTTCGATGAATTCTTTCAGCTCTTTGTTCCTCTAGGACGGAGAAATGGAAAGCGGCCTTCAAAAGCCAGTAAGCGTGCAAGTAAGTGCCGGGCTGGCTTTGGGCCCTTACCTGTTGCGCGCTGTGCAGCAGATCCATTCTCTCTTGGAGGATGCAAGCGTCGCGCTCCCTTAACTCGCACATCAGGGCTCGCTTCCATTGGTCCACCGCGCTTCTAAGCTCTTCTCTCTGATCCGCCGTCAGCACTTCATTCACGCCAGCGTGGCTGGCTTTTTCGCCGTCCGTGGCGGGCCAGTCCCGCTGCGGTAGCGCCTCGTACAATATGGCCTCCAGCTCCAGGATCCTCTGGGCCGCAATCCTCGTCCATCAGTGGTCCGGCGGGAGATTTGAGGGCGGCTTACCTTATGAGCCTGGTCCATGGAACGCTTCCTGAAGTCCAACTCTTCATCCAGGTAGCCCTTCTGCTTACAGAACATATCCTAGCACAGCTCAAGGTCAGAATTGTTGGGGCACATTGCCGGAGTTCCCCTTGGCTGATGTCGCGTGTCTGTCTACCTTCTCACTTTCAATGTCCAACATCTACTGTTGAAGTGCTGACTTGGTCACTTTGATGTATTCTAACCACTGAGGAAAGGCTGCTGTCACATAAGCAGAATGCGAGAGCGTGCGTGGACGTGCCCGTTACCTTCTCGGCTAGGGTGAGAAGGGTCCTGGCGTGAATCACGACCACCTGCTCCTCGTTGGTGAGATTCTGCAAGAGCCCAAAGGCACAGCGTCAACAAGCTTCTTTCAGCGCAAAGCCTTCCAAAAGTCACATTTGAGCCGCCGAGTCTCGTGGAGTATGAACATAAGGAGTTCGACATACACTTACGGCGTTATCGCCCAGGATGTCCAGCTTCTTCATCAGATCACTGATGACGATGTCCGGGGGAAAGGCGCAAGGAGCAATGTAAGGTGTTCTGGGACCTCGGGTTAAGGTTAGGGTTGCGAGGGACGCCTTACGTACGCTCACGCCCTCGGCCTCGCAGTAGATCTGCAAAGGGCTGAGGCTGTCTGGGAAACGGACTTGCAGAAACTTCAAGACGGGGGAGCGCCATTCCCTCTCCTGAAAGGCAGAGGCATGCATCCGTCCGTCCGTCCGTCTGTCACATCTCTGGCCTCAACACGCTTGTGCGAGTCTTCCCACCTCCAGCTCCAGGATGCGGAACTCAAGCAGTTCGTTTTGGTCTCGGATATCCTGGATGTGCTCTTTCAGACGCGCTTCTTCCGCCTCCATCCGCCTGACCTGAAAAGACAGTCAGACCTCATCTGCGGGGCTTCCCGACGGGTGTGACGCCAAGCGACTCCGCCCAGCGCCTTTCTTTCCGTCACCTTTTCGGCCAACTGCTGATTGCTCTGACGCAGCAGCTGCTTCTCCTCCACCCACTTGACATTCTAGAAGAGACAAACGCGTGGACAGCTTTGGAATGTTGTGTCATTTTCATCCACAAATTCTTTGTTTGACTGGAAAATGACATTTGCTTTTCTCCGCATTTTCCCAGCCACGTTCAGGGGGGGGTTGGTCCAGTAATGCCAGACGAATGAGTGACTGAAGAATGTAGCTATTTTGTCTGAGAAAAAGGTGTGCTCATTGATGAGCTTACCTGTCCTTGTTGCTTCAGCGCTGACTCCAGATCTGCTACTCTGCTTTGATAGTGACCCATTTCTACCATCAGCTTTTCTCTGGTCTGAAAGGAGGAGGAGGGAGGCTCCTCCTCCTCCTTTCAGACCAGAGAACACCCGAGGCTGGGTGAGAACGGGGAGGCTGCGACCCGGCCGGGGGTTGCGGGAAGGGGCGCCACCTTGATCTCCTTCTCGGCGTCGTAGTCCCCTCCGCTGGTCTGGGCGAGAAGCGCGTAGGCTCGTTGCAGCGCTTGATATTCTTGCGTCAGCTGGCGGTAGCGAAGCTCCGCCTCCTCATGCACACACCAATGCAACACAGCACTAGTGTTAGGGTTTTCCAGGTTATCTTTATCGTAGGATTATGTTGGAATGCAACAGGTAATAAATACCTTACCTTGTCCTCCTTATCTCAAGGTCGTAAAACATCCCCTGACATGTTTAGACTAGAGGACAAGGGCTTTAGCCAGCC
Source organism: Syngnathus scovelli (assembly GCF_024217435.2). Classification (NCBI taxonomy): domain Eukaryota; kingdom Metazoa; phylum Chordata; class Actinopteri; order Syngnathiformes; family Syngnathidae; genus Syngnathus; species Syngnathus scovelli. The sequence goes on along the minus strand of NW_026061412.1, from coordinate 424,622 downwards.
TACCCATACCCCCACTCTGTTTCTCTTAATAAATATCCACGTGCAGGAAGGAGGGCATATTTCATTCCTGAAGCGAGTGATCTCTCCACCTGCAGGTGTCTAAAAGAACTTGCCTTGTCTCCTGTGTGGTTCTTGCAAAATAAGTTGGAGTGAGCAAATCTCTAACATTTTGGTGCCGAAACCCGGGATCCTCATACCCACCATCTGACCGGCGAAGGAGGACGTGCTGCATTGTCGACAAGCCAGCGTCCATTAGGAGGACCTGGAAGAGAAAGTCCTGGGAAGAGAATTCTTCGCTGGGCCAGCATCTTAGGTCTGCCTTCGTCTGACAGAGGTGGATTGACGGGACCCGGCAGTGCAACGAACCAGGGGACAAGTAAGTTAAAGGCCTGAAGTTGTGTGATTGTGTTGTTGCTTGTGAAACGCGTAAAAAGGAAGAAGTGCACAGGAATAAGTTTTGTGGAAGGAGGGGGTGTTGTAGAGTCCCCCTCTGGATGAGGTGTCTCTTTTGGAGCAGTGGTTCTCAAACTGTTTTAAAATCTCAGTACCTCCGTGAATCATTATTTGACGACCACTGTTCTAGGGAGTACAACCTCGCGTTGGCAGGGCTGGGGACAAGGACTTTTGTCTTTAGTTCCCAGGGAAGGTGGGGGGTGTTGTAGAGTCCCCTCACTGGATGAAGCAGCTCCTTTTTTTAAAAAAAAAGGAGGACTTCGCGTTGGCAGGGCTGGGGACAAGGACTTTTGTCTTTAGTTCCCAGGGAAGGTGGGGGGTGTTGTAGAGTCCCCTCACTGGATGAAGCAGCTCCTTTTTTTTTTAAAAGGAGGACTTCGCGTAGGCAGGGATAACTTGCGTGATTGAGTGTGTGACTGGTAGGATAAATTGACTAAGAAGCAGTTCTAGCGTTGATCCACGGCAATAAAACAGGCTAGTAATCTGTCGAAAGGTCAATTTAAACCTGCATTGAGGATCCTCAAAGAAAAAAAATTGAAAAAAAAATGTAAAACCTTAAACTACTGAAATTAAGATGGGAAAAAAGAACGGTAAATCTCTTGCTCTGCTCTTCTTTAAAACGAGAAGTTCATGGCAAGTAGATTTCTTAATTGTATGGAATACATGCTGAAGTGGTAGAAGTGCTAGAGTGTGGTTGAAATCTTCACAAAGAGATGAGAACGAATTCAAGAGACAAAAGCTAGAAAGATGAAAACTGATGCGGTCACAAGTGTTTGTCAGACCAGGAGACAATAAGGCCCCTGTGAGCAGGTGCAAGGCCGCAGCTCAAGCCGCGGCTCAAGCAAGGGGCAAGAGGAGTTTCCGGTCCTATGCAAATCATGTATCGAAATTTAAAAGATCTGAAACCTCTCCCATATGACAGCAAAACATGTCATTGTCAGGTTATCAAAAATCGTTTTAGATTGTTAGAGCCCCTGTCCACACAAGAAGTATGACAATGCTGTTTGTAGGCCCAATTACAAATGAATAGGGATCAAATTGTGTTACACTGAAGTTAAAATATGCAAATCAAGTGGTAAAGAAATGCAACTTGCTTCTAGAAGATAAATAAATAAAAGTAGAATGTGCTGTCCTCGTGTGCATGGGAGGGACCAGCTCATGATCGACCACAGGAAATGGCCAGCCTGTGACGAATCATTGGTGCTGGGAACTACCTTTTGCATGCGAGAGCTGTGCATGTGTGTGCGTATATGTTAAAATGATGAACATTGGCTAAAGTTTTAGTATAAAAAAATTTGCTAGACTGTGGTCTATTCAATTTACACCGCAGAACAGAAACAATTTTGACAGATAAAAATGAAAGAAAAAGAGAGAAATCTGTTTGCGAACAGAAACTAATCCACACTAGTGCATGTTAGTGTCAAGCCCTCATGAGAAATTCGGAGTTAACAAAACAACAGAACATGCTTTCAGGAATTGGGAGAAGCTAAATTGTGAATTTAAGATTTTGCAATGCTACATTTAATAGGAATAATTGATTGGTTGTGTTATAAGATTATGCAAACTTTTAAATGCAAGCTAAATCTGAGAGATTGAGTTCTTCAAATTTAAAAACAAAGAAAAGAAATTCAGATTAATTTGCCAATTGTTTGTTTTAGTTAAGTTTTTTTGAATTGGTGGATTGTTCTACCAGGAAACCTGAGTTGAAAATGATATATGAATGTTGTGTGGTGAGCTTGGATGAATTGGGACCAATGTGATAGAAAGACTCCTTTTTGGAGACTGCGTGTGAGATGCAAATGAACATTGATGAATGATAGCCTGAATGAAAAGAAATTACAGGTTGAATGGTTGAAGTCGTTGGCGACTACTATAGAAAATTAGTAGAGCGACTTCGATGAAAGAGTGATTTTGAGCAGGTTGAATGTTAGAAAGAAACACATAGCTTTTGGATTGATAATTAACTAGAAGAAAAAAAACTGGAGAACCAGTAACACATGCAGAAGATGTGTGAACTGAGAAATTGAGAAGCGTTTTGGAAAGAAAGTCAACTTAAATGATGATGGAATCGTATGTAGTAAAGAACGCATTCTCCCAAAAAGTTTGTCAAGGTGTGAGGCATGGGCGTTGCCAAGCCTCAAAAAGGGGGGAGTGAGTAGGACAGATAGTGGAAGATAGTAATAATACAACACGTTATGACAATGAATTTTCGAATACATTTGGTGTTATATTGTGGTAATTTTTTTGTTCTGGTGTAGATAGGTTAGCAACACGAGAGATTTAGAGGTTCAAAAGAAAGACAGTTAAAAGAAAACATTTTTGATTTGGACAATTGCAGGCTAACAGGAACATGAGAACGATAAGAACTACGAGGTGGGATCCAATTTCATTGGGGAGATTGAGAATTCACAGCACCATACTCTAAGTCACATTTTTGAGCAAGCATGACAATAACATGTGAGAGGTCAAGACATACAGATCAGGGCTTGATGTGGAAAGCAGACCTCGATGAGTTGATTTTCAATAATGATACTGAAGACAACATACTGTCCGATTAAATTGGAACTATAGATAAAATGTAGCTCAAAAATAGGATGAGTTGCAGGATTTACGATATAAAACCGAGACCGCTGTTATTAGGAGAATTTGAAGTTTGGTAAATAAACGTTACCAGCAAATTGATGGAAGCAGCTACATTTGGAAATAGTCTTACAAGTTTGATGTCCCAGCCTGTCATTCTCAGTGTCAGAGTCCCTGAAACCCAATCCGAGACTTCGCCTGCAGCCGTGAACAACTACAAAATGGTGCCTGGCTCTGAAGCACCTTTGACCTTTGGCGAAGGACAAGAAAAGACTGCTGTTGTGCTTGGAGGAGGACAAGTACACTCCGGAGGACAGACAACATCCTCGGGGACGAGAAAAGACAGTGAAAAGCGGAGGAACTCACAATGATGAAAATTGACTCATTTGAACAATGGACTCATTCAAGAGTGATGGATGGGGTCGCTCTGAAGCAACAACAAAAGAACACCAACTTGAGAGGGTGAAGTGCGGCAAAAAGATATGGACTTGGAGTGTCCGACAACCAAATCGCACTCCTTGCTACGGCGTTCCCAAATTTGGTGAAGCTTGGTTCAAAGTGGAAGGGAGGTTCATTGTGCACTGAGTTTGACAGAACTGAGGAGATTTGATAAATAAATAAATAAAAATTTGAAAAATACGTAGGGCTACAGATTATAATCAGAGATTGAACGGATTTGGATAAAACAAATAGGCTAAAACGGTAGGAAACAAGAGCAAGATCTGATATTTTGGCTCATCAAGCTTAAAACGTAGAGGTCGAGTTATATAAATTCAATGACCCCCGCCTCCCCCGGGACGTGGGAAAAGCTCTGCCGGAGGTGGGAGTTGAAGCTCTTCCTGACAGGAGATTCTGCCAGACGTTCCCAGCAGACCCTCACAGAGTGTTTGGGTCTTCCAGGTCGGACCAGCATCTTCCCCCACCATCGGAGCCAACCCACCAACAGGTGGTGATCAGTTGACAGCTCCGCCCCTCTTTTCTCCCGAGTGTCCAAAACATGCGGCCGCAAATCTGATGACACAACTACAAAGTCCTGGTGCCATTGCCCACGTGAGCATTGAAGTCACCCAGTAGAACGATGGAGTCCCCAGAAGGAGCGCTCTCCAGCACTTCCTCCAGGGACTCCAAGAAGGGTGGGCATAGACACAAACAACAGTCAGGACCCGTCCCCCCACCTGAAGGCGGAGGGAAGCTACCCTCTCGTTCACCGGGGTGAACCCCAATGTGCAGACGCCCAGCCGGGGGGGCAATAAGTATACCCACCACATCTGCTCGACACATCTCACCGTGGGCAACTCCAGAGTGGAAGAGAGTCTAGCCCCTCTCGAGAGGGCTTCTACCGGAACCCAAACTGTGCGTGGAGGCTAGTCCGACTATATCTAGTCAGAATTTTTCTGCCTCGCACACCAGCTCGGGCTCCTTTCCAGCCAGAGAGGTGATATTCCATGTCCCAAGAGCTAGCTTCTGCAGCCGGGGATCAGACCGCCAAGGTCCCTGCCTTTGGCCACCGCCCAGCTCACACTGCACTCGACCCCTTTGGCCCCTCGCACAGGTGGTGAGCCCATGGGAAGGGGGACCAACGTTTCCTTTTCGGGTTGTGCCCGGCCGGGCCCCATGGGCGAAGGCCCGGCCACCAGACGCTCGCCTTCGAGCCCTGCCTCCAGGTGCAGCACAACCAACGTGTGGAAAAGATAATGCGCACGACATTTTTTCTCAAAAGCATGACTTGAAAGAAGGTCCAAACCAGACAAACAGCAGAGGATGGTTTTGATCTATCCACCTCTGGGTTATGGGCCCAGCACGCTCCCGCTGCGCCACTCTGCTGCTCAGTGCTAGCAATTCATCAAGTCCTCTAATCGGCTAACAAGCATTCGGTTCCAACTCGTAACTGGATTCTGACTGTCACTCATTACATTATGAACAAAGCTCAGTCGGGCAGCACTAACCTGGATGCTGGTGGAGAAACCAACTTTTTATCCACTTTCACATTTTATTAGAAATGTCAACAAAATTCAATGTTGAAACTGCAGTTGGTAGGTAGTGTCGCTGAAGCGCTGGATTTAGGCTCTCAGTCTCTACTAAGGCGTGCGTTCAAATCTTGTGTTAGTTCCGCTCTATTCTTCTGGCCTGACTCCTTTTGGCGCAGCCGTTGTACATATGATGACCCTGGAAAGTTCTTGGCAAATTCTCATTTGCCTTTCATGTTCATCGGGTCTACCATTTTAATAGGTATCTACACTGTGTATTTGGATAGAGACTGGTCAAAGGGGACACATATATGCCTCGTGAACTACTACATGCATTACTGCGGATGAAGAAGAGTGAACAAATAAGTCATCAGACAAGTTTGCCGATTTTTTAGTGCCCATTAGAGCAGCACTCTGTTCCGTACTGTAACCTGTTAGGTTTGTTCCCAGTTCTTTATCTTTAATGCTCGATATGCTAACAGTAATTACCAAGAGAAAGCCTTCACAGTTTAACTATTTAATGTATGCCAAAATGATTGATGCACAGCTGTGGAGCCCTTTCTGCGAGATGCAGAAGAAGGTTCCTCTCCCAGCGCCAAGGTTCCTGCTCTTATACTACTCTGGCCGCCTTCCTGCAAGGAGGCGACTGCCTAGCCTGTGTGATAATGTGTGACCTTGTCATCTTAACCGAGAGCGACTTCTACATATGTGCAAAGGGTTTCATAGAGTAGAGAAAGCTAATAAAGCAAGAGAAGTGTTACAGCGATATAATGGCATAGCTCAAGCTCCCTAGCTAATCACATGTGCCAAAGAGGCCTATTCTAACAAACCGTTGGTGAGAATGGGTAGACGGGGAAGCCTGTAAGCGAGTCCCTCACTCGCATACTCCATCGCTTCTCTGCCTTTTGGCTAAGATAAAGTGTAGTATCTGTTCTTGGGTTTGGGGGATTAAGAGAGCTGACCGTAGAAGAGAGAATTTTAACCATAAAAGTGGTGATTTTACCCTTGCTTTTACTAATCAGTTCTGTTTTCATCCCAGCAAGTAAGTTGCTTTTAGAATTGGACCGAGCCATTTTTTACTTCACCTGGAAATCCAAGTCAGAGGGACTGAAGAGGGACACCATGAAGAAAAAGAAAAAAAAACAGAGGAGAAGGAGTCCCGAACTTAAAACTCTTCCTCGGAAGCAGATATGTTGCCCTGCACCTGCGAAGCGCGCTCGTTACACCAAATGCATCGAAAAGCCAAGCAATGACACGATTCTGGATGGGCTCATACTGTCACGGTCGGGTGGTGGAGCATGGAGCAGGACGACCAAGTGCAGCTCGGACCAGGGTTTATTGAAGCAACTCAAAATACAGACTCGGTAAACTGACATGACTTAAACAATAACTTGACTGACTGACCGGGACGTGGAACAAGAAGACAGCAGGACATGACGGCACCAAGACAGGACGGCACACCGAACGACAGGAACCAAAACCAATGACCAAAACCAATGATCCGACAGGGAGAGAGGGGCAGACAGGACTTTTATACACGACAGGTAACGAGAGGCAGGTGGGAACAATCACACTGATCATGGGCACACAGGAGGGGAGGGGCGAGCACACAGACAGAAACCAAGACAGACACATAGTGGAGCAGGGCGAGACGTGACACATACCTCCGGAAACTAAAGCTAATACCCATCGACCAATGAATTCCTGTGTCTTTTAACGCGCCACCTTCTTATTTCTTCACCAAAAAGTTTTTGAAGAACTTTAAATTAGAGCAAGAAAATAGTGACATTTTAACAAGTCACAGATCTATGATCTCTGTCGTACAGCGGGAAGTGGTTTGTCCAGTGCTCGGACCCGCATTCGGCGAGCCCACAACAGTTTGGCACAACGTCAACCACCCCGCCCTCTCGAAACAAACTTGTTGGGACCTGTCGTGGATGGTGGCCCATGATGGCCTCCCAGTCAGGTCCGTTATGCACTCCCGGGGCATATCAGCGCTCTCAACGTGCCCCCGACCTGGCTGTGGCGCCCAGGAGTCAGTGTGGCACCTGCTCAGGTAGTTCATGGCTGCCGTATACCTGTGGGCGACCTGCAGTTCCCGGCAAGGGAAGTGTTGAATGCAGACATCAACATCTCAACAGACCCTTCGCACCCAGGTTGCAGCCTGTTTGAACTACTCCCCTCCGGACGCCGTTATAGAGCTCTGTACACTAAAACCAGCAGACACAGAGACAGCTTCTTCCCCAGGCTGTCGCTCTGATGAACTCACACCACTCTTAGAGTCTCAGAGTCATTACTGTGCAATAACATCCCGCTTTCCACACCTTTTTTGTTTACACTGTTTGTACTATGTGTCCTCTCTGCATCCATTGCAGCCTGGTCATCCTCGAAGAGGGACCCTCCCATCTGTGGTCTCTTCTCAAGGTTTCTCATTTCCCCTAGCTGGAGTTATGAGTTTTTCCTTGCCCTCTTGGGAGTTTAAGATCAGTTTAAGATCAGGGGATGTTTGAGAATATCTTTCATTTTTCACATGTTGTTGTTAGTCACCTAAATGTTGAACAGAGGCTGTGATTTACCGAAGTCAAATTCCTTGTTTGGCACGCTCAAACATGGCGAATAAAAAACTCTTGAATCTTGAATCTTGAACCTTGTACTCTATGGGGTGAGCCCGTTGAAAATCAAGCAAGAAGACTTTACAAAGCAGTGGCTCACTTTTGCTGCCATCAAAGACGCCATGTGGACTTCCAGAAATTTGCTGGTAAGGAGGCACAGACAGACAAGGAAATGATGGAATTGGGCTAAAATGGTGCACGAAAACAGTGTGTATTCACCTTTATATTTTGCTTCATGTAGCCTTATCAAAATGAATAAGACTTCTCTCTGTATGTGCATTCACGTGTAACATTGAAGGAGGTAGATATTTTGTTTCAATATTTAAATAAATACCATCATTGTCTATTAAGACACTAAAGGTTGATGGAACATTTTTTGTAGGGCTGCTGTGTTTTAACAAGGAAAGACTCATGTGCTTATGGATGAAGACGACTTGTACTTGTGATTGTGCTTGTGAACAGTAAAGAGGAGTGCTTGTGCAATTGACAGGGTTGGTTATTGTTTTTTATTTAAAAACAATATTTTTTGCCAAATTACAATAGACTGGCATGTGCCAATTCAAATGGGTCCCACCAGAAGTTAAACTGCATTGATAAACGAAGCCCCTTCGTTAGTCATCACTTTACCGTGGAGGAGGGGTTTGCACGCCCCAATGATCCTAGCAGCCATCTTGTCTGGGGCTTCATGCCCCTGGTAGGGTCATCCATGGCAAACGGATCCTAGGTGAAGGGCCAGACAAAGCACGGCTCTCACAAGCCCCTTATGAAGAAAAACATAAATGGATTTTGTTTTCCCTCGCCCGGACGCGGGTCACCGGGCCCCACATCTGGAGCCAGGCGTGGAGGTGGGGCTCGAAGGCGAGCGTCTGGTGGCCAGGCCTTCGCCCACGGGGCCCGGCTGGGCACAGCCCGAAAAGGAAACATGGGTCCCCCTTCCCATGGGCTCACCACCTGCCGGAGGGGCCAAAGGGGTCGGGTGCAGTGCAAAATGGGCGGCGGAAAAAGGCAGGGACCTTGGCGGACCGATCCCTGGCTGCAGAAGCTGACTCTTGGGACATGGAATATCGCCTCTCTGACTGAAAAGGAGCCCGAGCTGGGCGTGGGAGGAGTTTGGCGAGGCCATGGAGAATGACTTCCGGATGGCTTCGAGGAAATTCTGGTCCACCATCCGGCGTCTCAGGAGGGGGAACCAGTGCACCGTCAACACTGTTTACACTGGAGATGACGTGCTGCTGACCTCGACACGGGACGTCGTGAGTCGGTGGGGAGAGTACTTTGAAGACCTCCTCAATTCCACCGACACGCCTTCCATTGTGGAAACAGGGCCTGGAGACTCTGAGGTGGACTCTCCAATCTCTGGGGTCGAACTCACTGAGGTAATCAAAAAAGTCCTCTGGGGCATGGCCCCGGGGGTGGATGAGATCCGCCCAGAGTTTTTAAAGGCTCTGGATGTTGTGGGACTATCATGGCTGACACGCCTCTACAGCATTGCGTGGACATCGGGGACGGTGCCTCTGGATTGGCAGACTGGGGTGGTGGTTCCCCTCTTTAAGACGGGAGACCGGAGGTTGTGTTCCAACTATAGGGGAATCACACTCCTCAGCCTCCCTGGTAAGGTCTATTCAGGGGTGCTGGAGATGATGGTCTGTCGGGAGGTCGAACCTCGGATTAAGGAGGAGCAGTGTGGCTTTTGTCCTGGCCATGGAACAGTGGACCAGCTCTACACCCTGGGCAGGATCCTCGAGGGGGCATGGGAGTTCGCCCAACCTGTCCACATGTGTTTTGTGGACTTGGAGAAGGGGTTCAATCGTGTCCTTCGGGAAGTTTTGTGGAGGGTGCTTCGGGAGTACGGGGTGCTGAGCCAACTGATAAGGGCGGTTTGGTCCCTGTATCACCAATACCAGAGTTTGGTCCGCATTTCTGGCAGTAAGTCAGATTCTTTCCCAGTGAGGGCTGGACTCTGCCAAGGCTGCCCTTTGTCACCGATTCTGTTCATAATGGTTATGGACAGAATTTCTACACGCAGCCAAGGCGTTGAGGGGGTCCAGTTCTGGGACCTCAGCATTGCGTCTCTGCTTTTTGCAGATGACGTGGTGCTGTTGGCTTCTTCAAGCCGTGATCTCCAGCTCTCACTGGGGTGGTTCGCAGCCGAGTGTGAAGTGGTCGGGATGAGGGTCAGCACCTCCAAATCCGAGGCCATGGTCCTCGGTCGGAAAAGGGTGGGATGCCCTCTCCGGATCGGGGATGAGATCCTGCCCCAAGTGGAGGAGTTCAAGTATCTTTGGGTCTTGTTCACGAGTGAGAGCAGGATGGAGCGCGAGATCGACAGGCGGTTTGGTGCAGCGTCGGCAGTAATGCGAACTCTGTACTAATCCGTCGTGGTGAAGAGAGAGCTGAGAAAAAAGGCAAAGCTCTCAATTTACCGGTCGATCTACGCTCCTACCCTCAACTATGGTCACGAGCTTTGGGTCGTGACCGAAAGAACGAGATCCAGAATACAAGCGGCCGAAATGAGTTTCCTCTGCAGGGTGTCCGGGCTCTCCCTTGAGAAGCTTGGTCATCCGGGAGGGACTCGGAGTAGAGCCGCTGCTCTTCTACGGTGAGAGGAGCCAGATGAGGTGGCTCAGGCATCTCATCAGGATGCCTCCTGGACGCCTCCCTTTGGAAGTGTTCCGGACATGTCCCACCGGTAGGAGACCTCGCGGGCGATCCAGGACGTGCTGGAAAGACTATGTCTCTCGGCTGGCCTGGGAACGCCTTGGGATTCCCCGGGTTGAGTTGGATGAAGTGGCTGGGGAGAGGGAAGCCTGGGAGTCCCTCCTAAAGCTGTCTCCCCCTCGACCCAACCCGGATAAGCGGAATAGGATGGATAAATGGATGGATGATAAACGAGGTTTTAAACGTGATTGTCTGTCTGCACTCGGCATAATTTCTCTGTTTATGTGAACATGTTCACACGTGCCGGTATAAATTATGTGAACGTATGATTGTTGCACGGAGTATGATATAGGCGGCTATCCGTTGCAATATTGATATTCTTTCGCAGAGCATCAACAAATTGAGATATACTCTTATTGTTCCTCTCCACGGAAATGGTATACTCTTTATTGTTCCTCTCCACAGAAATCTTTAGTAAAAGGCGAAAGATTTATTCGATCTGAAGAGAAACGAGTGATCTGAAAATCTGAGTCAAAACGGGCCACCCCACTGCTGGTCTCACTAAATTCACAGGCGGTCTCACACTCAAATTGCAGCAACCATTCCTTCTAATACAAACAATAGAAGTTGATGGATTTACTATACTTACAAGGACTCAAGCAAAATAGAATGTTTAAACGAGTATTTTGTGTTCATTAATGTCTCACTTACTTTAAACATTGTTGGCGCACAGGATTGTAGGTATCTGATCGAACACTGATGGCGCTCGTTCTTTCAATTATATTGGGCGTCTATTTTGATTATTGATGGTAAAAACAGTTGTATGTCTTGGTACGTGTACTTTTGGTCTGAGAGAACGGGAAATGATCCCATCCCTGTGTTTTATTTGAAAATTTGTAATTTCATAACTTTATTCAACACAAATCGGGAAACAAAATACGATCGTAATTTCTCAAATGATTTTTCAAACTTCGGAAATGCTCTATGTCTCCCTTGTGTCGCAAATAATTGAGGCTTTTGACGTTGCTGGCATGGTTTGGAGTGTAATTCACCTCCACTGCGTTGGTGGCGTTTGATATTTGACATTAGAAAATATTTCTGTCATTTTACTTTAGAAAGTAAAAGTTGTTTTCTAGAAATCCATACTTGTGATGTATGAGGAACAACAATCGGGCGCATTCTTAAAAAGACAGACCTACAGCCGACAAAAAGGTTTTGATACGTTCATATCATATGACGAGTCAGGAACGTGGTAATTACATATTATTTTGCATTTGCTAATTTGGTGAATACAGTTTAACGAGCAAATGCACAGTGTTAGAGATTCGCTCAGTCCAACTTATTTTGCAAGAACCACACGGGAGACGAGTAAGTCCCTTTAGACACCTGCTGGTGGAGAGTCCATTCGTCGCTGTGCGTACAGCGATGTTCGAATGGAGGTCTGACTCTCGCCTCCTGCAAGAGCATTTTTATTAAGAGAAACAGGGTGGGGGTAAGAGTGGACTGAATAGAGAAAGCCCTTGACCTCTAGTCAAAACATAGCAAGGGGTGTTTTACGACTTTGTGTAGGATAGGACACGCTAGGTGATTTATCACAGGTTGCATTCCAACATAAGCATAAAACTAATCTAGCTAGGTTATTTATTACAGGCTGCATTCCAACATAATCATACGATAAGAATAATCTGGAGAACCCTGACACACAGTTCCAGAGTACAGTTAATTACATAATCAAAAGCGTTCAGTGTGTCACAGCATCGCAGACTTAAACTCCATGTGCATACTACTGCGCTTAATTTTTGTTTTCATCAGAAAGACCAGAGGAGAGCGCGAACACAGTCCCCCACTACCAGAAATAATAGAGTCAAGATTCACACAGTAGGGGAATTTGCAGAGGTCAGCACAACCGTAGTGCAATGGCTGAGCCTCACATGGGGTGAACCACCTTCTTGATCATGGGCCGACGTCTTTACCGCACACGGCATTTTCAGTCACGGGCTTAATTGCTAAAAACGTGTGGCACACATACACACTCAGTGGATGAAACAGGATTCGTAGAACTGTTTAAGTCAAAGTCAAAGTCAAAGTCAGCTTTATTGTCAATTTGTCCACATGCCGAAGACATACAAAGAAACCGAAATTTCGTTCCCCCCTATCCCATGGTGACAAGACATGGCCCACAACAGACAAACAAGTAAACAAGTATAACAAAAGCGTGCTGAATAAATAATGAATAAATAACACAACAAATAAATAAATAAATAAGAGGAGCAAAAAAAGGAGCAAGTGTGCGTACAGCAGACATTCCAGAAAATAGCGCAACAGTGCCGCACGCTACGCAGAAGGGGGTAGCGAGTTCAGGGCCCTAACAGCCTGGAGAAAGAAGCTGTTGGCGAGTCTGGTGGTGCGGGAGCGCAGGCTCCTATACCTCTTCCCAGAGGGCAGAAGGTCAAACAAAGAGTGAGCCGGGTGACTCACATCTCTGGCAATCGAGGTTGCCTTGCGGGCGAGATGGGAGGTGTAAATGTCCTTCAGGGAGGGGAGCGAAGCACCAATAATCTTACCAGCCGTATTCACTATGCGCTGCAGGGCCTTCAAGTTCTGTTCAGTGCAGTTACCACCCCAGACAGCGATGCAACTGGTGAGGACGCTCTCAATGGTGCCACGGTAGAATGTAGACAGGACTGCCTGAGGAGCACATGCACGCCTGAGCTTCCGCAGGAAGTACAGGCGGCGCTGAGCTTTCTTTGCCAGTGACGAGGTGTTTGCGGACCAGGAGAGGTCCTCACTGATGTGCACCCCCAGGAACTTGGTGCAGCTCACCCACTCCACCACAGCACCGTCGATGATCAGCGGCAGGTGTGTTGTGTGACCCTTCCGGAAGTCAACAACGATTTCCTTGGTCTTATTGACGTTCAGCAGGAGGTTGTTGTCCCTGCACCACATGGTCAGAAGGTCAACTTCCGACCTGTACCGAGTCTCGTCGCCCTTCGTGATGAGACCCACCAGAGTCGTGTCGTCAGCAAACTTCACTATGCGGTTGTCGCTGTAGGTCGCAGTGCAGTCATGCGTCAGCAGGGTGAAGAGCAATGGACTAAGCACGCAGCCCTGGGGGCCCCCGTGCATGCATTGCCTTTTTTAACCTGAGAACCCTAAAACTGTATGAATTTGTATTTATTGAAAACGTCCAACATTACCACTGAATAATATTTTTTTTCCTGAACAAGTTTTGAAAATGACAAATATATCAAATAACAATAACATAAACAGTTCACCGCCACACAGCCCCAAGCACCGGCATCGACTTCCAGGCGTGTGGCAGCGTGGACTTCCATCCCTGGAGGTGGCACTTCCAGCCACAGAGGTCGAAGAGAGCTCCATAGAATAGGACCGGGTGTGCGTGAAACATATAATAGTTTTTCAAACCTTCTGTGTCACTCCAAATCATTAAATCCTTCAAACTAGTGGTAGAGTGTCCGCCCTGAGACTGGAAGGTTGTGGGTTCAAACCCCGGCCGGGTCATACCTATAAAAATGGGACCAATTGCCTCCCTGCTTGGCACTCAACATTAAGGGGTGGAATTGGGTGTTAGATCACCAAATGATTCCCGAGCGCGGCACCGCTGCTGCTCACTGCTACCCTCTCCCCCAGGGGATGGATCAAAATCACACGGGGATGGGTTGAATGCAGAGGACAAATCTCACCACACCCAGATGTGTGTGTGATGATCATTGGGGAAAAAAAACTCTCCGTCCTCTGTGTCACTTACAAGCAAAGCCACTAAAGATGCCGGTAGTACATGGGGCCCTTCGTCATCTTCGTCATCCCGTGATCGAATCCTTTGTCCTTTAAGTAAACAACCGCCGCGCCGCTGATGTCACTTGCAGTTCAAACTACAGTAATCCCTTGCTACATCACGGTTCGTTTATCCATTTTTCGTTTTTTTTTTTATTTTGAAAATTTGTGACAAAAAATCACGTATAAGTTGCTCCTCAGTATAAGTCGCCCCCCCACCCAAACTATGAAAAGAAACGTGACTTATAGTCCAGAAAATACGGTAATGACAACACACAATACAACAAAACACAACACAACAATACTTACCTTTCCTTTAAAATCTTTTTCTCTACCTAACACAGACAGATAATGGGAGAATGTGTCACAATGTGAAGGAGATGTATTGGGTAATGCAGAAACAAAATAAAAACTATTATTTAATGTTAGACACATTATCCACTACTTTCCTCTTGACATTCATTAAATTGACAACGAAGGGACTTGAACCCCTTAATCTTCTGATCCAGTCAGTTAACTCCACTTGAATCTAGGCTGTAGATTTACTGTATATGCTCAAAAATCATTGCACTGCTATCACTTGTCAGAATTTCCTGTATGGCTATCTGGCCTAATGGATAAGATTTCAAATCTAAACAGGTATTCATGTCTAGTGTATCATCAAATTGAAAGAGGAAAATATGTCACGGTCGGGTGTGGAGCATGGAGCAGGACGACCAAGTGCAGCCCGGACCAGGGTCCACCGAAGCAACTCAAAATACAGACTCGGTAAACTGACATGACCTAAACAATAACTTGACTGACCAGGACGTGAAACAAGAAGACAGCAGGACACGACGGCACCAAGACAGCACGCCAACACCGAACGACAGCAACCAAAACCAAAACCAATGATCCGACAGGGAGAGAGGGGCAGACAGGACTTTTATACACGACAGGTAACGAGAGGCAGGTGGGAACAATCACACTGATCATGGGCACACAGGAGGGGAGGGGCGAGCACACAGACAGAAACCAAGACAGACACATAGTGGAGCAGTTGGGGGCGAGACGTGACAAAATATAGGTAAACTGTTTTTGTGCTGTTTTGATCTTTGTTGTGGTGACCCCAAATGTCAGTGACAAAAGCCAAAAGAAAGAGGCACATTTTTCATCTGATGTACAATTTTTAATTTGTTTCTCTTGACTCCAGTTGAGCAACCTGTGCTTGCTGATATTCACAATCCCTGCTTACTTTGCTGCCCTACCCCTTAAAAGAAGAAAAAGTTATTTTAGTCTGAGCAACCTGCTCCCTACTGAAAATAGGGTTTTCAACTAAGGTTTCCAACTAGGACTAGGGTTTCCAACTAGGGCTAGAGTTAGGGTTAGGGCTAGTTTGGACTAGGTATATAAAAAGTCTGCCCCACCTGAGGACCGAACTCTTGACCTTTAGATTGTGAGACTGGCATGCTAGCACCTGCATTAATGAGGCTGTGCATTTACAGTTTTACAATTCTTTTTTACTGTAAAATTGATCCAACCACCGGCCATTTCAATCAAACTGAACTTCACAGAAAGATAAAGTGACTTTTAGTCTGAGCATTCTGAAACTAGGGTTTCCAACTCGGGTTAGGGAAGCCAACTAAGGTTTCAAATTGTGGCCAGGGTTTCCAACTGGGGCTTCCAACGAGGATGAGGGTTTCCAATTCGGGCTAGAGTTAGGACTATATAAAAGTGTGCCCTGTGTGAGGGTCGAATTTACGACCTCCAGATTATGAGACTGACACACTACCACTTCCGCGAACGAGGCTATGCATTTGCAATTTGTGCAATTGTTTTTTACTGTAAAATTGATTCAACCACCGCCCATTTTGATCAAACTTAACTAGGCTAGGGCTAGGATTTCCAACTAGGACTAGGGTTTACAGGTAGGGCTAGATTTAGGGTTGGAATATATATAAATCATGCACCGTGTGAGGATCAAACTCTCGACTTTCAGATTACGACACTGACGCGCTACCGCCTGCGCCAACGAGAATTTGTGGCACCTGTCTTAAAATTCTATTTTACTGTAAAATTGATTCAACCACCGGCCATTTCCATCAAACTGAACTTCATCAAAAGAAAAAGGTACTTCTGTCTGACCATTCTCAAAGTTGGGTTTCCAACTGGGGCTAGGGTTTCCAACAAGGGCTCGAGTTAGGGTTAGGACTAAATAAGACATAGCCCCGTGTGAGGGTTGAACTCACGACTTTCAGTTTACTAGACTGACGCGCTACCGCCTGCGCTACCGAGGCCATGAATAGTTGGTTTTACAGAGCTATTTTACTGTAAAATTGATTCAACCACTGGCCATTTCAATTAAACTCAACTTCACAGACAGTAAACCTTATTCTATGTATTATTTATTATTCTTTTCTATACTGTCAGAAAGGTTTTGGTTTCTGATTTCTTTTTTGTTGTGCTGACTCCCCCCCAATCTCCATTTTCAGTGCAACAAAGTGACAAAAACCAAAAGAAAAAATGCTTTCTCTATTGCACACTAGAGCCAGCATTTCCAACTAGGGCTAGGGTTTCCAACTAGGGTTCCAACTCCGGGTAGGGTTTCAAACTAGGAATTCCAACTGGGGCAAGGGTTTCCAATTAGGGTTTCCAACTCGGGCTGGGGTTTCCAACTAGAGACAACATTGGACAGCTGCCACTTGTTGGGAACCTTTAAATGTTTAGTCTTATCAACGAATGTGTTTCAGAGGCCAGATTTAAAACGTGGCTTCTGGTTTTCATGAACCAAACCCATTAAAAAAAGTGAAAGAATGAAACAGTTCTTATTAGGAGAAGCCTGGTTAGCTCAGGTGGTAGAGCATGCAAGTCTTAATCTCAGGGTTGTGGGTTCTATCCCCATATTGGGCAGCCCACACTTGTCGGGAACCTTTGATTCTTTAGTCTTATCAATAGATGTGTTTCAGAGGCCACACTTAAAACATTTCTCTATTTCCCCTAACCCATTCAAAAAAAATGAAAAAATGAAACAATTCCAAGGTCGAAAAGCCTGGTTAGCTCAGTGGGGAGAACATGCGACTCTTAAACTCAGGGCCGTGGGTTCGGTTCCCACATTGGGCATCCTTGCTTGTTGGGAACCGTTAAACAGTCTTATCAAGGCCACACTGAAAACATGGAGTATTTCACATGGCGATGTGGCCTAATGGATAAGGCACCTGACTTCGGATCAGACGATCCCTTTCATAGTCAATTTAACGTGTCATGCTTTGAAATCAAAAACTTGACTTCAGTCTGAACCAACTCTTGACTGATTGATTGAACTTTATTCATCCCACAGCAGGGAAATTCACTTGTCACAGCAGCGCATATCAGTGCAATAATAATACGAGTGCAAGAATAAAACAAGTGCCAGAATTACAAAAAAGGGTAAATAACAGACAAGGATAAACACAAGTGCTGCTAGTAGAGACGAAACACATTCATTTTATCAGGCGGCATGCATGTTGTAAAGTCTGACAGCAGAGGGAATGAAGGACCTGAGGAACCGTTCCTTCCTACACCGAGGGTGCAAAAGTCTGCCGCTAAAGGAGCTGCTCAGGAACCGCACACTCTCATGGAGGTGGTGAGAGGTGTTGTCCATGATGGATTTAAGCTTAATCAACGTCCTCCTCTCACCCACAACCTCAATGGAGTCCAGGGGACAGCCCAGAACAGAGCTCGCTCTTCTGAGCATCTTATTCAGTCCCCCCCTGTCCCGGTCACTACTGCCCCCACCCCAGCAGACCACAGCGTAGATGATGGCCGAGGCCACCATAGAGTCATAGAAGGTCCGGAGGAGAGCCCTGCACACACCGAAGGACCTCAGTCTCCTCAGCAGATGGAGGCGACTCTGGCCCTTTTTGTACAGGATATGGGTGTGATCAGTCCAGTCCAGTCCAGTTTGTTGTTAAGGCGAACACCCAGGAATTTGTAGTTCTCCACTACCTCACTGTCCGATCCCTGGATGTTCATTGGAGTGAAGATGGGTGCTGTCCTCCCGAAGCTCACAATCAACCCCTTCGTCTTGCTGGTGTTGTTCACCTGATGCTGGTTGAGCTCACACCAGCTGACAAAGTCCTTGATGACCAACCTATATTCCAGATCGTTCCCCTCTGCGACATTTCAAACAATGGCCATGTCGTCGGAGAACTTCTGGATTTGGCAGTGTGCGGTGTCGTGGGTAAAGTCTGACGTGAACAGGGTGAAAAGGAAAGGAGCACCCTACCCTGGGGGACACCAGTGCTGCAGTGCACCAAGTCGGACTCACTGCGATGTAACCTCACAAACTGCGGCCGGTCGGTGAGGAAGTCCGTTGTCCATGCAGTCAGGCACTGGTCCACACCCGCCTTCTCCATCTTCACCCTAAGCAGTGACGGCTGGATGGTGTTAAAAGCGCTGAAGAAAACAAAGAACATGATCTTCCCAGTGCTCCTGTTGTCCTCCAGGTGAAGCAGTGTTCTGTGCAGTAAATAAATCAATGCATTGTCCACCCCAACACCAGGCAGGTAAGCAAACTGCAGGGGGTCCAGCTGCGCTCCCACTAGTGAACGCAGGTGACCCAGGATGATCCTCTTCATAGTCTTCATCAGGTGGGAAGTCAAGGCAATAGGCCTGAAGTGGTTAGGCTCCTTGGGGCATGGCACCTTTGGTACAGGGACCACGCAGGAGGTCTTCCACAGTACTGGGACCTTGTTCAGGCTCAGGCTTAGGTTGAACAGGTACCTGACCACACCACTCAGCTGGTCCGCACAATCCCTGAGCAGTCTCGGCCAGATGCCGTCTGGGCCCGGGGTCTTCCCTGCTTTGATCTTTCTGAAGTGAACCTGAAGATCTGTAAAGAAGAGGGGGATGTCGGAAGACCGGGGTGATGGAGTGGAGACAGGAGACAGAAGAGTGACTCCGGGGGAGGGGGTTGGTGAGCTGGCGGGGGGGCTGGAGTGTCAAAGGTGGTAGAAAAAGATGCGGAGCGAGGTGAAGGGGTGGGGGGGAGGCGGAATCAAATCTGTTGAAGAACAGATTGAGTTCATGCACCTGTTGGATTTTGTCCACAATTTAGGGAGCGCACTATCTGCGCCTCACGGCAAAAGTCATTGCCAATCACCAGTTATCCAATTTACTCACTGTGTGCTCGTTTGATTTCTTCAGATTTAGGAAAATGCTAAGACACTGAAGCAGAAATTAGACTTACACAGGTTGGTTGAGTTCAATCACAATTCTTGTTCAGAAAGCTCTGTCTTCAGGAAAGTACAATACAGCGCTGGGCCTTTCAAGAGCGCAAAGTCTCCATTCAGAAAAGGCCACCTTCAAGGTTCTTTGGTCAGCTTATATTCAGTCGGCCAGTGTGGGCCGAGTTTGATGGGTGATGAGTCTTTGGGGTGGGGCAAGTTCACAGGAGAGTTTGATTCCATGGGAGTGGGTGCTGGTTCGGTGAGAGCTGGTTCCGTGGGGTTGGGTGCTGATTATGGGAGATTCGATTTGTGGGGGCTGTTGTTGTCCTTTCCGTCTTTCAGCCTTGACGATCGTCTTTGGCTTGGCTGTCTCCCTCTGGCACCTGCTGGTTTTATCTCCAAGTGACCTTCCTGTAAACATTCTTGCACATATACTGTTCCACCTCATCCATTCATCATTCTTTCAATTTTGTCATTTTGTACGGAATTATGTGAGCTTTTGGCTGTGACATCATCTACCTATTTATTAATGTTCCCTGACCATGCAAAGTTTGTACTCACCACTTACCATGTTTTTGTTTGTTTGTTCTTTTGATCTCCATGTACTTGCTTACGTCATCATATTCTTAGTTTAATCATGCTTTCAACCATATCTTTTCTTTGTTAGGCAAAATATTTCCCTCTGTCCAGAACGTTCAGTAGTAATCGAAAACTGGTGTCTAGAATTAGTCAAAACATAAGATACAATCAAGTACTGAACATTTTTAGACGACTTTGGCAGTGTCCGTGATTTAGAAAATCATCAGGCATGCATTGAACAGTTCCTTAAGGGTCATTAAGCTATTCAGGCAATATATCAAAAAACATTTGTTATTTCAAAGTGCTCAGAAATATATATATCAGATCATAAAGTTATAAAAACCTTTCTCATTACCACTTATCAAAAATGTCTAGTTATGTCTTCTTTATTGATTTGGTGTGTAGGTATAATTATATGTTTAAAATGTTTCTTTTATTTATTTAATATGTGAATATACTTGTCTGCTTATGTACTTTATTCAATGAGATTTGAGCCAGGGCTGTGGACTTGGTCGGATTTTTGCACCGAGTCCGGCCTCTTGACCACCGAGTCCGAGTCCGGGTCCCAGTCCGGCTGTCAATTTTTTCCGTTAATTCATGTGACTGCTTCGTCTTTAGTCAAGGCTAATTTAGATCAAAATCTATCAGAACGAACGCAACTGCTTTCACACTGGCTGGTTCGGCTTATATAGGATCCCTTGCTGAGAGGGCGGACGTAAAAGTGAGGCGACGTTCCAATCGGACGTCGGATCGATAACATTTTCCCTGCCCCACCGGAGTTGTGCTAGTTCATAACGTAGATCACTCGAGGCATAGTCATAAATGTACGGTTGACAATTTAACCGATAGAAGTGGATACATTGGAACATAACCTACACTCTAATATATTATTTGACATGGTATTAAATGCGTGGCTTTACAAAAATGGTCATTGAAGCCCACCCTTAGCCCTGAGTGCCATTGGCATGAGGCAAAACGCTTGAAAACACTCTTGCCCAATTAAATAACCATTCTGAAACACGGGACATGTAAGATAATATTTTTTAATCATTAATTACACCATTATAGCTCAGACATTTATCTAAACACAAATAATTAGTGACGACCCCACAACTATCGAAACACATCAATGATATAAGCTGGGTGACATAATCGTCCTTGACATTGGTACATAATGTAAACATTAGCCTAAGTGCAACTCAACGTGGCCGCATTGATCGTAAGCAGGGCTGTGGACAGTATTCCTACTCGCATTCTGAGCAGCATGATGAAAATAAAATTGAACGTGATTTTTTTATTGTCGGACTCGGTGGACTCGGTCAAAATCAGCACCGAGTCTGAGTCCGAGTCCGGCAAAAATGACAGAGTCCGACCGAGTCCGAGTCCCCGAGTCAGAGTCCAAGTCCAGGAATATAGGTACGTTTTGTGTGCCAAATCTTCATTACAGCCAATAGCAGATTTCTGATTAAAGGTACAAAAAGAAAAGCAATGACTATGTGTGTCCGCTGGTTCTTCTCTGCAACACAGGAAGTTTGCATTCACTACAGTTGTGCCCATCGGCAAAAGGCAGCCCCCAACTACCACATGAGTAGCCGACAGGCCTGTTCTAAAACAACTCACTGATGAGGACGTATTATTTTCAAGGAATGTTCTAGAAGTAATCGTTGTTAAAAAAAAAAACACATGATGGTGGTTCTTGGAGATCACTGTTGAAGGAATGAGGTCGAAATACAAAAAGTCCTGCCTCGCTACAAAAACAGATATGCTCAAACCTCATTGAATAAAGTACATAAGCAGACAAGTATATTCACATATTAAATAAATAAAAGAAACATTTGAAGCATATAATTATACCTACACACCAAATCAATAAAGAAGACATAACTAGACATTTTTAATAAGTGGTGATGAGAAAGGTTTTTATAACTTTATGATCTGATATATATATTTCTGAGGACTTTGAAATAACAAATGACTTTTGATATATTGCCTAAATAGCTTAATGACCCTTAAGGAACTGTGGAATGCATGCCTGATGTTTTTTCTCTGAATCATGGACACGGCCAGAGTCGTCTTGACCGTTCAGTACTTGATTGTATCTTATGTTTTGACTAATGCTAGACGCCAGTTTTTGATTACTACTGAACGCTCTGCACAGAGGGAAATAGTTTGCCTAACAAAGAAAAGATACGGTTGAATGCGGTACGACAGTGTATGTCCAAGATTGGAGAAGAATGTTCACAGGAAGGTCACGTGGAGATAAAACCAGTGGGTGCCAGAAGGAGCCACCCGAGAACTCGGCCAAAGATGATCGCCAAGGCCGAGAGACGGGATGGAAGACAACAGCCCCCTCCACACACACACACACACACACACACACCAACAGCCCCCCACCAACACACCGAGTCGCCCATAACCAGCACCACTCCCATGGAAGCAGACTCTCCTTCGAACTTGCCCCACCCCGAAGACTCATCGCCCATCAATCCCAGCCCACAATGTGCTACTGAATATAAAACTGATCTAACAACCTTGGACTTTGCCTTTTCTGAATGGAGACTTTCCGCTCTTGAAGGGCCCAGCGCTGTATTGTACTTTCCTGAAAACAGAGCTTTTTGAACAATAATTGTGATTGAACTCAACCAATCTGTCTAAGTCTAATTTCTGCTTCAGTGTCTTTGCATTTTCCTAAATCTGAAGAAATCAAACGAGCACGCAGTGAGTAAATTGGATAACAGGTGATTGACAAAGGCTTTTGCCGTGAGGCGCAGATAACGCGCTCCCTAAATTGTGGACAAAATCCAACAAATGGTGACCATCCGACGTGATTTCTTCAGAAGGGAAAGTGTATGCTCCACAAAGGATTCTTCCTTCTCCGCTCTTGCTCAACAGTATTGCAGTCCGATCGGCACAAAAGGTAAGGGGGAAACTTTTTTTTTTTTTCTCTCTCCCAGTTCAGCAATATTGTAGAGTGAAAGCGGAATACAAAAATTAATACTTTCAGCTCTGTGTTCAGTAATGGTGGTTGTATAGAAGTGTGTTTGTGTGGAACTTGGTAAAAGTGATTTGTGGAAAAAATTAAAAATACAAAAACAGGTGAAGGCGTCGCTGCTATAGCAGGACGGATGCCGAGCGACTCCAATAATGTGACCTTAGAACAATATAGGGCTGTCTAAGGCGAGGGACATCTGGGACGTCCGAGTCGTGGTGAATTAAGAGAAAGGTGGTGAGGACTTTGTCTGATCAGCAAAGGGCGCTCACACCGCTGGAACTTGTGGGATGCCAGTGACTAGCATATGGGCACCAGAGTGGCCTCAATAGTAGACACTTAGGAACTTATACTGTTGCCTAAGGTCGGGGTCGATTGGATCGGCCAGGCCACCAATACGAGTCGGGGACTCGTG
Source organism: Syngnathus scovelli (assembly GCF_024217435.2). Lineage (NCBI taxonomy): Eukaryota > Metazoa > Chordata > Actinopteri > Syngnathiformes > Syngnathidae > Syngnathus > Syngnathus scovelli. The sequence goes on along the minus strand of NW_026061412.1, from coordinate 401,388 downwards.
AAAAAAAAAAAAAAAAAAATGGTGAAGGCATCGCTGATATAGCAGGACGGATGCCTGGCGACCTCAATAGTGCGACCTTAGAGACTTATATTGTTGTCTAGGGCGAAGGGTAACTGGGTTAACCAGGTCGCTACATAATTGTTGAAGTGTGTCTATGATGATATTGTGTGGAAAGCAGGCTTGGCTGTCAGATGGGACAGCGGCACAGCTGAAGAAGTGAGTGATTAGTTGTGGTGCTGTTCATGGGATGGAAGTGATGATTTGTGGTTCATGAAGAACAATAAGTTGATTTGTATAAAATTGTTGATTTTATTTTGATTTTGCATGAGAGTTGGAGTCAGAAAAATGGCTTAACAAGAATTTGATAAAGAATGTACATTTAATTAGCATGAAGGTTATATCCCATTGTGTGGTGGGGTTAAACTGTAACCATTTTTGTTTTCAAAAGGGTGCGGCTCTAAAATTTGGGCCAAACGGTCAGGTGGGCACAAATGCATATTTTGGACAGAGGTGGGGGGTTACATTGGTGGCGAGGCTCTCCGCACTTCAGTTGCCTCCCACCCCACCCTTGTTATCAGCTGGGAAGATTGTCATGTCTATGTTGTGGGCCCGTGTGTTTGTTTATGTGCATGTTTGTCTTTGTGTATCAGTTCGTTATAAAGGATGGAATTGCGTTAAATTGGTGCACGGAAACGGTGTGCTAGACTATGGTTTATCAGATTTACATTGTTAAATGTAAAAATTAGAAATGATAGAATAATCTGAGGGTTGTGGTCAGAAACTCGTCCAACGAGGAGAGTGCCCAGCCCTCATAAAAATGTGAGAGTAAGAGAGAACATACATTGTAGAATTGGATAAAATTAAATTATGATTGCAGATTTTAAATTTAGGAGGAATTATTGATTGGTTATGACATAAGACTATACAAGGACACATGTAAGGATAAGTCAAAGATTTGAATCACTTAGAGTTAAAAACAACAAATAAAAACGACATTGCAAGGGGGGCACTTTTTATCAAAAGAACACCAAGTAAAGTATCAAGTGGGCATTCGTGATTGGGATTAAATTAAGGATAAAATTAGGTCAATGATTAGAAATCAATGGTGCTCTACACAAAAAGGCTTAAATTTTAATGGGGAAATATTTGGAGTACTGTGTTGGTCTACATAGGTCATGGGCCTAGTTTATTTGGTTTTGATTGTGGTTTGGGTTTATTTTGTTTATTGTTAGGTTTTCCTTGTGTTTATTGTTAAGGTGTTCCTTGTTATTCTCTTATCCCCTGCATTGTAAATGTCTTCTTTATGCAGATAGGTTAACAGGCTAGGAATTTAGTGAGGAGATAATTGATCAATTGATGGGGGTTAATAATTGTCCAAATCCTAGTCACATGTTTTGAAGGACCACAGCATTATATTTAATTTGCAGGCCATTATTTCGTATGTGATGACAGTGTCTAGATAAGTAGACTGTTTTATCAAAAATGTGAGAGTGAAGGAGGAGGTTTGATTTGTAATTTGGCATTTGGGTGCCACTTTTAAGAGTCTGTGCAGGAGCATAGATTGTTTTTGTTTGTTTTTAAAGATATATTTAACAGTTTATCTCGGTGCAGTAAGGATATCGCAATTTTGAAAGACTTAAAATTAAAAGCAAAATTCCATTTTTATTCTGACACATGCCAGCTAACATGAGGATGGGAAATAAATAAAGGAATGAATACTAGCTCAAATGTGGCATGTGTTTTAAATTGGGCGATAAGACATTCACTTCCAAGCGCTATCCTTTAGCGCTGCTGACAATAATAACTTATGAGATGTTAAATCAAGGAGGAGTGTCATATTTGGAACACCGGCGCTGTATGACCTATAGATTGAACAATAACATTCACCGCATATACAACCATGTTGGTAGATTGTTAAATTACATTACAGTTTATTACAAAGGATTTCGGAACTTTATTTGATGATAAACACTGGAACAAGGATTTTAGCCGTGTTAATGGGTAGGGTGGATGGATTACTCAAAAAAAAAAAAAAAAAAAAGCTTTTGATAAGGGCGGCTTGATAGTAAGATGATGAGTGTGCGCAACTGATAGGATACAATATGTTAATGGGAAGATTTGGGGTGTAAGGAACAAATACTACACAGGAAGATTGATAACACGAAGATAGTTTTGTGAAATTTCAGTGTGTTCTGCCCTAGCGCATGGCACAAGTCCTGAACTGAGTCCTTGTACTCTACTGGCTGCCTCAAAATCAACAGAGGACTGTCCCTGGTCATGAGACACCTTTGACCTTTGGGAGAACAACAGGAACTATTATCATGCTTGAAGGGGGCAAGCACAGCTCTTCACAGGACAAGAACCATATAGTTGGTGGAATACACACAGTTGCAGATCAAAAAGAAAATGGACTGAAAGAACAAAGACAAGATGGACGCATTTGAGAATGGCGGACGGTCCAGCCCTGAATCATCATCATGAGAATCTAAGAGGAGAGGCTGCTAAAGACTTGCACGAGTCACATGAAGTCAAACTGGACACATTGCTAAAGACTGCTGAAGCATTACAAAGTTGGTGGAGTGTGGGACAAAAGGGATGGAAGTGTGTTTGGGTGCTGGGGCAGACATAACTGAGGAGTTTTGATAAAAGAGGGAATAATAAGGCTGCTTATTGACACTGAAACGGGGATAAAAAACAAAATACATAGATATGGAAAGTGAAGATGCACTGACAAATTATACGACAGCGTGATCAGAAACTTTGTAAAGTGGACATTGATCAATAGAAATTAAATCATTTGAATCATAAATTTTTATATGTAACTTAGCATTTCGAAGACATAATTAATCTAACTGAAATAATGAAATTTTATAATTGGACCAGTGAAAATTTGGATTCGGGCAACAGAAGGCTGAATTGCTAAACTTAATTGACCTTTATCAAAACAACAGAATTTAATTACACATCCACTGCGACTGATTTATAGGATGCATATTTCAGCTTGAAGGGGTGAGGGGCCATAAGAAAGTTGGAATTCTGGATAGTCAGCAAAATAGTAATACAGTAGGGCTTTAAATAACCAATACAATGACATGACCCTTGTGACAATTGATTTAAATGGCAATTTATGATAGGCATTTGGGGTTAGGATTAACAATCCATCCATCCATTCATTACTGGTGCGGCTTGTCCTTACGAGGGCCACAGGTGATTAACAATAATAACTAGAATTATTCATTTCTGTAGAAATTGCGTGTGAAAGCGAAGAGGCTGAATAAAAATTCGGGGAAAGCTACAAGATTATGTTTAAATTTGGAACGTGTTGAATTGGCTAGAAAATTGATAAAAATATAGAAAGAATTTTGTAAAATTGGGCGTGAATTTTAAAGTTGAAAATTTGAAATTTTCCACAAGTGAGAAGTTTTGGAATAGGATGAACCGTTGAAAAATTGAAATGGGTTGAGTCAGTGGAAAAAAAAAAAAAAAAAAAGAAAAAAGGAAAACTAGAAGAAATTCGAAGGGAAAAAATGAAATTTTGCAAAATTTTACCGCAATGTTGGAAGTGAGGATGTGAAATTTGAATTTGAATCTAGGAGGTTAAAAGTGTAATGGAATAAATCAGATGAATTATGTGGAAGTAGTTAAGATAAAAATAAAATAAAAGGAAGAAGAATGCAGAAGAAGTTGAATAATAATAAAGTCAAGGCAATTCAAATTTATTTATATAGCCCACAAGCAAGTCTCAAAGGGCTCCAAATGTACAAAAATTGCCAATTTAAAATACAAGAACAATAAGTGTGAGGGCCACAATGATGATCATGACAGCAAAAATATTTCTAATTGGTTTTGATAGGTACAAAGGGGGAACATGGAAGAAGGTTTTCAAAATTTGTGATATAGCGTGACTCAATTATCAAGAGTAAGTATTTCTTTTTAATTCTAAGAATTGGCATCAACAAAAAATGAGAACGATAATCCAAGGTTATAGTGTAAGTGGCAGGAGGAAGCTGTGTATATTTTTTAAACATTATTTTCAGTATCATTATTTCTTAGGAGGGTCAGTAATGCTTGTGAGAAGATGAATGAAGGAACAAGGTAACAGTAAAAGGGAGTGCTCTAAAAATGTTTGGTTCTTTGCCAGAGGTAGTTATTTGGAGGGATGAATTTAAACTGAAAGCAAAATGGAACTGTTTAGTGGAAGAAATATGGGAAGGTGGAAATATTGAAGTTACAGCTCAACACAAAGTGTCAAATAGTCTAAGTGTGAGATGTGAGCAAACTAAATGGGGAGTTAAATCATGTTCCAGTATTATGCATATTGGCAAACGATGTGAGGACAGGAGACCAGACAATTAGATATTAATTTTGGATTTAAAATAAAAAAGGGAAATTTTAATTGAGGAGAAAATTTTGCGTAGGGAGGTTTTTTTTTTTTTTTTTACAATTTGATATTGTATGTTTTATGTGTGTGTTGTGGGATGACAGTTTGTCTGTAATGCTGTATGAATGTCAAGTCTGTACTTGGGATTGGGTTTGTGTATTGTGAATGGTTAACATGATTCAAGGTTGGGGTGATGTGATCACAGCAGAGGATAACATTCCTCTCACCTGAAAAATATAAAGATACTACAGATTTGAAAAAGCAAGATTGATCAGGGCTAATTTTGGACTAAATATGGGTTTAGGATTACTCTGGGGCACCATTGACAACAAAAGACTTCAATGGAGAAGGCCCATTTCAAGATTATGACCAGACGTGACTATACCAGCATTGGTATCAAGACTCTGAGCCAAGACAGTGTATGACAACAACTCTGGACTTACCTGACAGTGTGACGAAATGTATGTGACGGAATTTGTGATGACTTGCTTTGTTTTGATGTTTTACCTAATTGTATTGCAGCCTCTTACAGCAACCCAGGGAGCAGATTGTGCTTTATTTGTTAAACTTGCGTTTTCTTTGCAGGTTGTCAACTGCAGTCTTGGAGAATTTTGTGTCATGTCTGTGAACATGCATTAACAACTAACCCCTTACTTTTCATAATGAGCCTGTAAATGTGATCGGTTTCATGACAGGCTCGGCAGGCTCCAATTTTCTATTTCATGCGTTTGACATGCGCCCGTGTGTGGATTATTATTTTTATCATTATGAATTTTATTTTTTGGTATTATGGATGTTTATTGTACGGAGAGCTGCATGCACAGCTACAGGTGGGTGGTGGCTTTTGTTCATACAGCCATGTGAGATGCTGCCAGTCGAGTTTCAGGGACTGAGAATTGGTGATTCCAGGCTAGGATGGCATCTGGAGGTACACCGAAGTCCAGCTGGCGATGGGTATGTCACCATGGACATTGTTATTTTTACTTTATAACCATTGTGACACATTTTTTAGAATGTGTCAAAAGGGGGAGGTAGAAAAAAACAAACAAAAAAAACCAAAAGGGGGAATTGTGAGATTTTAAGTGTTTTCAGATTTGATGGTTTTTAAGTCTTCAACATGCTGGACGGAGGAGAAGAAGCGGCTCGGCAGAGATGAAGTGAATGGGAGACAACATCATGAGATGGAGCCAAAGCCTGGTAACAAGTGTGAAGAGTTTCAAAATAGCTTATAATAAACTGTAGACCTTCACAAGATAGGATCAAATAGGTGGGAGAGTATTAAATGTAAAAAATTAGAACAATAACATACAGACTCCAAACGAATTGGGAACAGGTGGATTATGAACGTTAAAGTTTGAATAACACATTATTCACGTGATTCATTTGCAGGATAAACAATGGAAGGGATTGATAAACTGAACAAATTTAAGATGATTGCGGAAGTATTATGTCGGAAACAAATAGATTCGACAAGTTTTTTCCCTATAAAATGGTGCCGTTTGGGTTTGAAGTACATAGTCGCTTCAAAGGAGGAAAAGCATGATTTAAGATATGTGATTGATCAATGAGAAGGCTATCCCTTGTACCAGGGGGGTCAAACTCATTTGTTCACGGGCCGCAGTGTAGTCATAGCTTCTTTCGGAGGACCGGTATGACTGTCATACCCAAATAAATGTGTGAGCACCTCATAGAGTAAAAGCTACAAAACAAACTGGCAAGTAACTTGCTTTCAAATCAGAGAAATAAAAACCGGTCTAATATTTAAAAATCAAATATTATTAAAAGTGAAGACAATTTGCAATTCGAGTAATGACACGTGAATAAAAAGCACAATTTGTCTGCGCGGGCCGCATAAAATCATGTGTCGGGCTGCATCTGGCCCCCAGGCCTTGAGTTTGACACCTGTGCCTTATACAAAGGTAAAGTAGGATTAGAATTTGATAAAACAGATATGGACATCATCATATTCCATTAGAGTTTAAATTGCTTGCAATACAATTACAAATTAGTTAACACCTGTGTGATTGATTGATTGATTGATTGATTGATTGATTGATTGATTGATTGATTGATTGATTGATTGATTGATTGATTGATTGATTGATTGATTGATTGATTGATTGATTGATTTATTGATTGAGTGATTCATTGAGTGACTGACTGAAGGGCTGAGTGACCGAATGGGCAATTGTTCGATGTCTGTCTATATGTATGTACTATATATGTATGTATGTATTTCGTTATTTGTTTTACGTATGTAATTCGTTATTTGTTTATGTATTTCTCTTTCACATTTTCTTTCTCATCTTCCACTTCTTTCGGCTGCTCCTGTTAGGGGCCGCGACTGCAGAGCGATCGTTTCCATATCTTTCTGTACCACCAACCATCTGCATGTCCTATCTTTGTCTCTGCCACACTCTCCATTATTTTGGCCAGTAGATTTCCAAGCCTCGCTTCTAACATTCTTTCCGATAACTTCATGCTTTGCTTAATCAACATAACAACACCTCTGTAGCTACTACAGTTCTGCGCATCGCCGTGGTCTGAAATAAGGAATAGAAGTGAACACCTTTCCGGGGAACTTCTCGCTTTTTAAAAATCTCCCCTGCCATCTCTCCTTGATAGTTCCATGCTGTCACTGGAATGTCGTCTAGGCCAATTGCCTTTCCACTCTCCATCTTTTACAAATGTCTGGGTATGAATTTTATCTATATTTATTTTTCTCACTCATTGGCGGCTCCACAGAGGGACGTGGTGTGCCAACAGAGGGACCCTGGTGGCATCAACGATTTTGGTGACCTCAGTAAAACTGAGGTCAACAGAGGGAGTGAAGGAATGAGGTCGAAATACAAAAAGTCCTGCCTCGCTACAAAAACAGATATGCTCAAACCTCATTGAATAAAGTACATAAGCAGACAAGTATATTCACATATTAAATAAATAAAAGAAACATTTGAAGCATATAATTATACCTACACACCAAATCAATAAAGAAGACATAACTAGACATTTTTAATAAGTGGTGATGAGAAAGGTTTTTATAACTTTATGATCTGATATATATATTTCTGAGGACTTTGAAATAACAAATGACTTTTGATATATTGCCTAAATAGCTTAATGACCCTTAAGGAACTGTGGAATGCATGCCTGATGTTTTTTCTCTGAATCATGGACACGGCCAGAGTCGTCTTGACCGTTCAGTACTTGATTGTATCTTATGTTTTGACTAATGCTAGACGCCAGTTTTTGATTACTACTGAACGCTCTGCACAGAGGGAAATAGTTTGCCTAACAAAGAAAAGATACGGTTGAATGCGGTACGACAGTGTATGTCCAAGATTGGAGAAGAATGTTCACAGGAAGGTCACGTGGAGATAAAACCAGTGGGTGCCAGAAGGAGCCACCCGAGAACTCGGCCAAAGATGATCGCCAAGGCCGAGAGACGGGATGGAAGACAACAGCCCCCTCCACACACACACACACACACACACACACCAACAGCCCCCCACCAACACACCGAGTCGCCCATAACCAGCACCACTCCCATGGAAGCAGACTCTCCTTCGAACTTGCCCCACCCCGAAGACTCATCGCCCATCAATCCCAGCCCACAATGTGCTACTGAATATAAAACTGATCTAACAACCTTGGACTTTGCCTTTTCTGAATGGAGACTTTCCGCTCTTGAAGGGCCCAGCGCTGTATTGTACTTTCCTGAAAACAGAGCTTTTTGAACAATAATTGTGATTGAACTCAACCAATCTGTCTAAGTCTAATTTCTGCTTCAGTGTCTTTGCATTTTCCTAAATCTGAAGAAATCAAACGAGCACGCAGTGAGTAAATTGGATAACAGGTGATTGACAAAGGCTTTTGCCGTGAGGCGCAGATAACGCGCTCCCTAAATTGTGGACAAAATCCAACACTGTTTATATATACACACACAAATATATATATTGAGTCTAGGGAGACAAATACACCGCAAACTGTGGGTAGGTGTCAGGTGATGAGCCACAGAAAAAAATCACAGTTGCCACAGAAAGATGACAAGCCTCATTTTGAAGCAGATCTAAACATCAGGGATGAGAACGGCAAATGAAAAAAAAACACTGATATATTGATCAAAACCAGAGCACATTTCTTGGCTTGCTTATCCGAGTCGACAGCATAGACATGGAGACTTTCAAGGCAAGTTACCCCAAGTTGCGCAGCGGTCTGGGTTAGCTACAACAAACATACACCATAAAGGTCAAGCCAGGTGCCGTGCCATATTCAGTAAAAAAAACCAGGAGGATTCCACTACCACTGGTGGGTGAAGTCAAGAGAGAGCTCCAGCGCATGGAAGCTCTGGGCGTCATTAGTCGGGTGAAGGAGCCAACTGATTGGTGTGCCGGCATGGTGATCGTGCCCCAAAAGGACAAAAGCAGCATTTGAAGACCTAAAGAAAGCTCTGTCCTCTCCTCCGGTGCTGGCTATGTATGACCCGGGCAGAGACACCAAAGTATCTGCTGATGCATCATCATATGGGTTGGGGGGCGTAATTCTTCAGAAATGAGGGGAAGGATGGAAGCCTGTGTCTTACGCATCACGGTCACTCACTCCAACTGAGCAACGATACACACAGGTGGAGAAGGAAGCTCTGGGCCTCACATGGGCCTCACATGGGCCTGTGAACGGTTTCGGGATTTCCTCATTGGAAAGGAGTTTTGCCTGGAGACCGACCATAAACCCCTTCTCATCCTGCTTGGAGCCCAAGCACTGGATCTTTTGCCACAGAGAATCCAGGGTTTCAGGATGAGGGTGATGCGCTACTCATACTCCATCGTGCACGTACCAGGAAAGTCGCTTTGGACAGCAGACACACTTTCACGTGCAACCTGTAAAATGACGCATGTCCACTGATGACCAGGAGCTGATGGAGAGCACAAACATATTTGTGGACTGTGTCACTGAGAGTCTACCTGTCAGCTCATCATATACAGAAAACCTGAAAGAGCAGTTGAAAGCCGACAGTGTCTGCTCGCGTGTCATGACCATGTGCATGGAAGGATGGCCAGCACATGCAAAACAGGAACCAGCGCTAAAAAATGACTGGCCGGAGCGAGCCACATTAACAGTGAAAGATGCTAAAGGACACACGACTGGTAATACCTTCCGCAATGAGGAACGACGTGCTGTTCAAATTACACGAAGGACACTTAGGTGTCCTGGAATGTAAATCACGTGCACGTCAATCTGTGTGGTGGCCGGGACTCAGCCAGCAAGTGAACAAAATGGTACTGAACTGCAGGACATGCATACAAGAGCGACACAACCCAAAAGAGGCACTCGTGCCATCAGGGTGCCCTGAAAGACCTTGGCAAAAGTTAGGAACAGACCTTTCTACACAAGAGGCAGAATAATCCTCTAAGGCAGTGGTTCTTAACCTTTTTGGAGGTACCGAACCCCATCAGGTCCATATGTGCATTCAACAAACCCCTCTTTGGGGGGCGAGTTAAACGAACCCCATCAGTTTCATGTGCACATTCACCGAACCCCTCTATATAGGGGGGGATGACATACCAGCAAATCAGTGTGACTTCTGCTGTTGCCTTTGCAAGAACAGTTCAGATATGCGTTATCACGAATTTACACGATATTCAGGTGTGTTCAGCCATCCGTGGGCGGGGGGGGGGGGGGGGGGGTCGCGGGGCGGGGGCGGGGCAATGACATACCAGCTCTGCCGAACCCCTGAAGCCGACTCACCTAACCCCTAGGGTTCGATCGAACCCAGGTTAAGAACCACTGCTCTAAGGTCTGACGAGACAAAGGCAGTCTACCCTATGATCCCTGGAAAAAGGGAGATGTGGTATTATCGTATGTTGAAACTATAATATTATATAGTTTGTTATTGGAGGTCTCAAATAATGTTGACAGTTGGGGGCTCTGTGGTGCGCCAGGGGCATTGTACTGCTATGTAAGACATGAGTGGGGAGAAAATAAAAAGTTGCTGAATAAAGAAGTTGCATTCGCGTTCATCTCTACTCCGTATAAACACAACAGTCGTGGACTGCGTTCGCGCTCTCCCCTGGTCTTTTTGATTAAAACAAAAATCACACGCAGTCGTACGTACATGGAGTTTAGGTCTGCGGTGCTGTGACACACTGAATGCTTTTGAGCATGTTATTAACTGTACTATGGAACTGTGCATTTGCTTGCTAAACTGTATTAACCAAATTAGTCAATGCAAAATAATATGGAATTACCACGTTCCTGACTCGTCATATGATATGAACGTATCAAAACCTTTTTGTCGGCTGTAGGTCTGTCTTTTTAAGAATACGCCCGATTGTTGTTCCTCATACATCTCAGTATAGATTTCTAGAAAACAACATTTACTTTCTAAAGTAAATTGACAAATTTATATTCAAATGTCAAATATCGAACGCCACCATCACAGTGGAGGTAAATTACACTCCAAACCATGCCAGCAACGAGAAAAGCCTCAATTATTTGCGACACGAGAGATATAGAGCACTTCTGAAATTTGAGAAATCATTTGAGAAATTACGATCGTATTTTGTTCCCTGATTTGAATAAAGTTATGAAATCACACGTTTTCAAATAAAACACAGAGATGGGATCATTTCCCATTCTCTCATACCAAAAGTACACGTACCAAGACATACAACTGTTTTTACCTTCAATACTCATAATAGACGCCCAATCGATAGGTGACGCTGTTTGAAAGAAGGTTTGATCAGGTACCTACAATCCTGTGCGCCAAAGATGTTTAAAGTAAAAAAGACATTAATGAAAACAAAATACTTGTTTAAACCTTCTATTTAGGTTGAGTCCTTGTAAGTATAGTAAATCTATCAACGTCTATTGTTTGTATTAGAAGGACTGGTTGCTACAATTTGAGTGTGAGACCGCCTGTGAATTTGGTGAGACCAGCAGTGACGTGGCCCGTTTTGACCCAGATTATCAGATCTCTCTTTCTTTTCAGATGGAATAAATCTTTCGCCTTTTACTAAAGATTTCCGTGGGGAGGAACAATAAGAGTCTATCTCTACCCATTCTCACCAACGGTTTGTTAGAATAGGCCTCTTTGGCACCACTTTTATGGTTAAAATTCTCTCTTCTATGATCAGCTCTCTTAATCCCTCAAACCCAAGAACCGAGACTACACTTGATTTTAGCCAAAAGGCCGAGAAGCGATGGAGTATGCGAGTGACGGACTCACTTACAGGCTTCCCCGTCTACCCATTCTCAGCAACGGTTTGTTAGAATAGGCCTCTTTGGCACATGTGATTAGCTGGGTAGCTTGAGCTATGCCGTTATATCGCTGCAACCCTTCTCTTGCTTTATTAGCTTTCTCTTCTCTATGACACCCTTTGCACATATGTAGAAGTCGCTCAGAATTCGTTCATCACTAAAATGCAGTCCTCAGGTCCATGTCATATTCGCTACCAATCGGAATGTAACGGACAGATTTATATTCAAATGTCAAATCTCGAACGCCACCGTCGCAGTGGAATTACACTCCAAATTCACCTCCACTGCAACGACAAAAGCCTCAATTATTTGCGACACGAGAGATATAGAGCACTTCTGAAATTTGAGAAATCATTTGAGAAATTACGATCGTATTTTCTTTCCCGATTTGTGTCGTTATGAAATCACATGTTTTCAAATAAAACACAGAGATGGGATCATTTCCCATTCTCTGATATCAAAAGTACACGTACCAAGACATACAACTGTTTTTACCTTCAATACTCAAAATAGACGCCCAATCGCTGTTTGAAAGAATGTGTTCGATCAGGTACCTACAATCCTGTGCGCCAACAATGTTTTAAGTAAAAAAGACATTAATGAACACAAAATACTCGTTCGTTTAAACCTTCTATTTAGGTTGAGGCCTTCTAAGTATAGTAAATCTATGAACGTCTATTGTTTGTATTAGAAGGAATGGTTGCTGCAATTTGAGTGTGAGACCCCCTGTGAATTTGGTGAGACCAGCAGTGGGGTGGCCCGTTTTCACCCAGATTATCAGCTCATTCTTTTTTCTCTTCAGATCGAATAAATCGTTCGCCTTTTACTAAAGATTTCCGTGGGGAGGAACAATAAGAGTCTATCTCTAGCCATTCTCACCAACGGTTTGTTAGAATAGGCCTCTTTGGCACATGTGTTTAGCTGGGTAGCTTGAGCTATGCCGTTATATCGCTGCAACCCTTCTCTTGCTTTATTAGCTTTCTCTTCTCTATGACACCCTTTGCACATATGTAGAATTCGCTCTCAGTTAAGACGACAAGGTCACACGTTATCATACAGATTAGGCAGAGTCGCCTCCTTGCAGGAAGGCGGCCCAGAGTAGTATAAGAGCAGGAACCTTGGCGCTGAGAGAGGGACCTTCTTTCGCATCTGGCAGAAAGGGCTCCACAGCTGTGCATCGGTCATTCTGGCATACATTAAAGAGTTAAACTGTGAAGGCTGCCTCTTGGTAATTGCTGTTAGCATATCGAGCATTAAAGATAAAGAACCGGGAACAAACCTAGCAGGTTACAGTACGGAACAGAGTGCTGCTCTTCTGGGCACTAATAAATCGGCAAGCTTGTCTGCTGACTTATTTGTTCACTCTTCTTCACCCGCAGTAATGCATGTAGTTCACGACGCATATATGTGTCCCCTTTCAGCAGTCTCTATCCAAATACACAGTGTAGGTACCTATTAAAAGGGTAGTCCCGATGAACATGAAAGGCAAAGATTGATCATTCGCAAAGAACTTTCCATGGTCATCATATGTACGAAAGAGTTGGGCCAGAAGACTAGAGCGGAACTTATGCAGAAGTGCATGGACACCACCTTGTTGAAAGAATAAAACCAACACAATGCATGAATTCACGACAAATGATATACCAGCAAATCAGTAGTACTTCTGCTGTTGCCTTTGCGAGACCAGTTCAGATATGCGTTATCACGAATTTATAAATCATGTGTGTTCGGACCTCCGCAGTGGAGGGAGGCTCTGCTAAACCCCTGAGACCGACTCACCGAACCCCTAGAGTTTGACCGAATCCAGGTTAAGAACCACTGGTTCAGAGGCTGTTATTTCTGCAAAAGGAGGAACTACTAAATATTGATGTCATTTTTCTGTTGGGGTTTCCAAATGTATGCGCCTGCCTACTTTTGTTTAAATAATGATTGTCCACTGTCTGCAAATCCTATAAACTTCATTTCAATTCTCAAATATCACTGTGTTGATCACTGCCGTCATCGGCCATGCATGGATTCGGGCCATCTGATTGGTTCCTTTGCCCCCCCCCCCCCCCCCCCCCCCCCCCCCCACCCCCATACACACACAGGAATTGGTTAGGACTTGATTAGTAAGTGTTAGGAATCGTTTTGGCTGTCCGTTCAGAGCAAGGAACGAGCCACTAGCCCCACGGGAAGTTGTCATTTTCTGTAAGCTTGCGTGTATGTAAATTTGTCATGGTCCAACGTAAGACTGTTGAGGGTGAATAAAAAATAACTGCAACAAGTTCATTCGGCTATTAACCAGATTCAAACTGGGGTTGCAGCCGCCTCAATGCTATATTATGGCCAACATGCAGTTGCATGTTTAGGGTCTTTTCTCTAGGATCTTCAGCCACGACACTCAAGCAGACCATGAAAGATTGTTGATGTTAAAATGTTGGTGGAACTATCCAATAACTACGCAGATCCGATGATCCCTAAGTCTCGAGATGAGACAAAATTGGAAAGACTATTGGTTGACAGTGTCTGTGAGTTACTTCAACCCAATAGTTCACAGAAATTACACATAGCTAATGTTGACCACAAAATGGCATGTGAGCTGGCCAGGAGTCCTGGAATCTTCTGATCTGTAGACAGATGCGTTCGTTATCCATTGCTCCACGAGCCCCACGGGAATATGTGGCTTGTAAGCTTTTGCAAAAATGAAAAAATAAAATAAAAAACGGGTGACATTATTTGAATACGCCATGATGCTTTATCCATTGCGCCACTCGCCCTACAAGTTAAGGCTATCGACCGCAAACGTGTGGAAAATCGTCATTGTCCAAAAGATGGCTGTTTAGCAATATTAAGAAAGGGACAAATTCCACACAGTAATTGGCGTGTGCCATGACCCGGATTCGAACCGGGGTTGCTGCGGCCACAACGCAGAGTACTAACCACTATACAATCATGGCCAACATGTGCATCTTATTAACGCTACTGCATACAGGCCATGATCGTGTAGTGGTTAATGTTCGATTCGAATCCGGGTTATGGTATAATCAAATGACCTTGTTGAATTTGTCTGCTGGTCACTGTTGCTAAACAGCCTTCCTTTGGACAATGACAGTTTTCCACACAAGTTTACAGTCGATACAGTCTTGTAGGGTGAGTGGCGCAATGGATGACACATGACGGCAGATTCAAGTGATGAGAATCGAAACAACAGATTCAAGAGACCCAAGGTAAATGAACACAACCCGTTTCGTTTCAATTGACAGCCCATGTGACATGCACCTCAGATGAAATGGGGCTAGTTGATCAACAGCAATGTTTTAACGAAGGGATCATCTGGGAGTTAAACCCCAGACCTCTCACACCCAAAGCAAGATTCATACCCCTAGACCACTGGTGTCAAACTCGAGGCCCGGGGGCCAGTTATGGCCCACCGTATCATTTTCTGTGGCCCGCAACGACAAATTGCGCATTAAATCTATGTCATACTAACATTGCAAATTGTCGGAACTTTTAAGAATCTTCTTAAAATTATTTTTGAAATATGTGAAAAGTTTCCACGAGTCTGATTTGAAAAAGCAATTATTTGTCAGTTTGTTTTGTAGCTTATACTGTATATAATATGAGGCGTTTATTTATTTGGGTTGACAGTCATAATGGCCCGTCGAGGGAAACTTTGACTACAATGTGGCCCGCGACAAAAATGAGTTTGACACCCATGCCCTAGACCAACGAGCCTCAAAGAAAGCTTGCAGACCATGTTACATTCTGTGTAACATTGGCCTGTCAAACACTCCACACAACGATAGACAACAGTGTTTCAAAGAAGAGCCCGTCCGGGAGTTTTACCCGGGTAATCAAAGAACCCTAGGCAAGAATCATTCCCCTGCACCAATGAGCCCCATACTAGACCAGCTGACCCCATTATATTCCGATTGGTAGCCCATGTGACATGGACCTGAAGACTGAATGTCAGTGATTTAAGTCAAGTCAACAAGTCCGATGTCAGCGGCGCGTTGCAGTTCAAATTTTGCTACAGGCCCATATAACAATATATAAACTATGTATGAAATAACAAAAATATAAACAACTATTTTATCGAACCATGCATGTCACTCCAAATCAATAAATCCATCAGAATCTTCGTCTTCCGTGTCACTTGAGAAAAAAAAAAAAGAAAAAAAAATTGACGCCGGAAAGAATACGTGTGCCACGGACGTCAGACTAGATATATCAAATAAATGTAATATAAACATCAATTTTAACAAACCATCCGTGTCACTCCAAATCATTAAATCCACCGGAATATTCATCCTATGTGTAAAAAAAACCCCAAAATAAACAGCTGTCGATTCCGGACCTACGTGCGGCGCTGATGTCAGCCTCATTTTCAGTTGGCGGCTCCAATTATTCCACAGATCTACATATATAACTATATCGTAGCGTTACAGAAGTACCAGGCAAGACGTGGGTTTGGTAACAGGCCGGCTCTTTATTTCACAAATCAAGAGCTCAACATGTGAGCCAACACACGCAAGCGCCCAGGATCGCTCTTTCCGCCCCCCCCACGCCCTGCTGCCTTCACGGCCTCCCTAAAAAATCGGAAACTACTGAAGTCTAACAACATACACGTTGCTACTCTAAATAAACTACATATCAAATAACTATAAAATAAATAACAAGTTTATCGAATAATCTGTATAACTCCAAATCACTAAATCTCCCGACTTCGGAAGTCAGTAAATGGAACTCATTGTCAGTGAGGCTCCAATTATTCCACAGCCATAGTGCCCCCTCATGCGGTTAAAAAGTGAAAATAACATGTGAAGTGATCAACTATACTAGTAAATAAGTAAAGTGTTAATGATAAAGTAAAAATTTGTGAAAAAATTCACATATAAGTCGCTCCTGAGTAAAAGTCGCCCTCCCACCCAAAGTATGAAAAAAAACCTCGACTTATAGTCCGAAACATACGGTGTATAAATGTGTTATTTATTTATATAAAGGCCGGTCCACGAAAATATTTCTGACACGTAACCGGTCCGTGGCACAAAAGAGGTTGGGGACCACTGATTTAGTAGAAGGTGGCTACAGATGAAAGTTTCAGTTCAATTTGAAAAACTTACAGGTCACTCAAGTTCAGACGCACGCACAACCAATGCAGCTATATAATAACTCTGCTGCAAACATAGGTTAACGCACTTGGGTTGAAAAGCGAACCCCGGTCTTTCACGCAACAAGCAGAGATACTATTCACGATACTAACGAGGAACATGCCCTGTGTTGGGGCAAGATGCACTGCTTGGCGGAAGAAAGGAAAGGGAGGGGACAGAAAGGAGAACGCTCACGGAACACATGCGCATATACCTATTATGTGGATTTTAACCATCTGTAAAGGTTTCTAAAACAGTACTGAAATGGGACAATCTGCTGGTCTGGTTCATATATGCCTGCCTTCAAGTTTAGAGGGCACTACCTTTAGGGGGAGCATTGAAGGTTAGGGTTAAATGTGAGGGGGTTACCGTTAGCGAGTTAGCAGGTTAGGGGTTAATTATTAGGGTTTGGTTATTATTAGGGTTTTAGAGTTAGCGTTAGGGCTTGAAGTTAGGGAATTAGGAGCATTAGGCCAACCAGATTCCATTTATTCCATTAATCACTGACATTCAGTCTTCAGGTCCATGTCACATGGGCTACCAATCGGAATGTAACGGGGTCAGCTGGTCGACTATGGGGCTCATTGGTACAGGGGAATGATTCTTGCATGATTCTTGCTTTGGGTGCATGATTGCCTGGGTTTAGCTCCCGGACAAGCTCCTCTTGCAAACACTGTTGTCTATCATTATGTGGAGCGTTTGACAGGCCAACGTTACACGGAATGTAACATGGTCCGCAAGCCCTCATTCTTGTTCGTTGGTCTAAGGGTATGATTCTCGCTTTGGGTGTGGGAGGTCCTGGGTTCAACTCCCAGACGAACCCTTCTTTAAAACATTGCTGTTGATCAACTAGCCCAATTTAATCTTGGGGGCTAGCCCGAATCCATACACGGTGGATGGCGACAGTGATATTTGAGAAGTGAAAAGAAGTTTATTGGATTTGCAGACAGTGTGCAATCATTATTTCAACAAAGGTAGGCAGGTACATAAATTTAGTAGATCCTCCTTTTGCAGAAATAACAGCCTCTAGACCAGTGGTTCTTAACCTGGGTTCGGTCAAACCCTGGGGGTTCGGTGAGTGGTTTTCAGGGGTTCGACAGAGCCTCCACTGCAGAGGTCCGAACACACTTGATTTATATATCCACATATCTGAACTGGTCTCGCAAAGGCAAAAGCAGAAGTCACACTGATTTGCTGGTATGTCATTTGTTGTGAATTCATGCATTGTGTTTGTTTTATTCTTTGAACAAGGTGATGTTTATGCACGGCTCATTTTGTGCACCAGTAAAAACATCTCTGTCTTGAAAAAAAAAAAAAAAAATCACTAAAGAGGGGTTTGGTGAATGCGCATATGAAACTGCTGGGGTTTGGTACCGCCAACAAGGTTAAGAAACACTGCTCTAGATACTTCCTAAAGCTTCTATAGCTGCTTCTAATGTGAGTGTGGATTCTGGTTGAAGGTATATTGGACCATTCTTCTTGACAAATCTGTAACTCCCATGAACTTCATTTCACTTTTCAAATATCTTTGTCTCTGTCCGTTATATGATATATTTAACTGATATTGCTGATCTGAACAGCCAATGATTTATAAAGGAAAATCTTGAAATTGATTTTGCATACGAATGAAACTTTTGCATATGACCGTGTATGACCAAAGGGTTGAGGTCCAACCGAGACTTGAGCTGGGATCACTGGTTTCAGAGTTGAGTGTTCAAGGAACCCTCAGGTGTATAGAAGCATAGGCTTTCATGGGGCAGCACACAAGCAACCATTTCACAATTTCTACCCAGCTATATGACAATATATTTGAGGTCCCACCAAGACTTGAACTCAGAATGCTGGATTCAGTGTCCAGAGTACTTACCATTACACTATGGAACCCTGGCAGTGACAGAAGGAGGGGCATCATTTTTCTAAGCACAATGCACTCTCTAAGGCGCTCATTTTACTAAACTGACAAAATTAGTGGAAGCAGTGATTACACACTCATAGTGCTGTACACAATGTACTGGATTGGAATTTCCAAATTTTTGTTCCAGACAAATGACTACAAATTGTAAGTTCCACCAAGACCTGAGCTTGTATTGCTAGATTCAGAGTGCTCACAATCACACCATGCCAACATTATACGGTAATCTAGAAGAGCATTAGCTTTCGAACCATCCAAGATCTAAAGTAAGTTCCACCAGTTGACATTGTAACTCGGAGAACATGTGATTACTTTATCAAATACTATTTGACCAATTATTTGAGGTACCACTGAAACTTAAAACTCGGATCACTGGATTCAGAGTCCAGAGTGCTAACCATTACACCATGGAATAGACACACACACACGTACTCACACTTACACACACGCGCGCACGCACGCGTGCGCGCGCACGCACGCGCGCACACACACACACACACACACACACACACAGGACAGTGACTCTCATAAACATATAGATACAAAATAGTCAGGTGACGCTTTCCCGCCTTTTCCGGACAGTATAATAGCTTGACCTGGAGATGGGGGATGTTGTTACATCTGCTGAAGTGCCGTGTGCATTGACCGCCATTAAACAATTCCAAGATCTTGCCAATAAAGAACAAACCGTTACTCCACATCTTAGTTTTCCTGACCCAGCAATAGACATCATCAACAACATGCAACAGCTGTTGGTGGAATCGAACCCGCACTTTCCTAACTGTGAAGTGGACGTGCTAACCAGTGTACCACCAAGCCGCCAAAGAGCATATAAATATTACTATGTAGAGTCAAATACAAGCCAGATTCCAGATTCAAAACCACCCTTCGACGAGGATGGGAATCCATGCGTGCAGAGCACAGCGGATTATCAATCCATCACCTTAAACTCTCGGCCGCCTCTTCTTGGACAATTTGTGTTGACACATCACATTATGTACGTTGTGCCAAGATACTTTCGATGTGAAGATATTGAAAATCCGGCGAGGATGTGATATGAAATGATGAGTGGAGACCACAATCGGGTAGCAACACATCGCCTGAATATCTCAGCCACTGCATCTCATGCATGAGTTGTATGGGCGACATGATATGGTATGTACGGTGTGGTATAACCCGCAAGGTAATATGATACGATACTTTAGATGTGAAATGATGAAGAGGTAAGCCACAAAAGAAGTGACACTGTCAACAAAGAAAAACGTTTTTTCAATGTTGTCTCACCCCAAATCTTTGGGATTATCGGATCTGCGCAGTTGGATAATTCCACCAACATTTTGACATCAACATTCTTTCATGGTCTGCCTAGGTGTCCTGGTTGAAGATCCTAAAGGTTTTGAACTCATTTTATGCTTCCACATATAAGCCATGATCGTATAGTGATAAGTACTCTGCGTTGCGGCCCCAGCAACTCCGGTTGAATCATGTTTGCAAAAGTATTACACACAAGCTTGGAAGGTACAACCTATTCCTGGGCAATGGACACAATGGATAATGCATCTGACTACGGAACAGAAGATTCTAGTTTCAATTCCTCGCTACCTTATATGGCACATTTTGGTCAACATTAGCTATGTGCACTTGAAACTTATGCATTGAAGTGACTTAAGGACACTGTCAAGTTTTTCCAATGTTGTCTCATCTCAAGTCTTTGGAAGTCTGATAGTTCCACCAACATTTTAACATCAACATTCTTTCATTGTATGCCTGGGTGTCCTGGCTGCAGATCCTAAAAAAAGACCCTAAACTCATTGTATGCTATTGCATGATCGTGTAGCGTTGTGGCCGCAGCATCCCCGGAACAAATCTGGGTCACGGCCTAATTAAATTACCTTGCTGAATTTGTCCATTGTTCATTGTTGCCAAACAGTCTTCTGTTAAACACAAGCTTCCAGACATTACGTCCACCTATGTTTTAATATCCACTTTATTTCATCTTTTTTTAGGCCTGGCTGCCACGAGGCAGCGGTAGACATACAATTATGACCCTGAAAGAATACGCGCAAACTGGCCATGATCCATCCATCCATTTTCTGAACCGCTTAGTCCCCACGGGGGTCGCGGGCGTGCTGGAGCCTATCCCAGCCGTCATCAGGCAGTAGGCGGGGGACACCCTGAACTGGTTGCCAGCCAATCGCAGGGCACACAGAGACAGACAACCAATCGCACTCACACTCACACCTAGGGACAATTTGGAGTCTTCAATCGGCCTACCAAGCATGTTTTTGGAATGTGGGAGGAAACCGGAGTGCCCGGAGAAAACCCACGCCATGATATTTATCAAAATTCGTTAATCACCGAAATGCAGTCCTCAGGTCAATGTCATATTCGCTACCAATCGGAATGTAACGGCGTCAGCTAATTTGATACAGGGCTCGTTGGTCGAGGGGCATGATTCTCGCTTAGGGTAGGAGAGGTCTCGGATTCAACTATCGAATGAGGCCTACTTTGAAACACAGCTGTCTCCCGTTCTCTGCCATTTTCGACAGGCCAATGTCACATGCGCATCATTTACAGGCTGCATTTGTGTGACACGTGATGTTTCGGGTGGTAGCTACACTGAATACAACATGAAGGCCCTGCAGCGCATAGTGAACACGGCTGGTAAGATTAATGGTGCTTCATTCCCCTCCCTGAAGGACATTTACACCTCCCATCTCACCCGCAAGGCAACCACGATTGTGAGTGGTGTGAGTCACCCCGTTCACTCATTGTTTGATCTTCTGCCCTCTGGGAAGAGGTACAGGAGCCTGCGCTCCCGCACCACCAGACTCACCAACAGCTTCATACTTCAGGCCGTTAGGATCCTGAACTCTCTCCCCCCTTCTGCGTAGCGTCCTGTATTTTTGCGCTATATTCTGACTGTCTGCTGTATGCACACTTGCTCCAATTTTGCTCCTCGTATTTATTATATTATTTGCTTATTTATTATTTATTCATCTGTCAGGCGCGGAGCAGGGAGAGGACTCGAATGCAGAGTTTCCAAAGTCCAAAGATGTGTTTATTTTCTCCAATGGCAGTAGTAACAAAAAGCGCCTCAATATGAGGGAAAAAAGGGGGAAACTAAGGCGCCTCGAACCGAGAGAGAAAAAGGGGAAATCAAAGCGCCTCGAACCAAGGGAAAGACTATAACGAAGATAACTATGTAACCAAGTTAACATAGGTGATCAAAGTCGTTCAAAGAAGGCTTCTACGTGGAACTCGAGGGTTTCGTGATCGCTAGTGTTCTGAGCAAGGCAAGACGCACTGGCACTGGACACAGGGAAAGGCGCGGGTTATATGGACACAGGAGGGGAACACAAGTGAAGACAGTTGGTCATTGGCGCAGGTGCACACACTTGGAATCAGGGAGTCACGTGACCGGACGCACAGGGGAAGGACACACCGACTGGAACGAGAGGAAAATTACACAATAAAACAGGAAGTGACCAGGACGACACATGACAGCATGACATCATCACTCTTATTTATTCATTGTTTACTTGTATGTATATTGTGTACTATGTCTTGTCACCGTGGGATAGTGGGAACGTAATTTCGATCTCTTTGTGTGTCTTGACATGTGAAGAAATTGACAATAAAGCAGACTTTGACTTTTGACTTTGAATTTAGACACGGCTAAGAACTACCAAATGGAATGTATCAGACTCAGCATGGTTCCATCTGAATTAGTGAAAGAAGCCAATTTTCACCCAGTCTCAAATCAGGTACCACAACATAATTGCAGCGCAAAATCGTTTTAATGTGTCATGGACTTTGCATAGGAACCAACAATGACAAGAAATAGTAGAAGAAGCTTTTTCCACCCAGTCTCAAACTGGGGATCGTTCACGTGTTAGGCCAGTGGTCGGCAACCCAAAATGTTCAAAAAGCCATGTTGACCCACCCCCCCAAAAAAAAACATACCTGTCTAGAGCGGCAAAAATCTAAAAACTTTTTATAAGGCAATATAGACTGTCAATACATGACCTGTATGCCTACTATTAAAATTATTAAGTAGGCTACAAATACAAAGCAACAAAGCGACGGAAGACGTTGCCTCTGGATACCCAGCAGACTTTGTTGAGCAGCAGGAGATCGGCATATTCGCTCTCAACTTCATCTAGCAATTCACGGAACTGGTGGTGGTTTAATGCTTTTGCGATTGTTTTCTTCACAATTTGGATGACAAGGTTCATTACCTCCATACAATCTGGTGGGAATGTTTACGCACACAGCGCCTCTTGGTGCACTATGCAATGGAATGCAAACAAATTTCGATCCAATGCTTTCTGTCGTAAGGTCACAAACTTTTGCGACCCTCTCAAACTTGGTGTGCCGTCTGTAGGGTCTGAAATCAGATGGCCAGTGTGTATCGCTGTCATTTAAACACTGCAGCACAGCCTCGCAGATGTCCTCCCCCCGTGTTTGGCCTTTTAGTGGTATCAATTTCTTCTTCAAGATTCAAGATTCAAGAGTTTTTTATTCGCCATGTTTGAGCGTGCCAAACAAGGAATTTGACTTCGGTAAATCACAGCCTCTGTTCAACAATTAGGTGACTAACAACAACACTCAGGACATGTGAAAAATGAAAGATATTCTCAAACATCCCCTGATCCTAAACTGATCTTAAACTCCCAAGAGGGCAAGGAAAAACTCAAAACTCCAGCTAGGGGAAATGAGAAACCTTGAGAAGAGACCACAGATGGGAGGGTCCCTCTTCTAGGATGACCAGGCTGCAATGGATGCAGAGAGGACACATAGTACAAACAGTGTAGACAAAAAGGTGTGGAAAGCGGGATGTTATTGCACAGTAATGACTCTGAGACTCTAAGAGTGGTGTGAGTTCATCAGAGCGACAGCCTGGGGGAAGAAGCTGTCTCTGTGTCTGCTGGTTTTAGTGTACAGAGCTCTATAACGGCATCCGGAGGGGAGTAGTTCAAACAGGCTGCAACCTGGGTGCGAAGGGTCTGTTGAGATGTTACTTGCACGTTTCCTGGTCCTGGACAGGTACAAGTCTCGGATAGATGGGAGGTTGATTCCAATTATCTTTTCTGCAGTCCTTATTGTCCGTTGCAGTCTGTGCTTGTCTTGTTTGTAGGCCGATCCAAACCAGACTGTTGGGTTGACAACATTTATCTGAAATCAATCTCGGAGACTGTAGGTCTTTCTTGGCTTAGCGTTTTCTCCTGCGCAGAAGGGCGGATCCCGGACACAGCAAGTGTGGCTGAGATTCGCGCTTTGCTCTGAGTTTTGCCGACCTTTTTATTGAGAAAGAAACAATTGGGCAAGTGTACATGATCGGGTAGGTTCACAGGCAGGAAATACATTCCAAAGTTATATCTCATTACCACAGAACAAAGGGGATACTCTCGTGGACGGAGCAGTATTGGACGTCTCATGACTATTAGCTTAACAAAAACGTAGTCTTTAGTGGCCCTGGGAATACATCCCGGTGTCGTACTCATGACTTCAACTTAAATGAGACCTCTGTCTGCTTCAGCCATCCCATGACGATCTCATGATCTGAACATGTCTAGCTAACTATGGGGCTTATTGTATAGCGTGGCTAATGACTCCAGTCATTAGCCGGCCATATGCCCCCAAGTCATTTTCACGAGGCCAGATTCTTGCACACAAAAGTAGTTACATAGAATCCAATGATAAAAAGTATATCATTTCCATCATTCCCCCCTGTTTAACATTGGAATTCATGGAAAACAAAACATCAACTAATAACTACATATGTGTATAAATGAGTATATGCTTACACAATATAGTATAGTACCATCAAAAAGCATGAAAGTTTACATTCCAGAGTTTATCAGAACTACAGCCCTTCATCCGGCTTTGGCTATGTTCGTTATAATGGAATGTATTTTGTTCTGGATCGTCAAGAAAAATAGACAGGTAGGCGATTTATGCAAGGCGGTCCCATTCATCTTGTTCACACTGGGCCAACATGATATTCTGGACAGCAGATGCTGATGTCAGCCTTTTAGTCATGTGACTAATTAAAATAATGCCGCATGTGGTCATTTGATAAAGTAATGAAGGACATAATATTGACACAATATCACAGCATACCGCAAAGTTGAAATGCTCTTAGTTTTGCCCCCCTTGCATATGTATGTGTCTGTCGATGAATTGCTCTGGGATCACTGCCCAGGGCCTGCTGTCCATCCAAGATCCTTATGTCCACTTCACCGTCCTCAGAGTCTCTTCCCAGGCCCCGGTCAGCGTTCAGGAGTTCCCTAGTAATCGACATCTCCATAACCAGTCGTCAGCAAACAATTCTTCTCCTTTGTGGTTGTTCGGGGCACGGGGGTGATTGGTGGTCGTTGTCTCATCGGAGTGTTCAATAGAACCTCCAAGCGTCCCTGCATCTACTCCTACGATCCAGAGGCCCGCGTGAACCTAAAACAAACAAACAAACAACAACACTCCCCCCAGGAGTTATGAATTATCTTCCTTATTTCTCATCGTGCTGTCAGTCTCGCACGATTTCTCCTGTGACTGCTGCCTGTTGAATTCTGGCACGTCCTGTTAAAGCCTCCAAAACAAGTGAATCCAAAAAAGCATTGAATGTCACAATTAAATTTTATATGTATCTACTTACGCACTCAAACGTAACTCCACCCCCCTTTGACACATTCGGCCAATGTGTCATTAGGTATTTTAAAAAGGAACCGGCAAACGTCCTACCACATCATCACGTCTTGCAGCCAGTCCTGTCGAATCTTGCAGTCATCCAGGATCGTCATCCCCAAGTTCCTGAAAATTGACTGTGCACCTCACACTCGGCAATACCAACAACGGACACTTGTGCTCACAAAACTACACAGGCATCGAGTATCTACTGAATGAAAATAGACACACCATGAATCATGGCGCACGGGGATTCCGTCCTGAAAATCATCAATCATCATAAAAATCAAAAGGGTTAGGGTTAACATTTTCACGTGAATTCAACATAAACTTTCCAAGACTGCAATCGACAACCTGCAAAAGTAATACAAGTTATAAAACAACCAGCAATCTGCTCCTTGGCTGTCGGTTGACGCTGCAATAAGTCAAGTGACACACAGAAACAAAGCCAAGCTCGCACTTGCCACAAGCAAGCTTAAGTTCCATATGTATGGTTGTCATCTACATAGTCTGTCACCTTGTCGGGTGAGTTCAGGTTCGTCATGTCATATGTCCATCGTCCTAGTGTTCGATATCAGTCCTGTCTTGTCCATCCGTGTTGCTGAATTCGGCCTTCTCCATGAACTATTTTTGTTGTTCATGGTGCCTTTGATTAACCATCGGCTGTTAGTCATCACGCTTGGGTGTTCCCGTCTCAGGTGAGAGGAATCTCACCCTCAACTGTGACCCTTTCATACCAACCACAAAATACTTTGGCCTTTCATACTGCCCTCAACACACACACACACATATTCGTAACCACACAAGCGCCAATCCATTTGCATCTATCACTCATACAACAACAAACAAATTTAGTATGTGTAAGTGAACAGGCAATCAGCGAATATTAACGGTAAACCCTTCATTTCTGGATGTTCTTCCCAAGTGAATATTTCGTACATTCGTACCGGACCTTTACTGTAAAATTGCCAATTAAATGCCTAAAAATTCAGTCATTTGTACTGCTGAGCATGTTCATGGGTGAGCATGGGGAAAGAAGCAGCCTCAGTAGGTCCTTAAATAATCTTGTCCTAATCCATCGTTCTGATCGAGCACCTGGGTAAAGATACTCAAAAGTCTTCCTCCAACAGTCCACTCCACTACATTATTTTCACTTTGCCATGTTAAGGCATTTGTTTTCCGAGTCCTATCACATTTGTCATCGCGTTCACTGTCACTTGGTGTGAGTCTCATGCAGTGTTATTCTTAACTGTCAAAAGTTTTCATGGCTGTTATTCCTTGATCTTATCAAACTTTTTGTTTTGACACCAGAATTTCCCTATGAGGTGTGATTAACTTCTACTTTATTAATTACCTCCATTGAATAATCTAATCACCTTTTGACTGCATCCTAGTAGATCCAAAAGCCCTATTTTTCCTTCTCCGAACTGTTAATGACTAAATGTCTAATTGTTAAGCTGGATGGGCTAAATGTGATTCTACTCTTATTTCTTACAATTTTAGCCTATCTGTTTCATCCAAATTTATCCTCTGACTATGATACTTCTTCTTTCTTCGTAACACTACACAATTTGTTCCTTATTTGTTTATCTTTTAGCAAGACTCCTCAGTTGTGTCAAACTCAGTGCCCAAGCAAGCTTCCATCCACTCTGACCCAAGCTCCACCAAGTTTGATAACGTCTTGATGCATCTTTCAGGTCTTGTGTGTCTTTCGCCGCACCTCATTGTCAGGTTGTTATCTTTGGTTGTAGTCTCAGAGTCAACTCATCCCTCACTCTTGGATGAGTCCATTTTCAACTGAGTCCATTCTCATCTTGTGAGTCCATTCACTCTTTGTACTCCGCCGCCGAGGATGTCGTTCTCCTCCAGAAGCGTTGTGCTCCCCCCAAAGCACAAATTTAGTCCTTCTTTGCTCTTGCAAAGGTCAAAGGTGCCTTAGAGCCATGCACCATTTTTCTTGATGTTCTCAGCTGTCGGTGGAGTCTCGGGATCGAGTTTCAGAGTCACTGATGGATACTGAAAAAACAGACTGGGGTACCAAACTTAATTATCATCTTCCAATTTGACATAAATTCCATAGTGCCTTCTGTTAATCAAACTTCAAATTCTACTATTATCAATAATCTAATCTACCTGAGAAGGACAGCGCCTTTCCTTCATGAGCGCTCGGATGTATTGTGATGGACCTCATTTGAACCATTTTAAATTGACAGATTACCCTAAACTTAAATTGCAAGTCTTAACTGTGATTTCTCTCAATTATACTGTAATTTCCAGAAACTCCTCCTATTTCCAGGCTACTATCTATCTTTTGTTTTCCTAACTTTGATTTTATGCCATTCTCTCTATTACCTTTCCACCTTTCCTGATTTGAGCCTTCAATTTCTGATCTAGTTTCCAAATTTTGCCTAGTATCATCTCTATTTTGACCTCAGTATTAATGGTGTTATGCTCACTTTACAGATATTACTGAACTGTCCTGAATTTATAATTCACTGCCAGTACATCGAAGGCCATTTCTCAGCTGTTCACTTTTTCCATGTTCCTGTTAGGCTCCACTATTCGAATCTTCGAATTTTCATATAGAGTTTCTTTTAGGTTCCTGTGTGGATCATGTTTCACACAAACAGGGCATGCTTAAAAATTTTTTTTTTTTTTTTTTTTTAAGAATCTAAACCAAAGGTAACTAATAGGTAACTAATAACTCATCTCCCCCCTGTTGTCACATAAGTGACACAACAGGCGTTGCCTTAAAAGTCATTTTGGCAAAACAGTTTTGTTATTGACATCGTCAATAGCACCTTATCCATTATCACACCCTTTGTTGTTTGAACTAATATCATTTTCAATCTTGTCAATCCTTCTTCTACTTTTGGTGTCCACGCGAATGTATCTTTGACTGCTAACGGCTGTCCATGAGCCACTCCTGTTAGTGGCTTAGCAATTTCAGCATAGCATGGAGCCCAAACTCTGCAGTAATGACAAAAAAAAACATCAGTTGTTCTTCGTGACAGGTCGTGGTGTGTCTAATATAACCTGTTCCCTGCTCTCCCTTTCGCTGAGAGTAAACCAAGATAGTTTGCTTCTGGTTTTTACCCATCCTAACTTCTGTTACTTGACTTCACTTCCTCTCTGGCCTAAATGTTGCATGAGGAGAAAGGAATCTCATCCTTACACTTCCTTTGTTTCAAAAGCAATTATCATCATTGTAGACGAAAACTTGAATTTTTCTCTATATGGAGCCCTTTGAGACTGTTTGTGATTTAGGGCTATACAAATAAACTTGACTTGACTTTTAGATGAAAGCCTAAAACGAGCCATTCAATTCATGATAATCAGTCAACCACTGTGAAATAAGCCCTATTTTCTTTTCTTAGCATTAAATATGCTCAAAATCATTCTTTCTTCAAAGTTGTTCTACTACTTTTCACATAGTAGTCTCCAACAACGTCAACCAGTCAAGCTGTATCTTTTTTTTTCTTTTTAAGTCAAATCTTGTCATTCATTCCTGCTCATTTGCATCTCACACACGCGCACACACACACAGGCACGCACGCATGCACTGTTCTCACTCTCCTCAAGCTCTCTTCAAGCTGTCCACACAGTCATACTACATCATTTTTAATTCACAGTCCTCATTTGAATCTGTCCTATCTCAAGGTTCTTGGTAAAACAACCCACTCATTCCGATTTTGACATATTCCAAAAATTCACTCAAGAGATGCTTGCATTCAATTAATTCCATAAGCTTTTCATTTCCACAAAATTTGCAAATTTAGGGCAATTTTCCTTCCACTCATTCTTAAAGGCAAATTCTACATTTCACCTTTACATTGTCCCAGTTTGAAATTCACATCATTCAGCCCATTTAAATCACACTGGGAAAGTTTTTAAACATTCCCGAAATTGCAAAATTAAAAAATTCATATTTTCACGTTAACTTATTACTTCTTTGTATGGCATGCTCAAACTTGGCGAATAAAAGATTGATTAAAATTTCTGCAAAATTTTACAAAATTCATATTTCACCTCTAAGTTCTACATGTTTCAACTGATTCAATTCTGCTCGAACATCATTCTGTTGCATCTCCTAAGTATTTATTCATTTTTTATTATGGATATTCATATTTATTTAGTATTTACCCCAATTTCTCCAAAAAGTGCATTTTCCAGTTTTAATGTCTCCTTTTTTATTTTATTTTTTCTTGCAGTGCAAATCGAATAGACCCCAGTCTAGTAACTTTCCTTGCACACTATTTTAGCCAATTTCAAAATTTTAACACATAGACACACATAAACACACAGAGAACACAAGGACAACACAAAGGCCCACAACAAAACACAGTGCACAAACAACATCAACAAACAATGCTGCGCAAACGTCTTCCTCTATTTGATGTTTTGGTTTTACTATTTTTATTTATTTTTTCTCACATTACTGGCCTTTCAATAAGGTTTGACAACTGTATCATTCGCATACATCAGCGTCATTTATACTTTGGGGAAATTTAACAGCCTTGGTCATGCTTCTTGTTTGTACAGGAGTTCTTATTGACTGACCATAATATATTTTGCTATCATATGGGGGGGGGTTCAGGTCTTTTAAATTAGATGCATGTTTTGCATAGGAGCAGAAGGAGCTTCTGCCTCAGGCTCCTCTTCTTGAGCCACGCCTAACAGTGCGCCTACGCACTATAGCTTCATTGTCTGACAATCATACTTGCAGCCTCAAGTTTGGTAACTTATTTAACGTATACTTCTCATCCCCTGATACATTGTCAGTAACACTTTGACGGCCCCCCCATTGTAATCAATTTAGTTCAACATTTAAATCATAGGGATTTCTAAAGATGGAATGTTTCTTTAGTGCAATAACAACTTTCTGTGGTAATTCCTGCTTTGACCAGTTTTCTGGTGAGGAATTCCACAGAAATTTGCCATTTCTTCCCACCATGTTACATGCAGCACAATAGCGAGTGATACGTGCTACCATTCACACACATTCACACCGCGGAATTTTCTTAACACAACGAGGTGTATTTCCGTCTACAAGTTCCATCTGTAGACCGAATTCCTATCACTTGGAATTCACAACAAGGACTCCGCCGTCCTTACCCAGGTACCCTTTTTCTGGGGATTAAAATACCCCAACCACGCAGCCAACAAAAAGGTCTCACCGAGTCTCCGAGAGATTTCTTTTGAAGTTTCCGTCAATCCTCGCTGCCGAGAGGTGCTGAACCGGACGCCGGCCTGGTGGATGAACATTGTTCCCCAGGGCTTTCCTTCAGGCGTCCTGTGACCTCTGCCGTGCACGGATTCGGCGTCTTCAACACTCTTCGGATCAGCGAGCAGATTTTCAGGAAATCCCGGACGAGCCCCCAAAAATGTTGGGTTGACAACATTTATCTGAAATCAATCTCGGAGACTGTAGGTCTTTCTTGGCTTAGCGTTTTCTCCTGCGCAGAAGGGCGGATCCCGGACACAGCAAGTGTGGCTGAGATTCGCGCTTTGCTCTGAGTTTTGCCGACCTTTTTATTGAGAAAGAAACAATTGGGCAAGTGTACATGATCGGGTAGGTTCACAGGCAGGAAATACATTCCAAAGTTATATCTCATTACCACAGAACAAAGGGGATACTCTCGTGGACGGAGCAGTATTGGACGTCTCATGACTATTAGCTTAACAAAAACGTAGTCTTTAGTGGCCCTGGGAATACATCCCGGTGTCGTACTCATGACTTCAACTTAAATGAGACCTCTGTCTGCTTCAGCCATCCCATGACAATCTCATGATCTGAACATGTCTAGCTAACTATGGGGCTTATTGTATAGCGTGGCTAATGACTCCAGTCATTAGCCGGCCATATGCCCCCAAGTCATTTTCACGAGGCCAGATTCTTGCACACAAAAGTAGTTACATAGAATCCAATGATAAAAAGTATATCATTTCCATCACAGACAGTGATGGAGGTGCAGAGGACAGACTGGATGATGGCAGTGTAGGCGTCGCACTCGGGCAAGACAAAAAGAGCTAGGGAGAACAAGGCACTAACAAAAAGCGTCGCTCTGTGGCGAGACAGAAAAGAGGAATCTTACTAGGACTTAGGACGGCAAGGAATCGCTGGTGGT
The DNA here is from genome assembly GCF_024217435.2 of Syngnathus scovelli. NCBI lineage: Eukaryota > Metazoa > Chordata > Actinopteri > Syngnathiformes > Syngnathidae > Syngnathus > Syngnathus scovelli. Next base: position 369,891 of record NW_026061412.1, on the reverse strand, counting down.
CGGGACGAGGCAAGACACACTGGCACAAGACAAGGGGAAGACACGGACTAAATACACACAAAAGGGCTGGGACACAGGTGCTGACAATTAGCGTCAACCACACAGGTGCACACAATTGGGATCAGGGAATACAAGACAACAGAAACAGAGGAAGGGACCACGAACTGAAACTGAAGGGATGACAAAATAAAACAGGAAGTGAAGTTACGACACCGACAAGACAGAAATCCGGAAAATAAACGTGACCGCATGACATTCCGCGCTTTATTATCTACCGGGCTGCAACAAAACTTGCAGCAGTAGTAGAGTTTGGAGATGCAATCCTCTTCTTGAAACAGTTTTTTCGTTCCTCAAATTGCACCTTTCCTCTCAGTTCCAACTGGGTGATCAGAAGCAAATTTAGCATGCTTTAGCTGAAAATGTCACTCCAAATTGCTCTTTTTGTCATATTTGACAACTTCTCATTGCAAATCAAATATTCAGGCAATCCTTCAGCATTGGCAATGAAAGCAAATGGTTGAGTCCATTCTTTCTTAAACCCTCTGTTCTTATCAGCAATCTTTCTCTTTTTGCCTTTAGAATCCATGGCCCGTCACTCAAACACCTGTTTGTTTACAACTCGCCTGTGCTGTGTCGCTTGGTATGACGCAATTTTGCGCCATTCTGATATTCAGTATTTTTAATATATTCACAACTACATACATTTTCTACAGAATAAGAATGTTTGTGTCATGATTACCATCTAAAAACCATATTTAAAAAACACAAAAAACAAAAAACCCCATATTTTTCCATTTTCATGCATTTTTGCAAAAGCTCCAGGTAGCAGCTAGGATTGTGCTAAAGCGCTGCATGAGGCTCTGATAAGATGCACTCACTGAATGTCTTCTTGGTTGGATTAACTGGAGGCAGCTCTGGAGTGGGTCTGCAATCAGCTAGCCAAGCCAAGAAGTAAAGAGTTGGCTTGACAGTTGAAGGAAAAAAAAAATGCAAACACAGATTAGAGGCTGGTTCGTCCGACATGTGGTCAGGTGACCATTGTAGCGGAGTGTCGCACACCTGGCTGTTGCTGACTCAGAGACCTTCTGGCTCCTGCTTGCCGAAGTGTCCCTGGCACACTTTGCAAAGCAGACAGCACTGACAAATATATTTAGAAAATGTTGTTTCCACTCAGTCTCAAAGAGGGGGTGTTTCCAGCTGAGAAGAACACGATGACTACTACGCTATGGAAACTGCTGTGACGTCTAAAGCATTTTGAGAAGCCCGGCAAAAGTTCAACAAAAGTGAGTGAAGAAAAAAGCAGGCACTTGTGAACTTTTTGATTTGCTTTTCAAAAGTGTGCCAGCAAAAACTATTTTTTCATACAAAGAAATAAACTCCGCGTCGGGGAGATGAAGCCCGATTTGCCAAGCCGATATTGAATACCGTAATTTCCGGTGTATAAGCTACACCGGTGAATAAGCCGCACCAGCTAAAATTCGGGGATAATTTATTTTTTTTCTTACATAAGCCGCACGTGCACACGAGTTTTTTACAAAGAAAGACAGTACACAGAAATCCTTTTTGAAGTTTCAATAACATGCTTTAACATGTCTTTCTAAACATTGCCTGTGACGCAGCAGTAGTATCGCAGCAACACGGAAGTGTGCACCTGAGTTATCAACAAAGAAATACTGGACACAGAAAGCTTTTTTAAAGTTTTAATAACATACCTTAACATTTCTTTCCAAACACTGCCTGTGACGCAGCAGTAATACCGCAGCAACACGGAAGTAACACAGCACTAATAGGGTTTGATTAAATAAAACATACCGGTAAAAGTCACTGAGACGCGGCGGTAACACAGCAGCAACACGGTAGCAGAGCACTAACAGGGCTGGTTAAAGTAAAAGTAAAAAAAAGAGCTTCATCGTCTTCATCTTCCTCCTGTGCACTGAAACCGTCGAAGTCTTCCTCCTCAATTTCCGATTGGAATAGCGTTAGATATCCTTCGCCACACACTTTCTCAATATCTCTTTCATCGTCGTTTTTATCCATTTCTTCTGGCATTTTCCATGATGAGGGTCTGTTCATGCTCATCTTATTCATGCACGAAGCGCTAAATTACATTAAACTTGCGAGCGACACGAGTAGACGGGACCACGAAATAAAGAAAAGGGTGCCGCAACACAATGTCATCAACATCGACTGCCTTTAGCTTAAAAGCGGCATCATATGCATTTCTTTTTTCCCCCATAATGACGGTTTGTGTATAAAAGCTTCCTTTCAGTAATGTCCGTCTTGATCGCGTTCTGCGTGATGCGCGAAATGTTGTGAACACAAACCAGCACGTCTTCTTCGGCGCATTATCTCTTCTTCGCCCGTCTCGCTCTTGCTTCCTGCGAGAGCGCCCCCTGGAGGCCGGAGGCCGTAACAATCCATAAGTACGCCGCGCCGCCATTTAAGCCTCAGGGTTCAAAGTAACCTTCTGAATAAAATGCATTAAAAGTTCACATTCATTACAACTTGTTTTTGGTGAGCATAATTGAATTTAAATGCTGATTGATTGGGTTTTAATACAATGCAGATGGTCCAAACAGCGCCACTGCTTTGTGTAATCTCTGAGTCACATGGCAGAGTAAGAGAAAGGGTTTAGAGCACAGGTGTCAAACTCAAGGCCCGGGGGGCAGGTACGGCCCGCCACATCATTCTATGTGGCCCACGAAGACAAATTGTGCATCAAATTCGTGTGTCATTACTAGAATTGCAAATTGTCTTCACTTTTAATAATATCTTTTTTTTAAAAATTTGACCAGTTTTTACTAATCTGATTTGAAAACGAGTCATCTGTCAGTTTGTTTTGTAGCTTTTACTATATATAATAGTGTTAAGAGTAAAAGTGATCAAGTCGTCACAAAAATCACGAATTTTTTTTTATATAGGCCGCACCTGACTATAAGCCGCAGGGTTCAACATTTTGGAAAAAAGTCGCAGCTTATACACCGGAAATTACGGTAGTTTCGCTAAAGGGTACCTGATTTGAGACTGGGTGAAAACCATTCGCACTTTTGTTGAAATTTTGCCAAGCTCTTCAAAAGGCTATACATGTAGTGTAGTTTCCATGGTGTAGTGGTTGTCATGCGGTCGCGTTTATTTTTCCGGTTTTCTGTCTCGTCGGTGTCGTAACTTTACTTCCTGTTTTATTTTGTTATCCCTTCCGTTTCAGTTCGTGTTTCCTTCCTCGGTGTTTGGTTGTCTTGTCTTCCCTGATCCCGATTGTGTGCACCTGAGTAGTTGACACTAATTGTCAGCACCTGTGTGCCCGCCCTTTTGTGTGTATTTAGTGTATCTTCCCCTTGTCTTGTGCCAGTGTGTCTTGCCTCGTCCCGACCACCAGCGATTCTTTGACGTCCGAGCTCTCAGTAAGACTCCTCCTTTTTGTCTCGCCACAGAGCGACGCTTTTTGTTAGTGCCTTGATCCCCATAGCCTTTTTGTCTCGCCACCGAGCGACGCTTTTTGTTAGTGCCGTGATCCCCATAGCCTTTTTGTCTCGCCCCAGTGCGACGCTTTTGTTTGTACTTTTTGCCACGTGTTTTCCCTCGCAAGAGGCGTTTTGAGTTGTACTTTTGATCAGTGTGTGTGCTGGAATAAATCAGAGAAAGAAACGACTCTGCATCCGAGTCCTCCGCCTTGTTCCCAGCCTGACAGTACACACTGGCCAGACATGGACTCGGCAGAGTCGGAGCACCTGTGCGCCGCAGTGCGCTCCCATGCCTCACAGCTCGCCCAGCACCAGAGGCAAGTGGGCGACTTGGGTGAAGAAATCCGAGGACTCGCTAAGAGTCAAGAAGACTTCAGAGGAGCGGTCGCCACCCAAGTAGCAAAGCTGGGTCAGCAAATGCAGGACGTGCTCTCGCTCTTAAACGCGGGACCAGCAGCGACCTCCAGTACACCCGCTGCTTCCCCAGTTACTCCCCTTGCAATAGCTCCCATGACCGGCGGTGCCAGACTGGCTCCTCCAGAGCGCTACTCCGGTGAACCCGGCCTTAGCCGGGCCTTTATTACTGAATGCGAGATGCACTTTGAGAGGTCCCCAGCAGATTTCCTCACCGAGCGCTCCAAGGTGGCCTACATGGTATCATACCTGACGGGAAGGGCCCGCACGTGGGCCACCGCGGAATGGGCCAGGGATTCCATCTCCTGTCGCTCTCGTCCCGCTTTTATCGAGGCTCTGCGAACGGTGTTCGACCCAATCTCCGCTGACCGAGAAAAGGCTCGCCAACTCTGTCAGATAGTCCAGGGACAAGAGACCGTCGGAGACTACGCCATCCGTTTCCGCACGCTGGCCGCGGAGTGCGGTTGGAACGCGACGGCACTGTATGACATCTTCCTCCGGGGCCTCTCTGGATCCATACAGGATCAGCTAATCCCCCTAGATCTTCCCACCGACCTCGACGCCCTCATCACTCTGGCTATCCGCACCGACAACCGGCTGCAAGAGTGGAGGAAGCACCGAAGCAGGAACACCCCCGCCTTCGTCCCAGTAGCCGGTCCTTCCGTCCTAGACGCTAACCACTCCAGGCCGGACGGGGATCGGCAGCGCCAGGAGCCAGAACCGATGCAGTTGAGCAGAGCTAAGTTAACAGAGGAGGAGAAGTTACGGCGACGCCGGGAAGGAAGATGCTACTACTGCGGTGAGCTCGGACACCTCCTTCTCTCTTGTCCGGTGAGGAGGACCCTGAAGGTAAGCGCCTTCTCTGCGGCTCTGTCCCCGGGGCGAGTGCTCCCCAAGGGCAGGATTACACAGCTGGGAAAAGAAATAGAACTTGAAGTGCTAATAGACTCAGGAGCGGATGAAAGCTTGATAGACTGGGCATTTGCTCGCCGATGGGGGGGTAAAGACTGACCTGCTGAACACTCCCGTGAAAGCTAAGGCACTCAATGGACAGGCACTTTTTGAGGTAACTCACATAACAGAACCTGTTTCGCTGTCGATTGGGCCCCACCAGGAGAATATACGGCTACATGTCGTGACCTCTCCAATGAACCCTCTCATTCTCGGGTATCCATGGCTTCAACGCCACAACCCCGCTATAGACTGGGGATCAGGGGAAATAACGGGATGGGGGCCCGACTGTCATGATTCCTGTATCAAGTCTAACCCGCGCGCTGTGCCTCCTGCTCTAGACGCGCAAACCCCAGACTTAACCGGGGTCCCTGCGTGTTACCACCAATGGGCCGAGGTATTCAGCAAGGCCAAGGCTACCTCCCTACCTCCCCACCGTCCGTATGATTGCGCCATTGAACTCCTGCCGGGTTCAACTATACCCAAGGGGAGGCTTTATTCTCTTTCGGGACCTGAAAAGCAAGCCTTGAACGAATATATAGACTCCTCCCTGCAAGCAGGACTGATTCGACCATCATCGTCGCCTGCGGGGGCGGGGTTCTTTTTCGTGGGCAAGAAGGACGGCACCCTACGTCCCTGTATTGACTATAGTCCCCTCAATCAGATCACAATCAAGAACCGGTATCCGCTCCCACTGATGTCGACCGTGTTCGACCAATTACAGCAAGCCCGGGTGTTCACAAAGTTAGATCTGCGCAACGCATACCATCTAGTGCGCATCCGGGAAGGGGACGAATGGAAGACAGGGTTCAACACCCATCGAGGACACTTTGAATACCTAGTCATGCCATTTGGCCTCACCAATGCTCCCGCTGTGTTTCAGGCCATGATAAATGATGTTTTGAGAGACTGTTTGGACCGTTTTGTGTACGTATATTTGGATGATATTTTGATTTATTCCCCGGATCTGAAGACCCATAGGTTTCACGTCGAGACGGTGCTGCGACGACTCCTTGCACACCAACTGTACGTAAAGGCCGAGAAAAGTGAATTCCACAAGAACACCGTATCTTTTCTCGGTTTCATCGTAGCCCCGGGCAAAGTTGAGATGGACCCGGCGAAAGTTAGCGCGGTAACGGAATGGCCTACCCCTGACTCACGCAGAAAGGTGCAGCAATTCCTGGGCTTTGCCAATTTTTATCGGCGGTTCATCAAGGGCTTCAGTGCCACGGCGGCTCCCTTGCACGCGCTCACGTCTCCTAAGGTTCCCTTCCGCTGGTCGGCGGAGGCGGAGGCGGCCTTCCAGGAGCTGAAGAACCGCTTCAGCACCGCTCCCATCCTCACGCTTCCCGACCCGTCACGACAGTTTGTGGTGGAGGTGGACGCCTCCAATCGAGGAGTAGGAGTAAGAGCGACAACAAGCTCCATCCGTGCGCGTTCCTGTCTCGACGGCTGACGCCCGCCGAACAGAATTACGATGTGGGAGATCGCGAACTGTTGGCAGTAAAACTGGCATTGGAAGAATGGAGACATTGGTTGGAGGGAGCACAGCAGCCTTTTTTGGTCTGGACAGACCATAAGAATTTAGAATACATAAAGTCAGCTAAGAGATTGAATTCCCGCCAAGCCCGCTGGTCACTATTTTTCAATCGTTTTAACTTTTCTCTGTCTTACAGACCGGGAACCAAAAACACCAAGCCTGACGCCCTCTCCCGTGTCTACAACTCAGATCCAGAAATTAAGAAGCCCGAATCCATTCTGCCTCCTCATTGCCTGGTGAGAGCAGTGACCTGGCCAATCAAAGGCCGGGTACAGCGGGCCAATGGTAACAAGCCACCCACTAGTGGTTGCCCGGAGAACAGACTTTTTGTCCCCAATCAATTACGATCCCAAGTCGTCCATTGGGCTCACACCTCCAGACTCTCCTGTCATCCGGGCATGCGCAGAACCCTGTTTGTCATCCAGCAGCGATTCTGGTGGCCCTCCATGAGGGCAGACGTCAAAGAATACGTTGTAGCCTGTCCCGTCTGCGCCCGGAATAAGAACTCCCACGGCGCCCGTATGGGGTTGCTGCATCCCCTACCCATTCCTTCGCGTCCGTGGGCAGAGATATCCATGGACTTCGTCACCGGGCTTCCGGCCTCGCATGGGCGAACCACCATACTCACGGTGGTAGACAGATTCTCAAAGATGGCTCACTTTATCGCCTTGCCCAAGCTCCCGTCCGCTAAACGAACGGCCACAGTGATGATGGACCACATATTCCGGGTTCATGGGTTCCCGAAAGACATTGTTTCCGATAGGGGGCCCCAATTCATATCCAGGTTTTGGAGGGAGTTTTGCAGGCTCATAGGGGCAACCGTGAGTCTCACGTCAGGCTATCATCCGGAGGCAAACGGGCAGACGGAACGCATCAACCAGCAGTTGGAGACAAGTCTCCGCTGCCTGGTCTCCCAGAACCCCTCCTCGTGGAGCAAGAACCTCACCTGGGTGGAGTATGCCCACAACTCCCTGCCCACCACGGCTACAGGTATGTCCCCATTCAAGTGTGTGTATGGCTACCAGCCCCCAGTCTTCCCTGACAGTGAGCCGGAGGTGACGGTGACCTCGGCCCACGCCTTGGTGCGCCGCTGTCGTCGCGTCTGGTCGGCGGCACGGGCCACGCTGGTCCGACAGGGGGACCGGGTCAAGCGGATGGCTGACCGGAGGAGACGTCCGACGCCCGTGTACCAGCGAGGTCAACGTGTCTGGCTGTCCGCCAAGGATCTTCCCCACCGGGGGGACTCCAGGAAACTGGCGCCTCGCTTCGTGGGTCCGTTCCCCATCGCCAAGGTCGTGCACCCGGCCGCAGTGCGTCTCCGCTTGCCCAGGTCCCTTGCAGTCCACCCCACCTTTCACGTTGGGAAGGTCAAGCCGGTTGTGGACAGTCCATTGGTGCCAGATCCTGCGCCGCCTCCGCCTCCGCGGACTGTGGGAGGTGGGACGGCCTACACCGTGAAAGAACTATTGGACGTGCGCAGAAGAGGCCGGGGCTGGCAGTACCTGGTAGACTGGGAGGGTTATGGGCCGGAGGAGCGGCAATGGGTGCCGCCTAGTTATATTTTGGACCCGGGACTGTTTGAGGACTTTTATGCAGCTCACCCTGAGGCTCCTGGGCCGTTTGGGATCCGGCCCTAGGGGGGGCGGGGGTTATGTCATGCGGTCACGTTTATTTTCCCGGTTTTCTTTCTCGTCGGTGTCGTAACTTTACTTCCTGTTTTATTTTGTCATCCCTTCCGTTTCAGTTCGTGTTTCCTTCCTCGGTGTTTGGTTGTCTTGTCTTCCCTGATCCCGATTGTGTGCACCTGTGTAGTTGACACTAATTGTCAGCACCTGTGTCCCCGCCCTTTTGTGTGTATTTAGTCCGTGTCTTCCCCTTGTCTTGTGCCAGTGTATCTTGCCTCGTCCCGACCACCAGCTTGACGTCCGAGCTCTCAGTAAGACTCCTCCTTGTTGTCTCGCCACAGAGCGACACTTTTTGTTAGTGCCTTGATCCCCATAGCCTTTTTGTCTCGCCACCGAGCGACGCTTTTTGTTAGTGCCGTGATCCCCATAGCCTTTTTGTCTCGCCCCAGTGCGACGCTTTTGTTTGTACTTTTTGCCACGTGTTTTCCCTCGCAAGAGGCGTTTTGAATTGTACTTTTGATCAGTGTGTGTGCTGGAATAAATCAGAGAAAGAAACGACTCTGCATCCGAGTCCTCCGCCTTGTTCCCAGCCTGACAGTGGTTGTCACATTCGCCTCACACCCTGAAGGTCCCTGGATTGAAACTGGATGGAAACAAGTCTGATGATCCTTTTGATTTGCTCTTCAAAACTGTGCAACAAAAGAAATTTTCAAACACAAAGAAATAGACTCCGCGTCAGGGAATTGAACCTCAGTTTGCCGAGCCGAGCCCGTGAATACTGTTAGAGATTCGCTCACTCCAACTTATTTTGCAAGAACCACACGGGAGACAAGTAAGTCCTTTTAGACACCTGCAGGTGGAGAGTCCATTCGTCGCTGTGCGTGCAGCGATGTTCGAATGGAGGTCTTAACTCTCCACCCTGCAAGGGCATATTTATTAAGAGAAACAGAGTGGGGGTATGAGTAGGCTGAATAGAAAGCCCTTGTCCTCTAGTCAAAACATATCAGGGGATGTTTTACGACCTTGTGGAGGATGGGACGAGATAGGCTATTTATTACCGGTTGCATTCCAACATAATCATACGATAAGGATAATCTGAAAAACCCTAACATCTCCCTCCTGTTTTATCATATGATTATGCCACCCCAAACAACAAAGACAAGTAAAAAAAACATATATACATGTATAATGAAGAAAGAAGAATAGTAAAAATAAAAAAAACAACAAACAATGATAGCAACACTTTCCAGTGAAGATTAGGTATTACCTTAATACCCCAGATCAAACTTATTGTGTAAGCGAAAAACCTGCTGGCCAGATGTTATTAGCAGGAAAAATTCTCACACGGTCCCTCTGCCTTAGGCGACCAGAATGCTATCAATAAAAAAATTAAATAAAAAGAAAAACACAGAAACAGTACATCATTGTATCCATTACTTGCAAAGCAATTTTGATGGTCAAATCAACAAGTTTCCGTAAAACATGCTCAACAGAACAGCATCTACGCAATCCACGTCTCGTTATTATTATCACATCTGTCACGTCAAAGAAGTTGTATATGTGCTCGCGTTGTCGTCAGCTGATGATGTTCTAGTCTGTAGGTGTGGTCTGTCACTCACACTGGCGCACACACTCACGTCCAGTTGGCAGGCAGCATCGGACAACTCTGGTGACCACAAAACCACGATCCGTTCTGAACAGGCACGTGCACTCACAGGATGCTGGTGAGGCAGTGCTTCTGAACTTCTGGATGAAGTAGGTCCCGTCCGATGGTGCAGCCATGTTGGTAGTAGAGCCCTTACACCTTGAAAACGGCTCTCTCATCCTGGCACACAGCGGTGGTGTCCAAAACTCCCATCCAGTTTCCTCCTGGAGAGCAGTCGTCGTTAATGCATTTGTGGGTCCTGTTACCTTGGATGTAACATGTGTAATTCACTCCAGCTGGTCTCTCTGTGTAGGCCACTTGTGGTATTGTTCATCCTCTAACAGTCACATTGAGATTTGCCCAGAAGTGTTCATCATAGTCTGCAAGTCCATTGTGGGATGGGTCGGCATCAGTGATTGTGACAGCTCGGTGTTGATATCCATCTCCTCCCATGGATGCCATACGTTTCGCTTCAGTGACATTCATTGGTCTGGCCTCCAAGTGACCTTGTGTGGAGGAAGAGGGGAGTTTCGAATACACATAACACCCGTCCCATGTGTGAGCTCTCACAGTGACCTTTACATACTGGTACCAAGTGTTGGTTTTGTATGGCTTCAAAATTCTCATCGTGTGACCATCGTTTTCCATGGTCAATATTGTCACTTGGTCTGTTCAGATGAGTCCATAGACCATAGCACGCTCCAACCACAACGCAGCAGAGGATCGATCTGGCATATGGCTCCCCATTGCTACTGGTTAGCAGAGACACCGGGACATCCCCTCGCCTAGCGGAGTGGGGATCGTTGTTCGCTTCACCATCATTGAGACGCCCCACTACTCCGAATTAGGGGTCCAGCACTCTCTGCAACTTGCAGTGGCTGAGGTGAATCCAACTGGGCCGTACAGCGATCGTCACTGCTGTAGTCAGCAAGACTTGGAATGGTCCCCCCCCCGCCGTGGCTGGCCCAGTTCTTTCTTTTGATGACCTTGATGTAGACCCAGTCTCCTGGATTGATGGGGTTGTCGACCTGTGAGGAGTAAAGATCAAGCGGCAGTAAATTTGTCTTTGACACAGTTTGAGCATCCTGATCATATAATCTGCCAAGAACTGCTCTTCATCTGTTGTTTGCAACTCTCGTAGTCAATTGCAGTGCCCATTTAACTGGCAAATAGGAGTGTTTGCGGGAAGAGTTTGAACACCTCCTAATGATTCCCTTTAACCAAAGACTACTTATGACAGGGGCGTTCCCATTTATTGCCTCCTGGTTTAAAAGAGATTGTCTTACCCATGTCTTCTTTCTCCTCACACGCCCGCACCCACACAGGGTGTGCGCGCACACACACACACACACACACACACACACACACACACACACACACACACACACACACATCTGCACGCACACATACAAAAAACGGCATACAAAGTTCAGACGAACGACAAAAGACTCACAATTTTACAGAGATTACGCACAAACACAGAGCACACAGACAAAGGGATTCTAATCCATCTCTCATGTAGCTTCTTTTGATAGAATCTCCTATCGGTAACTGTATAGCAGACGTTTTAGCATGTAATCCCATACTCTGCTCTCTCGCTTCTACTTTTTCATGTCGGTGCAGTCGTAGGTGGCCCCTATTGCAGTCATTGTCTTGTTAACTGTCACCTTGTGACTCCTATGCATGATTGTGTGAATGTCAAAATTGAACATACCTAACTTTCTGACCATTCAACCTCCACTGTGGTACAAAAAACCTTACTATTGTATTGGGTAGGTACATTGAGCAACCTAGCTTCCTCCTGACTGCCAAATGTCCTGTTCTAAAATTTATATAACTCGACCTCTACGTCATAAGCTTGATGAGCCAAAATATCAGATCTTGCTCTTGTTTCCCACCGTTTTAGCCTATTTGTTTTATCCAAATCCGTTCAATCTCTGATAATAATGTTTTTCTCTGTAGCCCTACGTATTTTTCATTTTTTTTATTTATTTATCAAATCTCCTCAGTTCTGTCAAACTCAGTGCACAATGAACCTCCCTTCCACTTTGAACCAAGCTTCACCAAATTTGGTAACACCGTAGCAAGGAGTGCGATTTGGTCGTCGGACACTCCAAGTCCATATCTTTTTGCCGCACTTCACCCTCTCAAGTTGGTGTTCTTTTGTTGTTGCTTCAGAGCGACCCCATCCATCACTCTTGAATGAGTCCATTGTTCAAATGAGTCAATTTTCATCATTGTGAGTTCCTCCACTTTTCACTGTCTTTTCCGTCCCCGAGGATGTTGTATTTCCTCCGGAGTGTACTTGTCCTCCTCCAAGCACAACAGCAGTCTTTTCTTGTCCTTCACCAAAGGTCAAAGGTGCTTCAGAGCCAGGCACCATTTTGTAGTTGTTCACGGCTGCAGGCGAAGTCTCTGATTGGGTTTCAGGGACTGTTAGAGATTTGCTCACTCCAACTTATTTTGCAAGAACCACACGGGAGACAAGTAAGTCCTTTTAGACACCTGCAGGTGGAGAGTCCATTCGTCGCTGTGCGTACAGCGATGTTCGAATAGAGCTCTGAACTCTCCTTACTGCAAGAGGATATTTATTAAGAGAAACAGAGTGGGGGTATGAGTGGGCTGAATAGAAAGCTCTTGTCCTCTAGTCTAAACATCTCAGGGGATGTTTTACGATCTTGTGATAAGGAGGACAAGGTAAGGTATTTATTACCTGTTGCATTCCAACATAATCCTATGATAAGGATACTCTGTAAAACCCTAACATCTCTCTCCTGTTTTATCATATGATTATGCCACCCTAAACAACAAAGACAAGTAAAAAAAACATACATATATGCATAATGAAGAAAGAAGAATAGCAGAAATAAGAAAAACAACAAACAACGATAGCAACACTTTCCAGTGAAGATTAGGTATTACCTTAATACCCCAGATCAAACTTATTGTGTAAGCGAAAAACCTGCTGGCCAGATGTTATTAGCAGGAAAATTCTCACACGGTCCCTCTGCCTTAGGCGACCAGAATGCTATCAATAAAAAAAATAAGATAAAAAGAAAAACACAGAAACAGTACATCATTGTATCCATCACTTGCGAAGCATATTTGATGGTCAAATCATCAAGTTTCCGTAACACATGCTCAACAGAACAGCATCTACGCAATCCACGTCTCATTATCATTATCACATCTGTCACGTCTAAGAAGTTTTATATGTGCTAGTGTTTCCGTCAGCTGATGATGTTCTAGTCTGTAGGTGTGTTCTGTCACACACACTGGCGCACAGGCTCGTGTCCAGTTGGCAGGCAGCATCGGACAACTCCTGTGACCACAAAACCACGATCCGTTCTGAAAAGGCACGTGCACTCATAGGATGCAGGTGAGGCAGTGCCTCTGAACTTCTGGATGAAGTAGGTCCCGTCCGATGGTGCAGCCATGTTGGTAGTAGAGCCCTTACACCTTGAAAACGGCTCTCTCATCCTGGCACACAGCGATGAGGTCCAAAGCTCCCATCCAGTTTCCTCCTGGAGAGCAGTCGTCGTTAATGCATTTGTGGGTCCTGTTACCTTGGATGTAACATGTGTAATTCATCCAGCTGGTCTCTCTGTGTAGGCCACTTGTGGTATTGTTCATCCTCTAACAGTCACATTGAGATTTGCCCAGAAGTGTTCATCATAGGCACCGTCTGCAAGTCCAGAGTGGGATGGGTCGGCATCACTGATTGTGACAGCTCGGTGTTGATATCCAACTCCTCCCATGGATGCCATACGTTTCGCTTCCGTGACATTCATTGCTCTGGCCTCCAAGTGACCTTGTGTGGAGGAAGAGGGGAGTTTCGAACACACATAACACCCCTCCCGTGTGTGAGCTCTCACAGTGACCTTTACATACCGGTACCAAGTGTTGGTTTCGTATGGCTTCAAAGTTCTCATCGTGTGACCATCGTTTTCCATGGTCAACATTGTCATTTGGTCTGTTCAGATGAGTCCATAGACCATAGCACGCTCCAACCACAACGCAGCAGAGGATCCATCTGGCATATGGATCCCCATTGCTACTAGGATAGCAGAGACACCGGGACATCCCCTCGCCTAGCGGAGTGGGGATCGTTGTCCGCATCATTGAGACGCCCCACCACTCCGAATTAGGGGTCCAGCACTCTCTGCAACTTGCAGTGGCTGAGGTGAATCCAGCTGGCCACTCAGCAAACTTGGAATGGTCCCTCCCGTCGTGGCTCGCCCAGGTCCTTCGTTTGATGACCTTTATGTAGACCCAGTCTCCTAGATTGATGGGGTTGTCAACCTGTGAGGAGGAAAGATCAGGCGGCAGTAAATTTGTCTTTGACACAGTTTGAGCGTCCTGATCATATAATCTGCCAAGGACTGCTCTTCATCTGTTGTTTGCAACTCTCGTAGTCAATTGTAGTGCCCATTGTAGTGCAAATAGGAGTGTTTGCGGGAAGAGTTAGAACACTTCCTAATGATTCCCTCTAACCAAAGACTACTTATGATAGGGGGTTTCCCATTTATTGCCTCCTGGTTTAAAAGATATTGTCTTACCCATGCCTTCTTTCTCCTCACACGCTCGCACCCACACAGGGTGTGCGCACACACACACACACACACATCTGCACGCACACATACACGAAACGGCATACAAAGTTCAGACGAACGACAACAGACTCACAATTTTACAGAGATTACGCACAAACACAGAACACTCAGACAAAGGGATTCTAATCCATCTCTCATGTAGCTTCTTTTGATAGAATCTCCTATCGGTAACTGTATAGCAGACGTTTTAGCATATAATCCCATACTGCTCCCTCGCTTCTACTTTTTCATGTCGGTGCAGTCGTAGGTGGCCCCTATTGCAGTCATTGTCTTGTTAACTGTCGCCTTGTGACTCCTATGTATGATTGTGTGAATGTCAAAAATTGAACGTACCTAACTTTCTGACCATCCAACCTCCACTGTGGTACAAAAAACCTTACTATTGTATTGAGTAGGTACATTGAGCAACCTAGCTTCCTCCTGACTGCCAAATGTCCTGTTCTAAAATTTATATAACTCGACCTCTACGTCTTAAGCTTGATGAGCCAAAATATAAGATCTTGCTCTTGTTTCCTACCGTTTTAGCCTATTTGTTTTATCCAAATCCGTTCAATCTCTTATTATAATGCTTTTCTCTGTAGCCATACGTATTTTTCAAATTTTTATTTATTTATTTATCAAATCTCCTCAGTTCTGTAAAACTCAGTGCACAATGAACCTCCCTTCCACTTTGAACCAAGCTTCACCAAATTTGGTAACGCCGTAGCAAGGAGTGCGATTTGGTTGTCGGACACTCCAAGTCCATATCCTTTTGCCGCACTTCACCCTCTCAAGTTGGTGTTCTTTTGTTGTTGCTTCAGAGAGAGCCCATCCATCACTCTTGAATCAGTCCATTGTTCAAATGAGTAAATTTTTATCATCGTGAGTTCCTCCGCTTTTCACTGTCTTTTCTCGTCCCCGAGGATGTTGTCTGTCCTCCGGAGTGTACTTGTCCCCCGCCAAGCACAACAGCAGTCTTTTCTTGTCCTTAGCCAAAGGTCAAAGGTGGTTCAGAGCCAGGCACCATTTTGTAGTTGTTCACGGCTGCAGGCGAAGTCTCGGATTGGGTTTCAGGGACCCTGACACTGAGAATGACAGGCTGGGACATCAAACTTGTAAGACTATCTCCAAATGTAGCTGCTTCCATCAATTTGCTGGTAACGTTTGTTTACCAAACTTCAAATTCTTCTAATAACAGCGGTCTCGTTTTTATATCGTGAATCCTGCAACTCATCCTATTTTTGAGCTACATTTTATCTATAGTTCCAATTTAATCGGACAGTATGTTCTCTTCAGTATCATTATTGAAAATCAACTCATCGAGGTCTGCGTTCCACATCAAGCCCTGATCTGTATGTCTTGACCTCTCGCATGTTATTGTCATGCTTGCTCAAAAATGGGACTTAGAGTATGGTGCTGTGAATTCTCAATCACCCCAATGAAATTGTATCCCACCTCGTAGTTCTTATCGTTCTGATGTTCCTGTTAGCCTGCAATTGTCCAAATCAAAAATGTTTTCTTTTAACTGTCTTTCTTTTGAACCTCTAAATCTCTCGTGTTGCGAACCTATCAACACCAGAACAAAAAAATTACCACAGTATAACACCAAATGTATTCGAAAATTCATTGTCATAAAGTCTTGTATTATTACTATCTTCCACTATCTGTCCTACTCACTCCCTCCTTTTGAGGCTTGGCAACGCCCATGCCTCACACCTTGACAAACTTTTTGGGAGAATGCGTTCTTTCCTACATACGATTCCATCATCATTTAATTTGACTTTCTATCCAAAACGCTTCTCAATTTCTCAGTTCACACATCTTCTACATGTGTTACTGGTTCTCCAGTTTTTTTTCTAGTTAATTATCAATCCAAAAGCTTCTGTTTCTTTCTAACATTCAACCGGCTCAAAATCACTCTTTCATCAAAGTCGCTCTACTAATTTTCCATAGTAGTCGCCAACGACTTCAACCATTCAACCTTTCATTCAGGCAATCATTAATCAATGCTCATCATATGCATCTCACACAGTCTCCAAAAAGGAGTCTTCCTATCACATTGGTCCCAATTCATCCAAGCTCACCACACAACATTCATATATCATTTTCAACTCAGGTTTCCTGGTAGAACAATCCACCAATTCTGTAATTGTAAGTAACCAGAATTTTTTCTTTGTTTTTAAATTTGAAGAACTCAAACTCTCAGATTTAGCTTGCATTTAGAATTATGTATAATCTTATAACACAACTAATCAATTATTCCTATTAAATGTAGCATTGCAAAATCTTAAATTCACAATTTAGCTTCTTCCAACTCCTGAAAGCATGTTCTGTCATTTTTTTTTCTTTTTCGAATTCCTCATGTGGGTTCGACACTTAACATGCACTAGTGTGGATTGGTTTCTGCTCGCAAACAGATTTCTCTCTTTTCCTCTCATTTTTATCTGTCAAAATTGTTTCTGTTCTGCGGTGTAAATTGAATAGACAACAGTCTAGCAAATTTCTTTATACTAAAAGTTTAGCCAATCTTCATCAATTTGGGACTTTAACTTTAACTTTAACACATACGCACACACATGCACAGCTCTCGCGTGCGGAAGGTAGGTCTCAGCAACAATGATTCATCACAGGCTGGCCATTTCCTGTGGTCGATCATGAGCTGGTCCCTCCCATGCACACGAGGACAGCACATTCTAATTTTATTCATTTATCTTCTAGAAGCAAGTTGCATTTCTTTACCACTTGACTTGCATATTTTAACTTTAGTGTAACACAAATTGATCTCTAGTCATTTGTAATTTGCCACCTTACTATTATTATTATTATTATTATTATTATTATTATTATTATTATTATTATTATTATTATTATCATTAAACTCCTCTTGCCCCTCGCTTGAGCCGCGGCTTGAGCTGCGGCCTTGCACCTGCTCACAGGGGCCTTATTGTCTTGGTCTGACAAACACTTATGACCTCATCAGTTTTCATCTTTCTAGCTTTTGTCTCTTGAATTCGTTCTCATCTCTTTGTGAAGATCTCACCCACACTCTAGCACTTCTACCACTTCAGCATGTATTGCATACAATTAAGAAATCTACTTGCCATGAACTTCTCATCTCAAAGAAGAGCAGAGCAAGAGATTTACCGTTCTTATTTCCCATCTTAATTTTAGTAGTTTAAGGTTTTACAATTTTTTTTCAAATTTTTTTTCTTTGAGGATCCTCAATGCAGGTTTAAATTGACCTTTCAACAGATTACTAGCCTGTTTTATTGCCGTGGATCAACGCTAGAACTGCTTTTTAGTCAATTTATCCTACCAGTCACACACTCAATCACACAAACTCCAGCACTTTTTTTTTAGGCCTCATAGCTCGGACAAACCAAAGCCGTACCTCATAGCTCGGACAAACCAAAGCCGTATCTCATAGCTGGGACAAACCAAAGCCGTATCTCATAGCTCGGACAAACCAAAGCCGTATCTCTCGTGCACCTTTTTTACGCGTTTAACAAACAACAACACAATCACACAACTTCAGGCCTTTAACTTACTTGCCCCCTTGGTTCGTTGCACTGCCGGGTCCCGTCAATCCACCTCTGTCAGACGAAGGCAGACCTAAGATGCTGGCCCAGCGAAGAATTCTCTTCCCAGGACTTTCTTCTCCAGGTCCTCCTAATGGACGCTGGCTTGTCGACAATGCAGCACGTCCTCCTTTGTCAGCCAGATAGCGGGTATGATGGATCCCGGGTTTCAGCACCAAAATGTTAGATATTTGCTCACTCCAACTTATTTTGCAAGAACCACACGGGAGACAAGTAAGTCCTTTTAGACACCTGCAGGTGGAGAGTCCATTCGTCGCTGTGCGTACAGCGATGTTCGAATAGAGCTCTGAACTCTCCTTCCTGCAAGAGGATATATATTAAGAGAAACAGAGTGTGGGTATGAGTGGGCTGAATAGAAAGCCCTTGTCCTCTAGTCTAAATGTCTCAGGGGATGTTTTACGATCTTGTGATAAGGAGGACAAGGTAAGGTATTTATTACTTGTTGCATTCCAACATAATCCTATGATAAGGATACTCTGTAAAACCCTAACAGGGACCCTGACACTGAGAATGACAGGCTGGGACATCAAACTTGTAAGACTATCTCCAAATGTAGCTGCTTCCATCAATTTGCTGGTAACGTTTGTTTACCAAACTTCAAATTCTTCTAATAACAGCGGTCTCGTTTTTATATTGTAAATCCTGCAACTCATCCTATTTTTGAGCTACATTTTATCAAGAGTTCCAATTTAATCGGACAGTATGTTGTCTTCAGTATCATTATTGAAAATCAACTCATCGAGGTCTGCGTTCCACATCAAGCCCTGATATATGTCTTTACCTCTTAAATGTTATTACCTGTGTCATGCTTGCTCAAAAATGTGACTTAGAATATGGTGCTGTAAGTTCTCAATCTCCCCAATGAAATTGGATCCCACCTCGTAGTTCTTATCGTTCTCATGTTCCTGTTAGCCTGCAATTGTCCAAATCAAAAATGTTTTCTTTTAACTGTCTTTCTTTTGAACCTCTAAATCTCTCGTGTTGCTAACCTATCTACACCAGAAAACCATTTAAAAAAGGGTCTTAAAGAAAGGACCAACAGATAACTCCCAATACGGATCTCCTCATTATTTACGAGAAAGCACTCCTTTCCTCACTTGGGTGGGCGCACACGGGGCTGCTGGACAATCTATGACCCCACAGTCAGCCTCCCCAACTCTACACGGTGCATATCTTGTCAGTTGTTAATGGAAACCAGATGTGTCTCGTGCCAATTAGTCTACGTTCATGGACCAAGGCCCAAACAATTCCTCACGAACCTGACCCAAAACATGACCTGGTCACACTTACGCTTACTAGTGAGATATACATTGCATGATACCAGAACAAAAAACTTACCACAGTATAACACCAAATGTATTCGAAAATTCATTGTCATAAAGTGTTGTAATATTACTATCTTCCACTATCTGTCCTACTCACTCCCTCCTTCTGATGCTTGGCAACGCCCATGCCTCACACCTTGACAAACTTTCTGGGAGAATGTGTTCTTTACTACATACGATTCCATCATCATTTAATTTGACTTTCTTTCCAAAACGCTTCTTAATTTCTCAGTTCACACATCTTCTACATGTGTTACTGGTTCTCCAGTTTTTTCTCTAGTTAATTATCAATCCAAAAGCTACGTTTTCTTTTTAGCATTCAACCTGCTCAAAATCACTCTGTCATCAAAGTCGCTCTACTAATTTCCCATAGTAATCGCCAACGACTTCAACCATTCAACTTTTCATTCAGGCAATCATTCATCAATGCTCATCATATGCATCTCACACAGTCTCCAAAAAGGACTTATACTATCACATTGGTCCCAATTCATCCAAGCTCACCACACAACATTCATATATCATTTTCAACTCAAGTTTCCTGGTAGAACAATCCACCAATTCAAAAAAACTTAACTAAAACAAACAACTGGCAAATTAATCTGAATTTTTTCTTTGTTTTTAAATTTGAAGAACTCAATCTCTCAGATTTAGCTTGCATTTAGAATTTTGTATAATCTTATAACACAACCAATCAATTATTCCTATTAAATGAAGCATTGCAAAATCTTAAATTCACAATTTAGCTTCTTCTAATTCCTGAAAGCATGTTCTGTCGTTTTTTGTTGTTGTTTTTTTTCCTTTGAGGATCCTCAATGCAGGTTTAAATTGACCTTTCAACAAATTACTAGCCTGTTTTATTGCCGTGGATCAATGCTAGAACTGCTATTTAGTCAGTTTATCCTACCAGTCACACACTCAATCACACAAACTCCAGCGCTTTTTTAGGCCTATCCAGGGATGGGTGTAAAACCCTCCCAAACAGCTTTGGAAAAACGGACAAAAGAAAAAATCTACGCCCTTCTTCAATTAAGAAAAAGAAGCTGTTTTTCTTAGTCCGTTTCTTCCACTGGGACTTGAACCCAAGCTGTTCTTTGGCTTGGAAAAACATACAAAGAAAAATCTACGCCCTTCTTTGATTAACAAAAAAGAAGCTCTGTGTTTCTTAGCACGTTCCTTCCACTGGGACTCTAACCCAAGCCAGATCCCTCAGCTCGGAAGAACAGACAAAGAAGAATCTACGCACCTCTTCGATGAACAAAAAAGAAGCTCTGCTTTTCTTAGCCTGTTCATTCCACTGGGACTTGAACCCAAGATGGCTCTCGTGCACCTCTACATTTTACGCGTTTCACAACAACACAATCACACAACTTCAGGCCTTTAACTTACTTATCCCCTGGTTCGTTGCACTGCCGGGTCCCGTCAATCCACCTCTGTCAGACGAAGGCAGACCTAAGATGCTGGCCCAGCGAAGAATTCTCTTCCCAGGACTTTCTTCTCCAGGTCCTCCTAATGGACGCTGGCTTGTCGACAATGCAGCACGTCCTTCTTCATCAGACAGATAGCGGGTATGAGGGATCCCGGGTTTCGGCACCAAAATGTTAAAGATTCGCTCACTGCAGGTGGAGAGTCCATTCGTCGCTGTGCGTACAGCAATGTTCGAATGGAGGTCTGAACTCTCCACCCTGCAAGGGCATATTTATTAAGAGAAACAGAGTGGGGGTATGAGTAGGCTGAATAGAAAGCCCTTGTCCTCTAGTCAAAACATATCAGGGGATGTTTTACGACCTTGTGGAGGATGGGACAAGGTAGGTTATTTATTACCGATTGCATTCCAACATAATCATACGATAAGGATAATCTGAAAAACCCTAACAAATACTATAGCTAAAACGGCCTGTTGCGTTTTGTTCAAGATGTCCATCGTTAAGCAAGGAAAACAAAAATGTGCAGTAACAGTTTTTGTAACAGATGTTAGGTTGTTTAATGGCAGTCAGTGCACAAGGCACTTCAGCAGATGAAACAACGTCACACTCCAGATCAGAAGGCTTTATACTGACCAAAAGCAGGAACTTGGAAGGGAATGGGAGGGAAGGATAAGGTGTGTTCTGTTATCACCTGAATGTCCTGTTATTTACTGAATGTTTTGTGACTATGTGTCATGGAACTTAACTGAGCTCTGTGTGCCGTGCCTGTGCTCACTGCCTATGTGTAAGTGAAAGTCACAAAGCTCTGTGTGCTGTGTCTGTGCTCTGATTGAGCAACTATGTTTGGGTAAATTATTTACACATTGATTGATATGATGAAGTATATATGTTTTGTCAAACGCACCTCTTTCTATAAGGTGCCCCCGGCTACCCGGTAACGGGTTTGTCTTAGCCGGGTTCGGAGAAAGTAATGCGTGGTCAAAGCGGAAACATCTGCTGAAGGACAGCAGGTGTACGAGCGGGGGAAAATTGTCCAAACCCTATACAGCGTGGGAAAACTGACCAAATTCTATAGGGCGTGGGAAACTAGGCGGTCTTACCCTATAGAGAGGATATAGGTACCAGACAAGTCTATAAAAAGTCCTGCAGAGGCAGCTACGAGGCTTTTCCCCCCAAAGAGCGCTCATACGTGAAGAAGCCCGAAGGAGTTTCAAGATTTTTTCCAGAGTCCCGGGATCTTTGTGTGAGACGCAGGATCGCTGGTCTGAAATTAACTTGGATTTACTCCAAAGAATTGAACTGGACAACTTTACAGGAGAAACTAGGTGAGAGAAAACGACTTTTATGTATTTTAGCGAGAGTGGGGAATAGTCATCGGGCCACCGGCTCCCTCGAGGCCAGCCTGTTTCTCTAATTTGGATTTTAGAAGTAAGATCGGATTGATCACTCGACTTTGCTTCCACCAAAAATAGCACGCAGCTGGTGTCTACCTTTTCCCTCTTTCATGAACTGTGTTTTGCAATCGAATTGTTCTGGGATTGAATTATTTTATTAACACGGGTATCAGTGAGTGAAATTGTTCGGTTTCTGGAGTAATTGAGATTTGTAATTCTATTTCATGTTTCTTCAATAAATGTGTTTTGTATATTATTTACTTCGTTGTGCGCTGATTTGTACTGAATGTGCAATCGATGGTTTGGGGTTGATTTGACGATTTGATTAATGTACGGGGGTTTATTATGGTATAACATAGGACCGTAATAAATAAAAGTAACATCAGACAATTTTAGAGAATTGAATAACTTTCGTAGTTATTTGAGACACGAGTGAATTTCAATCCGTTTGAAAGTTTGCTTCGTCTGAATAAATTAACGGAAGTGTTTAAATCGGATTATTGGGTTGGTGTAGAACTGAAAGTAATTTAATTATTTGAAGGGCGCAGGCCCGTTTCCCCTTTTGACGGGCCGCGTAAAAAGTAACTCCGAACATATTAGAGAATTAAATAACTTTTGTAGATATTTAAGGGAAGAGTGAATTTCGTTAAAAGTGAATTCGTTTGAAAATTTACTTCCTCTAAATAAAATAACGACGATGGTTAAAATGGATTATTAGAGTTGGTGAAGGATAAAAGTATTTTGATTGCCCGTCGGGCGCGGCCCAGTTCCTAAATTTGTCGGGCCGCGTCAAAAGTTAAACAGGACACGATCGAAAAATAGACTTGCCTTCCAAATTAATTACGGGGCAAATCTAAATACAGTAAGACATTTTTATTCGTTTTAAGAAAGTTGTTACTCTATTTAAAGCAATCAAGTGGGGTGAAGCACTCCGACAGTTAAGTGCAAAATCTACATATAAGGAGTTAGAATTAATAATATAAAGTGCATTAATTTTCTTCTTAAATGCTATTATTGTCACACTTTTATTAATTCGATTCTCTTTCGAATAAAAAAGTTGGTCGGCTCGCTGCATGAGCGACCAAGTGGAACGGACCCATATCAACATTTACTTCGGCAAAACTAGTGCTTGGGTGCGCTATACAAACGAATCCCTGAGGTCTTAACAAAGACATCTAAAAATATCCGTAACATAATAAGAACTTCAAACATTAGCGGGGAGCCATCAATACGATGCGGTCACTTCGAAGTCTTGCCTCGAATTGAGTTACTCGGCTCGAGCTTCGGGTGACTTGAGAGGGATTGGCGTCGTACAGAAATTAGATTGATTCCGGTGGAGTTAATTTAACTCGGGTGGTTAGATTACGGACGAATCTCCGAACCCGGCTAAGACAAACCCGTGACCGGGTAGCCGGGGGCACCTTATGGAAAGAGGTGCATTTGACACATCTTATCAGCGTGATTGGGGTGCAATGACTTCATAAGTGCCACCTTAATTTATTTGGCTTCATACTGTCCGCTTCATACATTGTAAGGTACAGTAAACACACCGGTGTCTTTCCTCGTCTCCCATCGTAGTCACACTGAAGCCGAGCGCTACGTACGCTTCGTCATAGTATTGCCTTGCCTTAGCTTTCGTGTGACTCTCAATTCTCGTATCTCCGTCTCTTTCTGCCGTTTTTTTCAACCCTCTTAAATATTTTTCCATGGTGTCCCACTGCACTTTTTATCACCTGCTTTGTGCTGTGAGTGCTTATGTTCCAAGCACTCTACGTGCGCTCTACACTGTCGAGCAGTGGTCACCAACATGGTGCCCACGGGCACCAGGTCGCCCGTGAGGACCGCATGAGTCGCCCGCAGGACTGCTCTAAAATGATCTCAAATAGCAACACTTGTCAGTGAACTGCATCTATTTATTTTACAATCAAACCTCGGTTTTCGAACGTCCCGGTTCTCGAACAAATCGGAATTCGAAAAAAAAAAAATTGAGATTCTTTTGCTTCGGTTGTCGAAAAAAATTCGGAGGTCGAACCTCGCGAGATGAGCCGGGAGGACCCGAGAAAACTCGACCGTGTGGCCCGGATGCCGACTGACTTCGTTGTTATTGTATTTTCGTTACTTTGAGTAATATATAACCCCTAATCATGCCTCCAAAGAAAGCAAGTGGGAGCGGTAAAGCCATCCTAAAACACAAAGACGCTCTTAAAGCAACGCGACAGCGAGCGCCTGGCGCGCTGCGGTTGCGCGATTGGACCAAATTAAGCTCCCTGCGCACTGAGGTCCACTTAAATTTTGGAAAGTCCATCAGAACTTCAAAAATATTTTCTAAATTTCAGCGACGGCTCTGTCACATTATTGCAACAAGCGCGGTGCAGTTGCGCGGTGGGCGACGCTCTACGGTTGCGCCTTCGGCGGTGCGTTGCAGTTGCGCGATCAGACAAATATGCGCAAATGAAAAAATGCTTTAAACAAAGGCGTGGGTTTTTGTCTTGAAACGAAATTTATTTTTTTCCATTATTTTTGATGGGAAAAATAGATTCGGAATTTGACCGATTCGCTATTCGAACCGCCTTCTGGAACGGATTGTTGTCAAAAACCAAGGTTTGACTGTATTTTTGCTATTCTTGTTAAAATCACACTTACATGTGAACTGGAAATGACAATAATAACACATGGTGAAAGCCAAATTGAACAAATTGGCTATTTCAGAAGTGTGCTTCAAACTGGTAGCCCTTTGCCATAATCAGTACCCAGGAAGTAGCTCTCGGTTTAAGAAAGGCTGGTGACCCCTGCGCTAGGCCAACGAGCCACGTAGTAAATTAGCTGACTCCGTTACATTCCGATTGGTAGCGAATATGACATGGACCTGAGGACTGCATTTTAGTGATTAATGAATTCAGATTGATATAGCCAGTTTGGGCGTGTCCTTTCAGGATCATAATTTTGTGTCTACCGCTGCCTCGTGGAAGACAGGCCTAAAAAAAGATGGGAACACTTGCGGGAGTTTCACCAAGATGAATTTGGACGAACTTTATGAAATAATGTTGATGTTAAAACATAGGTGGACGTGTCTGGAAGTCTGTGTTCAACAGAAGGCTGTTTGGCAACAGTGAACAACGGACAAATTCAGCAAGGTAATTTACTTACGCCATGACCCAGATTCGTTCCGGTGATGCTACGGCCACAACGCTATACGATCATGACCAATATGCAATCGCATACAATAAGTTTAGGGTCTTTTCTTTAGGATCTTCAGCCAAGACACCCAGGTAGACCATGAAAGAATGTTGATGTTAAAATGTTGGTGGAACTATTCAACTGTGCAGATCCGATGATCCCAAAGATTTGGGGTGAGACAACATTGAAAAAACGTTTTTCTTTGTTTACAGTGTCACTTATTTTGTGGCTTACCTTTTCTTCATTACACAGCCAAAGTATCGTATCATTTTACCTTGCGGCATATACTACACCGTACATACCATATCATGTCGCCTATTCAACTCATGCATGAGATGCGATGGCTGAGATATTTAGGCGATGGGTTGCTACTCCATTGTGCTCTCCACTCATCATTTCATATCACATCCTCGTCGGATTTTCACAAGCTTCACATCCAAAGTATCTTGGCACAACGTACGTAACATGACTTGTCAACACAAGATGAGGTGGCTGAGAGGTTAAGGTGATGGATTGCTAATCCATTGTGCTCTGCACGCATGGGTTCAAATCCCATTCTCATCGAAGGTTTGCTTTAAATTGTTTTGGAGTGGTACAACTGTTTTCCAACATCCCGGTTCTCGAACAAATCGTTATTTGAACAAAAAATTCCGGAATTTTTTGCTTCGGATGTGGGACAAAATTTGGTTGTCGAACCTCGCGAGATGAACCGAGAGGACCCGCATGCCAAGATTCAAGATTCAAGAGTTTTTTATTCGCCATGTTTGAGCGTGCCAAACAAGGAATTTGACTTCGGTAAATCACAGCCTCTGTTCAACATTTGGATGACTAACAACAACACTCAGGACATGTGAAGAACGAAAGATATTCTCAAACACCAACTGATCTTAAACTTCCAAGAGGGCAAGGAAAAACTCAAAACTCCAGCTAGGGGAAATGAGAAACCTTGAGAAGAGACCACCGATGGGAGGGTCCCTCATCTAGGATGACCAGGCTGCAATGGATGCAGAGAGGACACATAGTACAAACAGTGTAGACAAAAAAAGTGTGGCAAGCGGGATGTTATTGCACAGTAATGACTCTGAGACTCTAAGAGTGGTGTGAGTTCATCAGAGCGACAGCCT
Organism: Syngnathus scovelli; assembly: GCF_024217435.2. Lineage (NCBI taxonomy): Eukaryota > Metazoa > Chordata > Actinopteri > Syngnathiformes > Syngnathidae > Syngnathus > Syngnathus scovelli. The sequence continues at coordinate 343,617 of NW_026061412.1, read as the reverse complement.
GGGGGAAGAAGCTGTCTCTGTGTCTGCTGGTTTTAGTGTACAGAGCTCTATAACGGCGTCCGGAGGGGAGTAGTTCAAACAGGCTGCAACCTGGGTGCGAAGGGTCTGTTGAGATGTTACTTGCACGTTTCCTGGTCCTGGACAGGTACAAGTCTTGGATAGATGGGAGGTTGATTCCAATTATCTTTTCTGCAGAATTGACTCAGTTTGTTATTAACGTATTTGCTGGTGTATAAGTCGACTCGGTGAATAAGTCGACCCCCTAAAATTCGACGGAAATTTACGATTTTATGATATATCCTTTGTATAAGTCGAGCTCAATTGTTGCATTATATTAAACTTCAAAATTCAATCAGAAATATGCGAAATTTATTGACGAAATGTGTTCAAATTTGCGAGTTTGTAGCGAGCGATCTATACGCCATTTTAAATTTACTTCATGACCCTGTGATTTTACGCGCCGAGAGAGACTAACAACAATGAACACTCTTAGAAACTGGTTTATTTTTAGTTAAGAAACAACAAATTATAATTATAAAGTGATTGCCGGTACATCGAGTTCAAAATTCGTCTTCATCGTCGCTATTTCCGAAAAGCTCGTTCCATTCGTTTTCGTTTAGTTTGTCGTCATAAAGGGCATCTTCTTGGTCTTCTCTATCCTCAGTTTCCTCCTCCTCCTCCCAGATAAGGTCGTCTTCTGTCCCATCGAGAGCGTTTGGCGAATATTTTCTAAGTGCCAACGGCTCTTGCGCCATAAAGAGTTCGCCTCGGCTGGTTCCCCATGTCGGCCAGAACAAGTGAAAATTCGGCCTCTTCCCCTGGAAGTCTGGCCAAGTTTGGCAAATATTTTCAAAGTGCGAACGACTCAACCGCCTTAAAGTGTCCGCCTCGGCTGGTTCCCCGTGTCGGCCACCACAAGTGAAAATTTGGCCTCTTCCCCTGCAAGTCCGGCCAAGTTTGGCGAATATTTTCAAAGTGCGAACGACTCAACCGCCGTAAAGTGTCCGTCTCGGCTGGTCCCCCGTGTCGGCCACCACAAGTGAAAATTCGGCCTCTTCCCCTGGAAGTCCGGCCAAGTTTGGCGAATATTTTCTAAGTGCCAACGACTCAACCGCCGTAAAGTGTCCGCCTCGGCTGGTTCCCCATGTCGGCCACCACAAGTGAAAATTCGGCCTCTTCCCCTGGAAGTCTGGCCAAGTTTGGCAAATATTTTCAAAGTGCGAACGACTCAACCGCCGTAAAGTGTCCGCCTCGGCTGGTTCCCTGTGTCGGCCACCACAAGTGAAAATTCGGCCTCTTCCCCTGCAAGTCCGGCCAAGTTTGGCGAATATTTTCTAAGTGCCAACGACTCAACCGCCGTAATGTGTCCGCCTCGGCTGGTTCCTCCGGTCGGCCAGAACAAGTGAAAATTCGGTCTCTTCCCCTGGAAGTCTGGCCAAGTTTGCCGAATATTTTCAAAGTGCCAATGACATTCATTTAGACATGGCGATTGAATGTTTACGTACCGGTAGTTATTGTCGTTGCTTGACGCGCGATGACTCGCACATTCGCTCAATACCCAGTACTTCCCCCTAGCAGTCATCGTCGCTGCCTGGCTTTCGATGTCCATTATTGAGGTGAGAATATTTGAAATTGTTGCTGAGGATGCGTGTTAATGCAACAAACGCTTTATAATGATTCAGTTTCTCGCTGTTTGATGAGCCTGACGGACGCACACCCACGCACAATGAGATGCATGAGAAACGGCCTTGGTTACCATCACATTTGAAGTGATGAATACGAAGTTAAATTTTATGACTCGGTGTATAAGTCGAGGTCGATTTTTTTCAGTCGATTTTGGATCGAAAAAGGTCGACTAATACACCGGCAAATACGGTACATTCTCGTTACTCTGAGGATTGCATCAACTCTAATCATGCCTCCAAAGGAAGCAAGTGGGAGCAGTAAAAACATCCCAAAACACAAAGACGCTCCTAAAGCAATGCGACAGTGAGCGCCCGGTGAGTTGCAGTTGCGCGATCCGACCAAATTAAGCTCCCTGCGCACTGAGGTCCACTTAAATTTTGGAAAGTACATCAGGACTTTCAAACTATATTCTAAATTTTAGTGACAGCTCTGTCACAATAATGCGACCATCAGTTGTGCAGTCGGCGACACGCTGCAGTTACGTGATCGGACAAAAATGTGCGAATGAAAAAATGCTTAAAAAGGGCGTTTTTTTTTTTTTTCTTGGAATGGATTTTTGTTTTTTTCATTATTTGTAATGAGAGAACATGATTCGGAATTCGAACGATTCACTTCTCGAACAGCCTTCTGGAACGGATTGTGCTCGAAAACCAAGGCTCCCCTGTATCTGTAATCTGGTTTGTATTTGACTCAATATAGTAATATTTATATTCTTTGGCGGCTCGTTGGTGAATTGGTTAGCATATCCGCTTCACAGTTAAGAAAGTGCGGGTTCGATTCCACCAACGGCTGTTGCGTGTTGATGATGTCCGTTGTTGGGTCAGGAAAACTAAGATGTGGGGTAACGGTTGGTTCTTTATTGGCAAATCTTGGGTTGTTTAATGGCGGTCAGTACACATGGAACTTCAGCAGATGTAACTCACCCCCATCTCCAGGTCAGAAGGTTTTATACTGTCCGGAAAAGGCGGGAAAGCGTCACCTGATCATTTGGTATCGATGTGTATTGGAGAGTCACTGGTGTGTGTGTGTGTGTGTGTGTGTGTGTGTGTGTGTGTTTGTGTGTGTATTTGTGTGCGTGTATGCGTGTACGTGTGTGTACGTGTGTGTATGTGTATGCGTATGTGTGTGTCGTTGTAAGGCGGACGTAGTTGAGAGCGTGGGCGTGGATTGTATATATAAAACACGCGCCCTATGATGCGGTGCGCCCTATGTGTGTTAAACCCAGTCATGGCACACATAACTGAGACTGCGCCTTTCATTACGGTGCACGTTTTAATCGTGAAAATGCGGTAACTCGTCAGCGTTGGTTTACTGCAATTTGACGACAAACCGCAAAACTATTGGGCATGGAAAGTATCATTTATTGGCGCAACTAAAGACTTAAATTTATCAGAAACAGAGGAGTTCGACCTACTAACAAGGTGGCTAGGTCCAAGATCTGCAGAACAGACAAAAAGGGTTCATGCACTACCCGCTGGAGGCGTAAAGATGATTTGGGAACGGTTTGAAGAGTGTCACCGTTTCTCAGAAGCAATTGAGGACACACTGCTAAACAAAATAGAGGAGTTTCCAAGGCTAACAAACAAAGATACGAGCCAGCTAAGAGACATCTTGTAGGAGCTATTGTGGGAGCTAAGTCAGATGATTGATTGATTGATTGATTCTTTCGTTCATTGGTTGATTCATTGATTGATTCATTGATTGATTGATTCATTCATTGATTCATTGAAACTTTATAGATCCCGGGGGTGGGGATATTCAGGCCCCAGCAATATTCATACCACAGAGCGGGTATATAAAAGACACAAAGATGACATGAGCGCAACTCAATAGGCTCCTATAAGGCTGCCACACAACGGCGCCACAAAGAAAGCCAGTAAGTGCGAAAGTTAAAAGCCATCAAAGCAAAGCAACAAGACAAAGGAAAAAAATAACAGCGGCTGTTAGGTTCAGATTCAGCAAAAGGATCAGCAGACAAAACCAGTGAGACAGAATGTTGAGTCTTTTCTCGCGAGGAGTGCATCCAGACTTACAGCAATCCAAAATACACTAAAGGTCTTGTTTACACTCCTCTCTTTTTATTTAGGAATGCCCTACCTACAATGTGAGACTAGCCCCTGATAGGTGGGGGGGAAAGCGTGGGCTTTGTCTCATGAGAGAAGAAACGAGATTCTATGTGAAACTAGAAGTCGCAGACAGGATCCCATGAGAAACGAAAAGTGTGCAAGGACAAAATACAATGGGAAACAAAGTAGTCATGTGAAAAGAGTGCATAGACAAAATGACATGTGCAGACATCAACAACTTTCTTGGAGAAGGTCAGGAAGCTCCAGACAGCATCGTTTGACTTGTTGTGGACTGGGTGATGTCTGCAAGAAGAAACAGCAAGCATTCTGCGCAATAACTTTATTAATAAGTACTCATTAGGGAACGCATGATAACATATATATACAATTTATCTAACAATTCCCCCCTGTCTTATCATAAGTACCCGGAGAACAACCCATCACCCATATGGCCACTTCAAAACGATTTTCAGCCAAGGGATCACATTTCGCAAGAACTAACTTACACTCAGGAGGAAACTGAGTCATAATCGGCAAAGCTAGGGTCAAGAAACAAACCGGACAGGTTTACCACAATAGAGTCGCCGACCGGGTCGTCACTAGAGAAGGAACCCGCGTCGATCGAAAGGTCATCCCTTTGGAGCAATGGGAAAGTCTCAGCTGGTGGAGAGATAGCAGTTGTAATTAGTCTGTTAATTAGGGATCGGAGACAAGGGATGCAACAACATCCACACAAGGTCAAAATGGCAGAGAAAACGGCTATGGAGATGTCATGTAACATGGGGGTAGAGATGGTGCAAATGGTAGAATATGGATTGTTCACAGGAATGAATTGGCAGAGCTGAAATTCCAAATTTGTCCAAAAGATGGCGCCAGACCAAAACGTGAGACCAAAAGAGGGGCCAGAATAAGCTGAACCGGTTAAAATAGATATAAAAAAGGAACACGGTGTCAGAGTGTGAGTCACGCATGGAAGCACAAATGTGATTTTTATTTATTTTTTTATTTCCTTGCTTGGCTAAAAATTTATTCTGTAACCGCTTTAAGCAATATTATTTGTCAATTCGATCAAGAGACCCGTCACTATGAGAATAGGGGCGTGACATAAATTGTTTGGAGAAGCACAAATGTGATTTTTATTTTTTTATTTCTTTGCTTGGCTAAAAATGTATTCTGTAACCGCTTTAAGCAATATTATTTGTCAATTCGATCAAGAAACCCGTCACTATGAGAATAGTGGCGTGACTTAAATTGTTTAGAAAAGTAGGTCAAGGGTTTGGATTTTTATTTCAGAGTTAATTGAAGCGTAACTTTAAAAAGTTATTTTCATGTAACAGAAAGAGAAGAAAAGGGGAAGTGAAAGGTTTTACCACTAGCTGTGCATTTGGTGGAAAGTACTGCGTGGTCAGGGCGGAAACAGCTGCTGAAGGCCACAGATAACCAAGCGTGGGGAAACTGGCCAGTTCCCTCTATGGGCGTGGGAAAACTGGCCAGTTCCCTCTATAGGCGTGAGAAAGCTTGCCAGTCCCTTCTATATGCGTGGGAAAACTGGGCAGTCTTACCCTATAGGGAAAGTACAGGAGAAAAGAAAGGGGATGGGGGGGACGGAGAGGTCTATAAAAGGTCCTGCAGGAGCAGCTTCAGGGCTTTTTCCCCCAAAAGAGCGCTCATACGTGAAGAGGCCCGGAGGAGTTTCAAGATTTTTTTTCCAAAGTCCCAAAGATCTTTGTGTGAGACGCAGGATCGCTGGACTGAAATTAACTTGGATTTACTCCCAAAAATTGGACTGGACAACTTTAAACGAGGAATTAGGTGAGGATGACCGTTTTTATGTATTTTAGCGAGAGGGGGGAATAGTCATCGGGCCGCCGGCTTCCTCGTGGCCAGCCTGTTTCTCTAATTTGGATTTTAGAAGCAAGATCGAACTGATCACTCGACTTTGCTTCCACCAAAAATAGCACGCAGCTGTTATTTACCTCTTCCCTTTTTTATGAACTGTGTTTTGCAATCGAATTGTTCTGGGATTGAATGATTTTATTAACACGGGTATCAGTGAGTGAAATTGTTCAGTTTCTGGAGTAATTGAGATTTGTAATTCTATTCCATGTTTCTACAATAAATGTGTTTTGTATATTACTTACTTCGTTGTGCGCGGATTTGTACTGAATATGCAACCGAAGGCTCAGGCCCGCTTCCCCTTTTAGACGGGCCGCGTAAAAAGGAACTCCGAACAAGTTAGAGACTTAAATAAGTTCCGTAGTTATCTGAGCCACAAGTGAATTTCGATCCGTTCGAAAGTTGTTTCGTCTGAATAAATTAAAGGAAGTGTTTAAATCAGATTATTGGTTTTGTGTAGAACGGAAAGTTATTTAACTATTTGAAAGGCTCAGGCCCGCTTCCCCTTTTAGACGGGCCGCGTAAAAAGTAACTCCGAGCAAGTTAGAGGATTAAATAACTTTCGGAAGAGTGGATTTCGTTAAAAGTAAATTCGGTTGAAAATTCATTTTTTTTTTTTAAATAACATAACGACGACGGTTAAAATAAATCATTGGAGTTGGAGGAGGATAAAAGTATTTCGATTGTCCGTCGGGCGCGGCCCAGTTCCTAAATTTGTCGGACCGCGTCAAAAAGTTAAACGGGACACGATCAAAAAATAGACTTGCCTTCTAAAGTAATTATTGGGCAAATCTAAATAGAGCACGACATTTTTATCCGGTTTAAGAAAGTTGTTATTCTTTTTAAAGCAATTAAGAGGGGTGAAGAACTCCGACGGTTAAGTGCTGGATCTACGTGTACGAAGTTAGAATTAATCATATAAAGTGCATTAATTTTCTTCTTAAATGCTATTATTGTCACACTTTTATTAATTTGATTCTCTTTCGAATAAAAAAGTTGGTCGGCTCGCTGCATGAGCGACCAAGTGGAACGGACCCGTATCAACATTTACTTCGGCAAAACTAGTGCTTGGGTGCACTATACAAACGAATCCCTGAGGTCTTAACAAAGACATCTAAAAAATATCCGTAACGAATAAGAACTTCAAACATTAGCGGGGAGCCATCAATACGATGCGGTCACTTCGAAGTCCTGCCTCGAATTGAGTTACTCGGCACGAGCTTCGGGTGACTTGAGAGGGATTGGCGTCGTACAGAAATTAGATTGATTCCGGTGGAGTTAATTTAACTCGGGTGGTTAGATTACGGACGACTCTCCGAACCCGGCTAAAACAAACCCGTTACCGGGAAGCCGGGGGCACCTTAATCCGAGAGGTGCGTTTGACATTTTGGCGCCCAACGAGTAGGAGGGGGGTTGTGATTAAAAGTTTAGAAAAAAAATAAAAATAAGACAATAGAAGAACATTTATTTTTTTGTTATGCTCACAGCTCCAAAACGAACCTGTGTGGAGTTTTTCAGTTTTTTCTTCCCAGAAACTGTCTTAATTCCGCTCACTGATACAAATAAATGTCAGAACGGCCTTGAGTGACATAAGTACAGTCTCTTTAAGGAATAGAGTTTCCTAGAAAAGAACCTTGATAGCACGGGAGGATTAGAACTGTATTGTGTCATGGTAAACGGTGACCGTCACCCCTCAGCACATTACTTTAAGCATGAGTAAGGAGGAGATCCTTCACAGCTTGTACTTGTATGGGGTGCTGAAAGTAATGTTTGTAGTATACGCAGAGTATGCGGCAGAACTTGCAAAAGAAAGCGGGGCCGGTACATGGGCACGGATATTGGGTATAAATAAAGAAGATGAACCAGTCGACGAGGAGCCTGCAAATGTTTTAGATTTCATGCCAAAACCAAGGCCAAAGAGAAGGCAACCAATTAGGAGACCGACTGAAGAGAGGCCTTTTTATTTTGAAAGATAAAAAGAGAAGACTTGTCTCCCCTCTTCCTTTTCCTTTTTCTTTCTCAATTTAACTTTATAATAAACCTTCATTTCTCCCTTGCAAGATTTCGTTGTTCCTGGACACATTGTGTGGATTACAATTTTTTTTTGTTGTTGTTCCCGGACACCTGTGTGGATTACAAATTTTTTGTTCCCGAACACCTGTGTGGATTACAATTTTTTTGTTCCCGGACACTTGTGTGGATTACAAATTTTTTGTTCCCGGACACCTGTGTGGATTACAAATTTTTTGTTCCCGGACACCTGTGTGGATTACAATTTTTTTTCCCGGACACCTGTGTGGATTACAAATTCTCTTGTTCCCGGACACCTGTGTGGATTACAATTTTTTTGTTCCCGGACACTTGTGTGGATTACAAATTTTTTGTTCCCGGACACCTGTGTGGATTACAATTTTTTTTTTTTTGTTGTTCCCGGACACCTGTGTGGATTACAATTTTTTTGTTCCCGGACACCTGTGTGGATTACAAATTTTTTTCCCGGACACCTGTGTGGATTACAAATTCTCTTGTTCCCGGACACCTGTGTGGATTACAATTTTTTTGTTCCCGGATGTTAGAGATTTGCTCACTCCAACTTATTTTGCAAGAACCAAACAGGAGACAAGCAAGTTCTTTTAGACACCTGCAGGTGGAGAGTCCATTCGTCGCTGTCTGAACAGCGATTATCGAATGAAGTCTGAAAAGTCTCCTTCCTGCAAGGGCATATTTATTAGGAGGAATAGAGTGGGGGTGAGAGTGGACAGGTTTGGTGAACCCCCGGCCTCTGGTAAGATCAGAGCAGGGGGTGTTTTACGATGTTGTGGGAAACAGAACAACTTTGATTGCTTCCTCTGCAGCTGGTCACTCAAGCAGAGGAAGCAACCACTTTACTTTACTACGTTGTGAGAGCAAGACAAGATTGGTTAATCATTATAATCTACATTCCAACATAATCCTACGATAAAGATAACCTGGAAAACCCTAACACCGGACACCTGTGTGGATTACAAATTTTTTGTTCCCGGACACCTGTGTGGATTACAAATTTTTTGTTCCCGAACACCTGTGTGGATTACAAATTTTTTGTTCCCGGACACTTGTGTGGATTACAATTTTTTTGTTCCCGGACACCTGTGTGGATTACAATTTTTTTTTTTTTTTGTTCCCGGACACCTGTGTGGATTACAATTTTTTTGTTCCCGGACACCTGTGTGGATTACAATTTTTTTTCCCGGACACCTGTGTGGATTACAAATTCTCTTGTTCCCGGACACCTGTGTGGATTACAAATTTTTTGTTCCCGGACACCTATGTGGATTACAAATTTTTTGTTCCCGGACACCTGTGTGGATTACAAATTTTTTGTTCCCGGACACCTGTGTGGATTACAAATTCTCTTGTTCCCGGACACCTGTGTGGATTACAAAGATTTTTGTTCCCGGACGCATCAGAGGATTACAGATTTTTGACCGCTGAACTCACAAAAGGATTTTTCTTCTTTCTGCCCTTTTCTCTTTTTTTTTTTTTTTCCTGCTGTTGAAGACTACAATAAAGGCTGACCAGGAGTAGTAACTGTACTTACTCTCCAGGCAGAAGAAAAACAGCCAAGATAATTCTTCTAAGGCTTGTATGGTACATGATTCTTAACTGTTGGAGACCTTCTGTGACTTACAGGTTCCCAAGAATTGAAAGGCTGAGTGGCTTCGGGCTGATGATTAGTCGTCATTTCCTGTTCGCTACAATAACGTTTGAATTAGAATTTGCAATTGAATGTACCCTTGTTAGAATTTCCTGTCAGTAGAAAACCTGGTGGGGAAAAAAGAAAAAGAAAAAGAAGTGCATCCCGCCGTTGAGAGCATCAATAAGCGAGGCAAAAGTTCTCATATTGGTGTTCTGAGTAGAGGCGACGCAAAGGGTGCCGCTGAGTAACTAAGAGCTGAATCGACGCTGTTCCGAGTGCACACGGAAAGGCTTCGAAAGGAGACAGCTCGACCCTACAACTAGAGAAACTGCTATTCATTGAAAAGATGGCTAGCGGTGGAAGGAGATCGGATCCCGAACCTGGAAATCCTATGAAAGGAACCGGAAAGGAGGGGTCTAATCCAGACTCTCCAAGACGACATGAAGAACCAGCATGTGTAATATTGTATGGAGGAGGCTTAGAGAAGTGGCCTCAGAAATGGACTGAGTACATAGTGGGATCAAACCCGTCGATAGAGGCGGGATGCCTCTCGACGCGGATGAAAGAAGCCATCGAAAGGGATGGAAGATTTTTTGCCGAGCAACCAAGAGAAGATGGACTATCAATAATAGTGTCAGCCCACCCTGAAAGGGGCTACACTCGAAGAGAAGCACCTGACTGGTGTGAATGGGGGGCAAAAATGGTGGAGGAATGTAATATGAGAAAATTAATAAGCACAAGTACAGATTTGGACTCAATAGTGAAAATGCTGACCAACGAAGCTGGCATCGAGAGCGAGCTTGCAACCCCATTACCTGGAGAAGTGAAGGCAGTGCCTCGCTATTACGAGTGCCTGCAGCACCTGGCGAAGATGAGAAGTATTTTCGAGAAAAAGACTGATCAACCGGTATTCTCCAGTGAAGAAGAAGAGGAAGTGCCTAACGGAGAAGAAGGACTGGGCACTAGCAAGGACACAGAGGAGGTGTGGGAGGCCAAGGACACCAGGCGCGGAGGCGCCCTTGCACCGAAGCTTAATCTCCTCTTTAGAAAAGACCCCCTACCGTCTTTGCCGGAAGAATCAACCAAGAAAGTGATTGTGGGTAATGGAGTGTGGATGTGCCAGTTTGTCGGAGATATTTGGTCACTGACAGGAGACGCCCTCATTGTTTTCACCAACGACAAATTCCGTGCATGGAACCAGACCTTTGATTCACGACTGAGATTGATGGCCGGTGAAAAATATATTGAGGACCTACAGGATGCAAGACGACAAATGGAGCATGACCCGGAGGATCTTACTTTCATCTTCACAAGTGGGGGAAGATCAAAATACCACATGATAATACATGCCGTCGTGCAAAAGTGGAGGGCAGACCTGGACCAGCAGGACTATCTGAAGATGATGACAAGAATTCTGGAGAAAGCGGTGGATGCTGCCATCGAAAGAGGAGCCAGAAGAATAGTTACGGAAGTGAATGGCGTCAGATCTGGACGGATGTCATGGAAAATTGCAGAAACAGCAATTGCAGGGGCTTATAAGCTGCAGATAGCCACCCCGATCACAGCAGTGGAAGGGCTGGAGTTTGTGTTGGCAATATCAGCCTCTCAAAGAAGAGAGAGGGAATTAGTAGCTCTGGAAGCCACATATGACCAAGCGCTACTGGTGGCTCGGAAAGAGCAGAATATGGAACAGCAAACACAACAGAAGTTGACAGTCCTGCCCCATCCATCGGTCAAAGCAATTCGAACAGAAGAGGAAAAAGTGGCAGCCTCAAGTTCTACTCCAGTATTGCAAGTGAGGACCGTACGGTCAAGGACACCATCCCCAACAACAGGGGATGAGGACGAGACCGTGGCCAACGAAATCAACCCAGAGATAACCAAACCAGGGGGGCCGGATCCGGCACCAACCGAGGTCCCGGCTCCAGGGAAACCACCTCAGGAAAGAGGGAGAAGAATTGAAAGGGAGAGGAGAGTGGTTTTAAAATCAAACCGAGAAGTGGCTGGTACCTCTTACCGAGCACGCCTGACGTCTACTCCCAAAATTAGACCCTCCACAGTTCAGGGCCCACGTCAACAAATAGAATCAAGGAACACCGAAGTTGGGGCCACTGAACATGCTCATACATCCAACGAGGAAGAGGGTGATAATGATGAAGAGGGAGAAGACAGGGAGGCGGCCACCTCAAGTGATGACGTGGTTTCCGAAGAGGAAAATCAGGCTTCGGTGATGTCGGCAGTGGTCCCTCCTGATCTTAATGACCCCCCACCGAGAGTTGTGCTAGGAGCAACCCGGAAAGGAGCCAAGAAGCAACAGCCAGTGCTAAGCATCTTCCGGGCTTCGGAAAGGCTGGCAAGGGAAGTTCAATTAGGATGGGTGGAAACCAAGGATGGAAGGAAAACTTACATCCCAGAAGTCAGACAGAAAGAATACCCTTTCCCGCCAGCCTGGTGGGAAAAAATAGAAAGAAATATAGATATCCCGGTGAAACTAACTTACAGGGAGGCAATGAATGTGTTAAACACACCAGCCTACCACACCCTGGTAAGTTACACAGATTTGACAAAAAATTTTAGGGAAGGCTTTGTGACCGTAATGTATGACGTATTGTTGCGGAGGATGAAGCAGGGTGTGTATGATGCCGCTCAAGCAGAACTGAGAGCGTGTGAAGATTTGGACACACACACTGTTAATCCCGCAATGTCCACACAAACCAACATAATTGGAAACTTCACCCAACAAGCTCAGCCGAGCACCACGCAACTGGGAGCGACTTATCTGGAAAATACAGGGATGCCCGGAAATGACCTGGAAAGAGAGACACGAGCCTTTAAAACTCTAAAAGGAATGGTACGCGTAAAGTACCAAAAGGAAAGCATCAAAGAATATTTATTGGCAACCTGGCTGGTAATCAAAGACAGTCCGGGCGGATAGTTGTCAAAGAAGTTGTGGCTGCAATATATTACAGCCGAGCCCATTGGAAGGGATGAGACAGCCCAGGATGCCTACCAGAGGTGGGTGGATGATGAAGAAGATGACGAAGATGCACATATAACCAGAGCTAAAGAAGCATTAAAGCAGGGTCTCACCTTGCTGAATGTGTGGCATAAGTTGAAGCAAGTGATAAGCCCGAACAGATACGTGCAAGTATTGAGAGCAGTTACCGAGGACAAGGACACCACTTTTGTGAAGCTGGGTGCGGAGGCAACTCTGGCACGAATCGAAGAATCCATAAAGAAATGGGACAGAGTAACAAAACACTACATGGAGAGACAAAAGCCGAATCCATCGGGCAGCACTCGCACTCGCACAGAAGATACACAAGCAGGTCGGAAACCACCACCACGACCAACTTATGAGAAGGGGCAAAAATCTAATGAAAATAAGAGACAAAACACCCAAGATAATCCCAAACCACTTTATGGCAAAGTGAATTCAACTGGTTATGTGGCAAAAGATGTGTATGACAAAATGTCACCAGAAGAAAGAAAGGCCCTGGCAGAGGCTCGCAAGGCTGCGGCCCCTGCTGGGCCCAGAAAATAAGTAAAAAGGAGGCGCGGGTCACCCTGTCGGGCGTGTACAGAGAGGGAGACAATCTCTACACTGATATTGATGGAGCTCCGTATTTAGTAGATACCGGAGCCGAGGTGTCGATGACCCGCAAAGCCTTGAAAGTGATAGGACACCTAACTGTTATGATGGCAGATGGATCAGTGACCAGCATGCCGATTGGAGTCTGGAAAAGAATCGTTTGGGTGAAAGGGCCCCGCAATTTACTGACATTGAGAGACGCCGAAGATCTGACAAAACCAGCACATCAGCGTCAGCCAGTAAAAGCAAGATTGGAAAACATCAAAGCAAAAACAGTCCGAGTGGGTCCAACTAAAACCATGCCACTGAATGAATGGTACAAACCTGTGGATGTGGATTCCGTCCGGATCCAATTGGTCCAAAACAGCGACCTGTCTCCAGATGGGAAGCAGAAACTGACCGCTATATTGGAGAAGGCAACTGTGGCGCATTTCAAGAACGACTGTGGTGACCTTGGATCAAAATACATCCACACAATTGAAGGAGGAGTGCATCCACCGGTGAGACAATATCCCTTGAATCCCGAGGCAGTGGCTGAAATGGAAACAATCGTGAAGGAACTTCTACAGCTTGGCATCATTCGGGAAGAATCAAATCCAGTGACCAACAGCCCAATTCAGGCAGTGAAAAAACCAGAGGCGTCTGGGGGAGGATGGAGGCCAGTTATAAACTTTAAAGCTCTTAACCGCCGGACGGTGGCTAATCGAGCGAGCCTCATGAATCCCCAGGCATCCCTAAAGACTCTAAGAGTGAAGAAATACAAATCATGCATTGATTTAGCAAACGGGTTCTTTTCACTACGACTGGCCAAAACATCACAAGGAAAAACAGCATTCACGCACAAAGGGAAATCATACGTGTGGCAAAGATTGCCACAAGGATACAAAAACTCCCCAAATGTGTTTCAATCAGCGGTTTTACAAGTTCTGAGTGGTTTGGATGTTACGGTGTACATCGATGATGTGTTTGTTTCAAATGACGAAGAGGAGGAACATTTGGACTTGCTGCAGAAAGTGGTGGAACGAGTCTCCGCTGCCGGTCTCAAGCTGAATCTCAAGAAATGCCAACTAGCCCGATTCTAAGTGGATTACTTGGGATTCCAAGTGACTGAGAACTTAGGAATCTCAGAAGGATTTCGACAGAAAATCGAACAGATCTCGCCCCCGAGATCAGAAACAGAGTTGCAGCGAATACTTGGACTGTGCAATTATGTGCGGGATCATGTTCCTCACTATCAGAAGCATGCAAGGCCACTGTACGGCCGCTTGAAGAAAACTCCGGAGGGCCAAAAACCAACCAAGTGGCAGTGGTCAGACAGTGACAATCAGAACTTGAATAATTTGAAACAGGCCGTCCGAGAAGCCGTGCGGCTTGAGCCACGAAGTTTGACAGTAAGACTGGTCGCAAAGGTGCAGTGCGAAGAAAATGATGCAATGGTGTCGGTCAGCAACGAAGGTGCCGGTTTGGTGGCCTTGTGGACCTACACCCTGTCCAGCGTCGAGAAAAAATTCCCCCAGGAGGAGAAAGAACTTGCAGTGTTGGCAAGGTACTGGAGTAATTTAAAAGACCTGGCCCAAGGACAAGGTATCAAAGTCCAGACGGGAAGTAACGTGCATCGTTTTCTAAGAAAGACTACAATCGAGAGCACTAAAGCGACCAACATTCGATGGGGCAGATGGGAAGACATCCTACTGGACCCCGACTTGGAAATTGGACCAACTACAACCTCCACAAAGAAGCCGATACTCAAAAAGAGTATGGATGAAGAGAAGCCCTACGAATGGACTCTATACACCGATGGGTCAAAAAAGGAAGGAGAGCAGAATGCCCACTGGGGTTTTATTCTGAAGCAAAATGGAGTGGAGCGTTGCCCCCGCAAAGGAAAGACACCCGGCAGCGCGCAAGCAGGAGAGGCCACGGCAGTGCTGGAAGGACTGTTAGAAGCGGAAAAAAGTCACGCTGGACGCGTAAGACTTATAACTGACAGTCATTATTGCGCGCAAGCTCTCAAATTCGACCTAGCCATTTGGGAAGAGAATGGCTTTGAGGGCGCGAAAGGAAAACTAGTGGCCCACTATGAAGTGTGGAAAAAGATAGCCGAGTTACGGCTAAATTTGAGTCTGGATGTGGTTCACCAGAAATCTCATGTGAAGGAAGGAGCTCATTGGAGAGGTAATAACGAAGTTGATCGATACGTCCAGGAAAGAAGAATAATAGTTGTAGGAGCAGAAAAATGGGACAAGACCCCACGCGGAAAAGTGGTCCCAGATGAGAGCGTGAGGCAAGTCGTGTCGGCAGTGCATGAAGCACTAGGCCACGCGGGTCCACTGCCTACGCGAAAAAAGTTAGAGATGCTGGAACACTGGGTCCCTGACCGGACGATTCGTGCGGTCCTGCGGGATTGTAATCCGTGCAACAAATACAACGCAGGGCGAAGAGGACGATGCACGGATGGATTGACGATTAGGAGTACTGTGCCGTGGGGCTCGGTTTGTATGGACGTGGCTGGCCCCATGGGAATAAGTGGCGCAAAGGGTGAGAAATACCTGGTTGTGCTGGTAGACTCGATGTCAGGACACGTCGGGCTGAAAGCAGTGAGAAAAGCCAATGCAAACAGTGTGATCAAGACACTGGAAGATGGGTGCATGTGGCTAGGAATCCCAAAAGAGTTGAGAACAGACAATGGAACACATTTCAAAAACGCCCAGGTGGACGAATGGTGTCGTAGGTGGGGAATAGTCAGAGTCTATTCGCCTCCTTATACACCACAAGCAAATGGGGTGGCAGAAAGAACTATTGGTCTGGTCAAAACCTGGTTGGGAAAAAATGCTAACGGAAAAGAGTGGAGTACTAAACTGCTTGATTTGGTTGCGGACCTGAACGGGAGGAGCAGAAGCAGCCGGCCCTCCCCGTCCGAAGAGCTGAACCAACGACTCTTTGTGTCACAAGAAGTGGGCAGAACCCAAGACGGCTCGTCCCAGAATAAGGAGAAGTGTCGGTTCAGCGTTGGACAGAAGGTGTGGATCAAGTCGAGGGACCTGAACAGCAACACGGCAGTGAAGGCCAAGTACGACTGCTCGGACATCGTTAGTGAAGTTTTGGATAGAAACACAGTACGACTAAAGAAGAAAGGTATCCAAGGAGTTGAACAGCTGAAGCCGTTATCGGCTGACCCGAATCAAGCCAAGAAGTAATTCAAATAACATATGGCAACGGACCACGGAACAATCCCGGCCTTCGTGCGCATGGCCGCACACAAAGGTGCGGTCATCGTAAGAAGAACACTAAATGGGATCCAGACCGGAAGGGCCCTAAATCTGGTGAGATTGGCCAAGCGGGGTTGCACACCCAGTGGACCAGAACATTTTCACTGGACATGGGTCGACGAAGCTTGTGTCATTTGTTTGACACCCAACCTGTTGCCTACTATGTGGTCGGGAGTAGGCTTCATGATGCCATCTGTACTGACCACCGAAGTAAGAGAGCTGGAATTTGCCCAGAGAAATGAGGACAAGCTTCCAGTCAAAGTATTGGATGCCATGGTGTGCCACCAGTGTCGAATTACCATTTTGACACGAATGGTGTTCTTTTCACAATGGGAGATCGGACCAACCATGGATGTACAAGCTGGACAAATTAGCTCGTGCACGTGTGTTCGGGACGGGAGTGAGCGCTCCTCATCGCTTTCTCTCGGCTGACTTTTACACGCACCCAAACGCAGGATATGGATTACACCGACCTATGGAGATGCCCAGCGAGGCCCCTGTGGGGCTTGTCCGGCCTGCGCGTCGGGGAGGAGGACGGTGTGTTGGACATTGGACCCTGGATGGGTCTTACGTCCGGTGCAGAGAGCCATGCGAGGGTTGCATGGGGCGTCGGGATCCAGACGGCAGCCGTGCGTATGGAGGGCCTGGCTACAATGACGATCCTCCCCTCGACTCACCCATCAGCCCCGTACGGCTGATAAGCCCGCTGGATGTGGATGCAGCTCCTTCTGAGTCTGAGGACGACGATGAGGCTCGAGACGGAGGACGCAGGAGCGAGGCTGAAAATGAGGATGCAGATGTCAAGAGTGTGGCCACAGGGGGTTCAACACCACCGGAGCTGAGAGCCCTCGCCGTGGAGAACCACGCTGACGACGACAACGCTGCTGGTCGGTTGTCGCGCCTGATCAACGCCCTCGCAGAGATCGCCCGACAGGGAGACATGGCAGCGGCCTGCCCTACTTCAACGACCGCTGAGGTTGTGAATATCTCAGACGAAGACGACGACATGGCTGTGTCGCTCTTGGGGATCAGGGATAATTTAGACCTGTTTTCAATCCAAAGAGGGGGTGTCATGTAACATGGGGGTAGAGATGGTGCAAATGGTAGAATATGGATTGTTCACAGGAATAAATTGGCAGAGCTGAAATTCCAAATTTGTCCAAAAGATGGCGCCAGACCAAAACGTGAGCCCAAAAGAGGGGCCAGAATAAGCTGAACCGGTTAAAATAGATATAAAAAAGGAACACGGTGTCAGAGTGTGAGTCACGCATGGAAGCACAAAGGTGATTTTTATTTTTTTTTTATTTCCTTGCTTGGCTAAAAATTTATTCTGTAACCGCTTTAAGCAATATTATTTGTCAATTCGATCAAGAGACCCGTCACTATGAGAATAGGGGCGTGACATAAATTGTTTGGAGAAGCACAAATGTGATTCTTATTTTTTTATTTCTTTGCTTGGCTAAAAATGTATTCTGTAACCGCTTTAAGCAATATTATTTGTCAATTCGATCAAGAAACCCGTCACTATGAGAATAGTGGCGTGACATAAATTGTTTAGAAAAGTAGGTCAAGGGTTTGGATTTTTATTTCAGAGTTAATTGAAGCGTAACTTTAAAAAGTTATTTTCATGTAACAGAAAGAGAAGAAAAGGGGAAGTGAAAGGTTTTACCACTAGCTGTGCATTTGGTGGAAAGTACTGCGTGGTCAGGGCGGAAACAGCTGCTGAAGGCCACAGATAACCAAGCGTGGGGAAACTGGCCAGTTCCCTCTATGGGCGTGGGAAAACTGGCCAGTTCCCTCTATAGGCGTGAGAAAGCTGGCCAGTCCCTTCTATAGGCGTGGGAAAACTGGGCAGTCTTACCCTATAGGGAAAGTACAGGAGAAAAGAAAGGGGAGGGGGGGGGACGGAGAGGTCTATAAAAGGTCCTGCAGGAGCAGCTTCAGGGCTTTTTCCCCCAAAAGAGCGCTCATACGTGAAGAGGCCCGGAGGAGTTTCAAGATTTTTTTTCCAAAGTCCCAAAGATCTTTGTGTGAGACGCAGGATCGCTGGACTGAAATTAACTTGGATTTACTCCCAAAAATTGGACTGGACAACTTTATAGGAGAAATCGGTGAGGATGACCGTTTTTATGTATTTTAGCGAGAGGGGGGAATAGTCATCGGGCCGCCGGCTTCCTCGTGGCCAGCCTGTTTCTCTAATTTGGATTTTAGAAGCAAGATCGAACTGATCACTCGATTTTGCTTCCACCAAAAATAGCACGCAGCTGGTATTTACCTCTTCCCTTTTTTATGAACTGTGTTTTGCAATCGAATTGTTCTGGGATTGAATGATTTTATTAACACGGGTATCAGTGAGTGAAATTGTTCAGTTTCTGGAGTAATTGAGATTTGTAATTCTATTCCATGTTACTACAATAAATGTGTTTTGTATATTACTTACTTCGTTGTGCGCGGATTTGTACTGAATATGCAACCGAAGGCTCAGGCCCGCTTCCCCTTTTAGACGGGCCGCGTAAAAAGGAACTCCGAACAAGTTAGAGACTTAAATAACTTCCGTAGTTATCTGAGCCACGAGTGAATTTCGATCCGTTCGAAAGTTGTTTCGACTGAATAAATTAAAGGAAGTGTTTAAATCAGATTGAATGATTTTATTAACACGGGTATCAGTGGGTGAAATTGTTCGGTTTCTGGAGTGATTAAGATTTGTAATTCTATTTCATGTTTCTTCAATAAATGTGTTGTGTATATTCATCTACTTTGTTGTGCGCTGATTTGTACTGAATGTACAATCGATGGTTCGGGGTTGATTTGACAATTTGATTAATGTGCGGGGGGTTATTATGGTATAACATAGGACCGTAATAAATAAAAGTAACATCAGACAATTTTAGAGAATTGAATAACTTTCGTAGTTATTTGAGACACGAGTGAATTTCAATCCGTTTGAAAGTTTGCTTCGTCTGAATAAATTAACGGAAGTGTTTGAATCGGATTATTGGTTTGGTGTAGAACTGAAAGTAATTTAATTATTTGAAGGGCGCAGGCCCGTTTCCCCTTTTGACGGGCCGCGTAAAAAGTAACTCCGAACATGTTAGAGAATTAAATAACTTTCGTAGATATTTAAGGGAAGAGTGAATTTCGTCAAAAGTGAATTCGTTTGAAAATTTACTTCCTCTAAATAAAATAACGACGATGGTTAAAATAGATCATTTGAGTTGGTGAAGGATAAAAGTATTTCGATTGTCCGTCGGGCGCGGCCCAGTTCTTAATTTTGTCGGGCCGCGTCAAAAGTTAAACAGGACACGATCGAAAAATAGACTTGCCTTCCAAATTAATTACTGGGCAAATCTAAATAGAGTAAGACATTTTTATTCGTTTTAAGAAAGTTGTTATTCTTTTTAAAGCAATCAAGTGGGGTGAAGCACTCCGACAGTTAAGTGCTAGATCTACATATAAGAAGTTAGAATTAATAACGTAAAGTGCATTAATTTTCTCCTTAAATGCTATTATTGTCACACTTTTATTAATTCGATTCTCTTTCGAATAAACAAGTTGGTCGGCTCGCTGCTTGAGCGACCAAGTAGAACGGACCCATATCAACATTTACTTCGGCAAAACTAGTGCTAGGGTGCGCTATACAAACGAATCCCTGAGGTCTTAACAAAGACATCTAAAAATATCCGTAACATAATAAGAACTTCAAACATTAGCGGGGAGCCATCAATACGATGCGGTCACTTCGAAGTCTTGCCTCGAATTGAGTTACTCGGCTAAGACAAACACGTTACCGGGAAGCCGGGGGCACCTTATTGAAAGAGGTGCGTTTGACACTACCATCAGCTTTTCTCTGGTCTGAAAGGAGGAGGAGGGAGGCTCCTCCTCCTCCTTTCAGACCAGAGAACACCCGAGGCTGGGTGAGAACGGGGAGGCTGCGACCCGGCCGGGGGTTGCGGGAAGGGGCGCCACCTTGATCTCCTTCTCGGCGTCGTAGTCCCCTCCGCTGGTCTGGGCTAGCAGAGCGTAGGCTCGTTGCAGCGCTTGATATTCTTGCGTCAGCTGGCGGTAGCGAAGCTCCGCCTCCTCATGCACACACCAATGCAACACAGCACTAGTACCAGAATCAGTCAGACCGGCGACAAAGCACCCGCGACGCAAAGACGAGTCCGATTCCAGGCTGAAGAGGAATGTTTGGCGCCAATACGCTGGCAGAAATGGCGGGCTACCTCTTCGGGTTCCGTGTCGGGGGTTCTGTCGGTGTGAAAAGACAAGGACGATCCGTCCGAGTCCACCAACACGTCTTCGTCGTAGCCGTAAAATGTTTCGATGACCTGCGGGCGCGGAAGCAAACATCTCTCTGAACAAACTGAAGCGACACCTCACGATGAATCGACGAGAGGAACGATAGCGAGAAAAAGGCCATTTCATCTTGCGCAACACCAAGCAGCCGCAAACAAACGGGCGTGTACAGAGAGGGAGACAATCTCTACACTGATATTGATGGAGCTCCGTATTTAGTAGATACCGGAGCCGAGGTGTCGATGACCCGCAAAGCCTTGAAAGTGATAGGACACCTAACTTATGATGGCAGATGGATCAGTGACCAGCATGCCGATTGGAGTCTGGAAAAGAATCGTTTGGGTGAAAGGGCCCCGCAATTTACTGACATTGAGAGACGCCGAAGATCTGACAAAACCAGCACATCAGCGTCAGCCAGTAAAAGCAAGATTGGAAAACATCAAAGCAAAAACAGTCCGAGTGGGTCCAACTAAAACCATGCCACTGAATGAATGGTACAAACCTGTGGATGTGGATTCCGTCCGGATCCAATTGGTCCAAAACAGCGACCTGTCTCCAGATGGGAAGCAGAAACTGACCGCTATATTGGAGAAGGCAACTGTGGCGCATTTCAAGAACGACTGTGGTGACCTTGGATCAAAATACATCCACACAATTGAAGGAGGAGTGCATCCACCGGTGAGACAATATCCCTTGAATCCCGAGGCAGTGGCTGAAATGGAAACAATCGTGAAGGAACTTCTACAGCTTGGCATCATTCGGGAAGAATCAAATCCAGTGACCAACAGCCCAATTCAGGCAGTGAAAAAACCAGAGGCGTCTGGGGGAGGATGGAGGCCAGTTATAAACTTTAAAGCTCTTAACCGCCGGACGGTGGCTAATCGAGCGAGCCTCATGAATCCCCAGGCATCCCTAAAGACTCTAAGAGTGAAGAAATACAAATCATGCATTGATTTAGTAAACGGGTTCTTTTCACTACGACTGGCCAAAACATCACAAGGAAAAACAGCATTCACGCACAAAGGGAAATCATACGTGTGGCAAAGATTGCCACAAGGATACAAAAACTCCCCAAATGTGTTTCAATCAGCGGTTTTACAAGTTCTGAGTGGTTTGGATGTTACGGTGTACATCGATGATGTGTTTGTTTCAAATGACGAAGAGGAGGAACATTTGGACTTGCTGCAGAAAGTGGTGGAACGAGTCTCCGCTGCCGGTCTCAAGCTGAATCTCAAGAAATGCCAACTAGCCCGATTCTAAGTGGATTACTTGGGATTCCAAGTGACTGAGAACTTAGGAATCTCAGAAGGATTTCGACAGAAAATCGAACAGATCTCGCCCCCGAGATCAGAAACAGAGTTGCAGCGAATACTTGGACTGTGCAATTATGTGTGGGATCATGTTCCTCACTATCAGAAGCATGCAAGGCCACTGTACGGCCGCTTGAAGAAAACTCCGGAGGGCCAAAAACCAACCAAGTGGCAGTGGTCAGACAGTGACAATCAGAACTTGAATAATTTGAAACAGGCCGTCCGAGAAGCCGTGCGGCTTGAGCCACGAAGTTTGACAGTAAGACTGGTCGCAAAGGTGCAGTGCGAAGAAAATGATGCAATGGTGTCGGTCAGCAACGAAGGTGCCGGTTTGGTGGCCTTGTGGACCTACACCCTGTCCAGCGTCGAGAAAAAATTCCCCCAGGAGGAGAAAGAACTTGCAGTGTTGGCAAGGTACTGGAGTAATTTAAAAGACCTGGCCCAAGGACAAGGTATCAAAGTCCAGACGGGAAGTAACGTGCATCGTTTTCTAAGAAAGACTACAATCGAGAGCACTAAAGCGACCAACATTCGATGGGGCAGATGGGAAGACATCCTACTGGACCCCGACTTGGAAATTGGACCAACTACAACCTCCACAAAGAAGCCGATACTCAAAAAGAGTATGGATGAAGAGAAGCCCTACGAATGGACTCTATACACCGATGGGTCAAAAAAGGAAGGAGAGCAGAATGCCCACTGGGGTTTTATTCTGAAGCAAAATGGAGTGGAGCGTTGCCGCCGCAAAGGAAAGACACCCGGCAGCGCGCAAGCAGGAGAGGCCACGGCAGTGCTGGAAGGACTATTAGAAGCGGAAAAAAGTCACGCTGGACGCGTAAGACTTATAACTGACAGTCATTATTGCGCGCAAGCTCTCAAATTCGACCTAGCCATTTGGGAAGAGAATGGCTTTGAGGGCGCGAAAGGAAAACTAGTGGCCCACTATGAAGTGTGGAAAAAGATAGCCGAGTTACGGCTAAATTTGAGTCTGGATGTGGTTCACCAGAAATCTCATGTGAAGGAAGGAGCTCATTGGAGAGGTAATAACGAAGTTGATCGATACGTCCAGGAAAGAAGAATAATAGTTGTAGGAGCAGAAAAATGGGACAAGACCCCACGCGGAAAAGTGGTCCCAGATGAGAGCGTGAGGCAAGTCGTGTCGGCAGTGCATGAAGCACTAGGCCACGCGGGTCCACTGCCTACGCGAAAAAAGTTAGAGATGCTGGAACTCTGGGTCCCTGACCGGACGATTCGTGCGGTCCTGCGGGATTGTAATCCGTGCAACAAATACAACGCAGGGCGAAGAGGACGATGCACGGATGGATTGACGATTAGGAGTACTGTGCCGTGGGGCTCGGTTTGTATGGACGTGGCTGGCCCCATGGGAATAAGTGGCGCAAAGGGTGAGAAATACCTGGTTGTGCTGGTAGACTCGATGTCAGGACACGTCGGGCTGAAAGCAGTGAGAAAAGCCAATGCAAACAGTGTGATCAAGACACTGGAAGATGGGTGCATGTGGCTAGGAATCCCAAAAGAGTTGAGAACAGACAATGGAACACATTTCAAAAACGCCCAGGTGGACGAATGGTGTCGTAGGTGGGGAATAGTCAGAGTCTATTCGCCTCCTTATACACCACAAGCAAATGGGGTGGCAGAAAGAACTATTGGTCTGGTCAAAACCTGGTTGGGAAAAAATGCTAACGGAAAAGAGTGGAGTACTAAACTGCTTGATTTGGTTGCGGACCTGAACGGGAGGAGCAGAAGCAGCCGGCCCTCCCCGTCCGAAGAGCTGAACCAACGACTCTTTGTGTCACAAGAAGTGGGCAGAACCCAAGACGGCTCGTCCCAGAATAAGGAGAAGTGTCGGTTCAGCGTTGGACAGAAGGTGTGGATCAAGTCGAGGGACCTGAACAGCAACACGGCAGTGAAGGCCAAGTACGACTGCTCGGACATCGTTAGTGAAGTTTTGGATAGAAACACAGTACGACTAAAGAAGAAAGGTATCCAAGGAGTTGAACAGCTGAAGCCGTTATCGGCTGACCCGAATCAAGCCAAGAAGTAATTCAAATAACATATGGCAACGGACCACGGAACAATCCCGGCCTTCGTGCGCATGGCCGCACACAAAGGTGCGGTCATCGTAAGAAGAACACTAAATGGGATCCAGACCGGAAGGGCCCTAAATCTGGTGAGATTGGCCAAGCGGGGTTGCACACCCAGTGGACCAGAACATTTTCACTGGACATGGGTCGACGAAGCTTGTGTCATTTGTTTGACACCCAACCTGTTGCCTACTATGTGGTCGGGAGTAGGCTTCATGATGCCATCTGTACTGACCACCGAAGTAAGAGAGCTGGAATTTGCCCAGAGAAATGAGGACAAGCTTCCAGTCAAAGTATTGGATGCCATGGTGTGCCACCAGTGTCGAATTACCATTTTGACACGAATGGTGTTCTTTTCACAATGGGAGATCGGACCAACCATGGATGTACGGGCTGGACAAATTAGCTCGTGCACGTGTGTTCGGGACGGGAGTGAGCGCTCCTCATCGCTTTCTCTCGGCTGACTTTTACACGCACCCAAACGCAGGATATGGATTACACCGACCTATGGAGATGCCCAGCGAGGCCCCTGTGGGGCTTGTCCGGCCTGCGCGTCGGGGAGGAGGACGGTGTGTTGGACATTGGACCCTGGATGGGTCTTACGTCCGGTGCAGAGAGCCATGCGAGGGTTGCATGGGGCGTCGGGATCCAGACGGCAGCCGTGCGTATGGAGGGCCTGGCTACAATGACGATCCTCCCCTCGACTCACCCATCAGCCCCGTACGGCTGATAAGCCCGCTGGATGTGGATGCAGCTCCTTCTGAGTCTGAGGACGACGATGAGGCTCGAGACGGAGGACGCAGGAGCGAGGCTGAAAATGAGGATGCAGATGTCAAGAGTGTGGCCACAGGGGGTTCAACACCACCGGAGCTGAGAGCCCTCGCCGTGGAGAACCACGCTGACGACGACAACGCTGCTGGTCGGTTGTCGCGCCTGATCAACGCCCTCGCAGAGATCGCCCGACAGGGAGACATGGCAGCGGCCTGCCCTACTTCAACGACCGCTGAGGTTGTGAATATCTCAGACGAAGACGACGACATGGCTGTGTCGCTCTTGGGGATCAGGGATAATTTATACCTGTTTTCAATCCAAAGAGGGGGTGTCATGTAACATGGGGGTAGAGATGGTGCAAATGGTAGAATATGGATTGTTCACAGGAATAAATTGGCAGAGCTGAAATTCCAAATTTGTCCAAAAGATGGCGCCAGACCAAAACGTGAGCCCAAAAGAGGGGCCAGAATAAGCTGAACCGGTTAAAATAGATATAAAAAAGGAACACGGTGTCAGAGTGTGAGTCACGCATGGAAGCACAAATGTGATTTTTATTTTTTTTTTATTTCCTTGCTTGGCTAAAAATTTATTCTGTAACCGCTTTAAGCAATATTATTTGTCAATTCGATCAAGAGACCCGTCACTATGAGAATAGGGGCGTGACATAAATTGTTTGGAGAAGCACAAATGTGATTCTTATTTTTTTATTTCTTTGCTTGGCTAAAAATGTATTCTGTAACCGCTTTAAGCAATATTATTTGTCAATTCGATCAAGAAACCCGTCACTATGAGAATAGTGGCGTGACATAAATTGTTTAGAAAAGTAGGTCAAGGGTTTGGATTTTTATTTCAGAGTTAATTGAAGCGTAACTTTAAAAAGTTATTTTCATGTAACAGAAAGAGAAGAAAAGGGGAAGTGAAAGGTTTTACCACTAGCTGTGCATTTGGTGGAAAGTACTGCGTGGTCAGGGCGGAAACAGCTGCTGAAGGCCACAGATAACCAAGCGTGGGGAAACTGGCCAGTTCCCTCTATGGGCGTGGGAAAACTGGCCAGTTCCCTCTATAGGCGTGAGAAAGCTGGCCAGTCCCTTCTATAGGCGTGGGAAAACTGGGCAGTCTTACCCTATAGGGAAAGTACAGGAGAAAAGAAAGGGGAGGGGGGGGACGGAGAGGTCTATAAAAGGTCCTGCAGGAGCAGCTTCAGGGCTTTTTCCCCCAAAAGAGCGCTCATAGGTGAAGAGGCCCGGAGGAGTTTCAAGATTTTTTTTCCAAAGTCCCAAAGATCTTTGTGTGAGACGCAGGATCGCTGGACTGAAATTAACTTGGATTTACTCCCAAAAATTGGACTGGACAACTTTATAGGAGAAATCGGTGAGGATGACCGTTTTTATGTATTTTAGCGAGAGGGGGGAATAGTCATCGGGCCGCCGGCTTCCTCGTGGCCAGCCTGTTTCTCTAATTTGGATTTTAGAAGCAAGATCGAACTGATCACTCGATTTTGCTTCCACCAAAAATAGCACGCAGCTGGTATTTACCTCTTCCCTTTTTTATGAACTGTGTTTTGCAATCGAATTGTTCTGGGATTGAATGATTTTATTAACACGGGTATCAGTGAGTGAAATTGTTCAGTTTCTGGAGTAATTGAGATTTGTAATTCTATTCCATGTTACTACAATAAATGTGTTTTGTATATTACTTACTTCGTTGTGCGCGGATTTGTACTGAATATGCAACCGAAGGCTCAGGCCCGCTTCCCCTTTTAGACGGGCCGCGTAAAAAGGAACTCCGAACAAGTTAGAGACTTAAATAACTTCCGTAGTTATCTGAGCCACGAGTGAATTTCGATCCGTTCGAAAGTTGTTTCGACTGAATAAATTAAAGGAAGTGTTTAAATCAGATTGAATGATTTTATTAACACGGGTATCAGTGGGTGAAATTGTTCGGTTTCTGGAGTGATTAAGATTTGTAATTCTATTTCATGTTTCTTCAATAAATGTGTTGTGTATATTCATCTACTTTGTTGTGCGCTGATTTGTACTGAATGTACAATCGATGGTTCGGGGTTGATTTGACAATTTGATTAATGTGCGGGGGGTTATTATGGTATAACATAGGACCGTAATAAATAAAAGTAACATCAGACAATTTTAGAGAATTGAATAACTTTCGTAGTTATTTGAGACACGAGTGAATTTCAATCCGTTTGAAAGTTTGCTTCGTCTGAATAAATTAACGGAAGTGTTTGAATCGGATTATTGGTTTGGTGTAGAACTGAAAGTAATTTAATTATTTGAAGGGCGCAGGCCCGTTTCCCCTTTTGACGGGCCGCGTAAAAAGTAACTCCGAACATGTTAGAGAATTAAATAACTTTCGTAGATATTTAAGGGAAGAGTGAATTTCGTCAAAAGTGAATTCGTTTGAAAATTTACTTCCTCTAAATAAAATAACGACGATGGTTAAAATAGATCATTTGAGTTGGTGAAGGATAAAAGTATTTCGATTGTCCGTCGGGCGCGGCCCAGTTCTTAATTTTGTCGGGCCGCGTCAAAAGTTAAACAGGACACGATCGAAAAATAGACTTGCCTTCCAAATTAATTACTGGGCAAATCTAAATAGAGTAAGACATTTTTATTCGTTTTAAGAAAGTTGTTATTCTTTTTAAAGCAATCAAGTGGGGTGAAGCACTCCGACAGTTAAGTGCTAGATCTACATATAAGAAGTTAGAATTAATAACGTAAAGTGCATTAATTTTCTCCTTAAATGCTATTATTGTCACACTTTTATTAATTCGATTCTCTTTCGAATAAACAAGTTGGTCGGCTCGCTGCTTGAGCGACCAAGTAGAACGGACCCATATCAACATTTACTTCGGCAAAACTAGTGCTAGGGTGCGCTATACAAACGAATCCCTGAGGTCTTAACAAAGACATCTAAAAATATCCGTAACATAATAAGAACTTCAAACATTAGCGGGGAGCCATCAATACGATGCGGTCACTTCGAAGTCTTGCCTCGAATTGAGTTACTCGGCTAAGACAAACACGTTACCGGGAAGCCGGGGGCACCTTATTGAAAGAGGTGCGTTTGACACTACCATCAGCTTTTCTCTGGTCTGAAAGGAGGAGGAGGGAGGCTCCTCCTCCTCCTTTCAGACCAGAGAACACCCGAGGCTGGGTGAGAACGGGGAGGCTGCGACCCGGCCGGGGGTTGCGGGAAGGGGCGCCACCTTGATCTCCTTCTCGGCGTCGTAGTCCCCTCCGCTGGTCTGGGCTAGCAGAGCGTAGGCTCGTTGCAGCGCTTGATATTCTTGCGTCAGCTGGCGGTAGCGAAGCTCCGCCTCCTCATGCACACACCAATGCAACACAGCACTAGTACCAGAATCAGTCAGACCGGCGACAAAGCACCCGCGACGCAAAGACGAGTCCGATTCCAGGCTGAAGAGGAATGTTTGGCGCCAATACGCTGGCAGAAATGGCGGGCTACCTCTTCGGGTTCCGTGTCGGGGGTTCTGTCGGTGTGAAAAGACAAGGACGATCCGTCCGAGTCCACCAACACGTCTTCGTCGTAGCCGTAAAATGTTTCGATGACCTGCGGGCGCGGAAGCAAACATCTCTCTGAACAAACTGAAGCGACACCTCACGATGAATCGACGAGAGGAACGATAGCGAGAAAAAGGCCATTTCATCTTGCGCAACACCAAGCAGCCGCAAACAAACAGACTCACCTTGCAGGACCTCACGCTTTGTTCCTCCTCAGAGATTCTCGACGTCGGTATCGTAGCAGCAAATCTCTCTCCTGTCGACACAAATAATCCGCCTTTGAGATTCTTTGGATGCAAAGGGAACGAACGGCTCCGGCGCAGAAACAAACGCGACTCACGATGACATTTCTGACATGAGCTCCTGTCTCCAGAGCCTGAAAAACCCGTCACCGGCGATGATTGGAGGGACGCTCGTCTTTTCCAAAAGTGACAACTACAGGGTGTGTCAGGGTTTTCCAGATTATCTTTATCGTATGATTATGTTGCTTTGACTTTGACTGCAACCTGTAATAAATAATATTATTTATCCCTTATTTATCCCTATCGCTTATCCCTTCCTACACAAAGTCGTAAAACATCCCTTGCTATGTTTTGACTAGAGGTCAAGGGCTTTCTCTATTCAATCCACTCTTACACCCACCCTGTTTCTCTTAATAAAAATGCTCGTGCGGGAGCCGAGAGTCAGACTTCATTCGTACAACGGATGGACTCTCCACCTGCAGGTGTCCAAAAGAACTTACTTGTCTCCCGTGTGGTTCTTGCAAAATAAGTTGGAGCGAGCGCAACTCTAACAGGGTGCATTTTGCCACTAGCTGCCTACGGACAATGACGTCGCGCTCGCGGCTCATGGTTGACGGGCTGAGCAGCCGGGCGAGTCCGTCGTTTTCAGCGCACAGCGAGTGGCAAAGGCGCTGACAAAACGGGAGCTTTGAGCTGCTGAAAACGGCAAAACAAGTCTAAAGCGTGTTCAAACGCGTGCGCACAATGCTCCTGCTTGAAAGGTCGGAGTTTAAGGGGCCAATTTTTTGGATGGCGGCCGCCGGCCAAGCTTTGGACGGAAAAGGTTTCCTGGCGACAGCGAGCGAGCGCGGCGCTGCCGTACGTGCACCGAGTCACCTGCCTGAAGACCTTGGACAAGTCGTCGATGATGTGCCGCTGCTCCACAACTTGAAGGAACTCCATTTCACCGTCCTGCTGGCCGCAACCGCGCTCCAGGTCATTGAGCGAACTAGGCCTTCTCTGTGGAACACAAATGCAGTGGACTCTGTTGGCACGCCGCCGTTGTCCGCGTCGACTTACCAAGCTTGCCATCTCCTCGTTCTCCTGGGTGACAAAGCGCACTTTGTTTTCAAGGCGACACAGCACCAGTGAGAGTTCTTCATTCTTCCTGCTCAGGCGTTTGTTTTTGTACAGGAGTGGCAGAAACTGGCTTTCTGTTTCTCTCAGTCGCTTAAGCTGCAAGCATGAAGTGCGGGATGCGAAAGACGCACAACACGCGGGCCAGAACGTATCCATTCCTTTTGCATCGGTTTGAACGGAATCGTGGCTTTGGCTCCCAATAAAAGACATCTACCAGGCAACCGACTCGCCGCGCCGCTCAACTAATAAGCAAGCGCAATGGGTGCCTCGCTGGATGGCGCGCATCAAACGTAGCGCAAACCTTCAAGCGTGCCGTCAATAAATTACCAGTTCATTGCGCTCTTCAGAAAGCAGGGCGTTTCGATCCTCCAGTTTCCTGATGACTGCGCTGAGCTCAGCGATTTTCAGATGAAACCTTCGCGTGTCCCGATCCTCCTGAGACTGAAAACGCCCCGCAACACACACACACAACCACTCGTTCAAAGTTCAAAACTGTTTTTGTGCTACCTTCCTCCAGCAACGAACTAAGTCATGCGTACTGCAAGTGTGTGATGAGGTGGCTTACGCTATGAAGAGGATTGCTAGTAGCGCCGTTGACCCCACTTCCAGGGTAGTTTAGGCCCGCCCTTTGGGAATCCCTCAGGGCAGCGATCTGCTGCTCGGCAGCCTGAGTCTGCAGCTGAAGGCGGTGGACGTGGCCGGCCCCAGGGATTTATCCAAAACACTAACCGCTCTGTCTTTCAGCTTGATCTCATCCATCCATGGATGTACAAACGGGGAGCGCTCAGGCAGGCGGGCAAACTCATTTGCCAGAATTGTGACAAAAACAAAGAGAGCAACCGGCCAATTTTTATCTTGAATCGACTAGAACACCATTGCTGTGACAAAAGCGAAGCGAGCAACCGGACGTTTTCTTCTTGTGAAATAGAATAGAATAGAATGCCTTAGGTGTCATTGCACTGCAGGTATACAACGAAATTGGGAACATAGCCACGCACCGCGCATCTGATCAGTCCTACCAGTCGGCGGATCTCCCTCTCGCAGTCTCTCTTGGTTCGGCTCAGCTCCTCCCGATGCTGGTGATGAGCCGATCGGAGCTCGGCCGCTCGGGACTGCCAGGCCTGCTGGGCCGCTGCCAGGGCTTCTTCCGCGCTCCTGGTGGAGGCGACACCGCTCGGTCTCCCGACACCGCCGCGTCTCCTCCACTTCCGCCAGCAAAGCGCCCCCGCTCCTCACCTGAGCAGACATTGCGCCACATCGGGCCGTTGAGACCGCAACGGAGCGCCGCGACGCTTACTGAGGACAAGCTACACAATACGGTAGCGGCCGCATCGGAGCCCGACGTGGCGTGCGGACACGGATTGAGCGGATCACCTTGTCCATGGAGCCGTCCCTCAGGCTGAGGACCAAGGCATTCAGTCGCTGGATCTCTCCATCTTTGATTTTGATCACTCTCATCAGCTCCATTTCATGCTGCCGCAGTAATGTCTCCCTGGTAACGGCTAACTCTTTCTGCTTCTCCTCATGGAGTTTGCTTTTGAGTTCCGTCATGGCGGCGGTGGCACGGTGGTGCTCCGCCCGCAGGTCCTGACTTCTCTCTCTCTCCAGACAGCTGACCTGACATGACTTAGACAAACTTTATTGTCATCTTGTCTGCACATGGTGCATACAAAACGAAATTTCGTTGCACACGGCTTACAACAAAGTAGTGATATTGCAGTTGAATAGAAGTAACATATCCTATGAAAATATATATATACATATACTGTATATATATATATTACAAATAAGTATAAAGTGCAGCAGTGCTAATTATGCAATAGTGCAAGTAGGCAAAACAGTATTCAAGAGTGTGCAGAGGAATGCTAAACCATGTATTAAACTTCTATTTAAAGGGTTTACACAAGTTCAGTAAAGTTGGTAGTGCGAGATAGTGCAAGATAGAGGTCCGTAGTGTCATAAAGTACAGTTCTGTGAATGTGTGATGCAGAGTTCAGTTTAGAGCTCAACAGTTCTAATGTTCAACAGTCTGATGACAGCAGGGAAAAAGCTGTTGCAGAACCTGGTGGACCTGCAGCGGATTGTGCGAAACCTCTTCCCAGAGGGCAGCAGGGAGAACAGTCCATGGTGGGGGTGTGATGGGTCATTGATGATGTTACGGGCACGGGACATGCAGCGCTGAGATGAAATGTCCTGAATGGAGGGAAGAGGAGCCCCTATGATCCTCTCTGCTGTCCTCACCACTCTCCTCACGTTCTTCCAATCGGAGGCGGTGCAGCCTCCACACCACACAGAGAGTCAGCTTGTCAGAATGCTCTCTATGGTGCTCCTGTAGAACGTCCTCATGATGGGTGGGGGCAGGTGGGCTCTCCTCATCCTCCGCAGGAAGTACAAGCGCTTCTGTGCCCTCTTGATCAGTGCCGTAGTGTTCATAGTCCAGGTGAGGTCTTCTGTGATGTGGACCCCCAGGAATTTGGTGCTGCTGACCACCTCCACAGCTGAGCTGTTGATGATCAGTGGAGCGTGGTGAGGCTGTTTTTTTCTGAAGTCGACGATGATCTCCTTCATCTTCTCCACATTCAGGATCAGGCTGTTGTCTCTGCACCAGCCCACCAGCTGCTCCACCTCCTCTCTGTAGTCCAGGTCGTTGTTGTCTCTGATGAGCCCCACCGCCGTTGTGTCGTCTGCGAACTTCACGATGTGATTGGTGGTGAACCTGGGGACGCAGTCGTGTGTCATCAGAGTGAACAGCAGGGGGCTCAGGACGCAGCCCTGAGGGGAGCCTGTGCTGAGGGTGATGACATCAGAGGTGTTCTGTCCGACCCGGACTGACTGAGGTCTGTTGGTGAGGAAGTCTAGCAGCCAGTTGCGAAGGGGGGTGTTGAAGCCCAGGTGTTCCAATTTTCCTACTAGATGCTGTGGGATGATGGTGTTAAACGCTGAGCTGAAGTCCAGGAACAGCATCCGAACATGGGTGTTCTTCTCCTCCAGGTGAGCCAGGCTCAGGTGAAGAACGGAGGAGATGGCGTCCTGAGTGGAGCGGTTTTGCCGGTCGGCAAACTGGAACGGGTCAAATAATGGGGGGAGTCTGGAAACGATGTGATCTTTAAGCAGCCGTTCGAAGCACTTCATCATGACCGGAGTCAGTGCAACAGGCCGGTAATCATTAAATGAGGTGATTTGAGGTTTCTTCGGCACCGGAATGATGGAGGCAGTCTTAAAGCACGCTGGCACTGTGGCTTGGCCCAGCGAGGTGTTAAAAATGTCTGTGATGACCCCAGACAGCTGACTTGCACATTCCCTGAACACACGCCCAGGAATGTTGTCGGGGCCAGGGGCCTTACGGGGGTTGACTCTCCTCAGGGTCTTCAACACATCGGCGGAGTCAAGGCAGAGTACCTCCTCTTCCTGATGGGGGACAGTTTTAACTGCTGGAGTGCCGTTTAGTGCCTCGAACCTCCCAAAGAAGTTATTTAGACCATTTAGAAAGTCAGCATCAACTTCACCCACCGGGGGGGGAGGGTGAGTTGTAGTCTGTAATCGCCCGTATGCCTTGCCACATACTCCTGGTGTTGTTGGCGTCGTGGAAACGATCCTGAATTTTTCGACTGTGGTCTCGCTTCGCTACCCTGATGGCACGGTTCAAGTTGGCTCTCGCTGTCCTCAGTGTCTCCTTGTCGCCAGACTTGAAGGCAGAGTTCCGCGCTCGTAGCGTTTGACGTACCTCCTCAGTCATCCAGGGTCGTTGGTTGCCCCGGGTGATGATATTCTTAGTGGTGCTGACGTCCTCGGTGCATTTGTTGACGTAGGCTGACACAGTCATGGCACACGCATGTCAAATCTACATCGGGGAAACTGGGAGGGAGGGAGGGAGGGAGGGAGGGAGGGAGGGAGGGCGGGAGGGAGGCAAGCAGGGAGGCAGGCAGGCAGGGAGGCAGGCAGGGAGGCAGGCAGGGAAGCAGGCAGGGAGGAAGGCAGTGTCTGTCTGTTGAGGTTTTCACCTTGTTCTTCTCCTGCTGAAGTTCTAACTGGACGTCCATCAGTTTGGCTCTCAGCTCGTCATTGGCGGCCTGAAAGGCGTCCGTTCGCTCCGCCTTGACCCGCCCTGCCGGAGCTCGTTTGGACATCTCTTACTCGAGTCTCGCCCGGTCGTCAGTCAGAGATCACAACATTTGTACCTGGAGAGCACAAACGCAGCGCTGTTTTCCACTGGCTTCGGACTCAACTTCAATCGGTACCGTAACGTACAACATCATAAACATAGATCTAGCTTGACTTATTCATTGAATAAATGCATTTGGTTCTTCAAAACTGCATCACGCAACATAGCGTGACCGAGACGGCCGTTATCCACCTGCGTGAAGTTATTTGGTGAAATGAATGAGATGTTTAAGACACCATCGTTCTGTCTCTATGTAGATGAAGGGAAATAATCGATTGCTGAAGGTCCAAAGGTGTTGTGATAAACAAATAAACATATTAGTGACATATTTGTGATAAACATATTAGGCAGGATAATCACATATGTTAACTTGACTGCCCACACTGTATTTATTTATGGTTATTTGTTAAATCGAGTACTGTTAGACATGAAACAGGAAGTGTTTAACATAAATGGACGACGAAAGGGGTACTCACCATTGTAGCTCCTGCTGGTCAATGATACGAGCCTCTTCTTGCAGTGGAAAACATACAGCCAACAAACACCGTGGAACCTAAAGGAAGGAAATT
Source organism: Syngnathus scovelli (assembly GCF_024217435.2). NCBI lineage: Eukaryota > Metazoa > Chordata > Actinopteri > Syngnathiformes > Syngnathidae > Syngnathus > Syngnathus scovelli. Next base: position 309,322 of record NW_026061412.1, on the reverse strand, counting down.
AAACATTAACATTTAGCCTCAACCAACATTCACAGATACAACGCAACGCAAACTACACAAACATAAATCTTTTAAAACACAATGAGTTGTACTTACCGTGTACGCTCTAGACGGTCCACTTGCAAGCAGAAAATAAAGATATTTCTGTTGATAATCGTCGTGTTTGTATCCGTTGTCTCGCTCAAGGCCATTGCGCCCACAGATTTGAATTTTGGCCAGAGTTCAGCCTACTGACGTCATTTCCGCGGTGTAATACCCGCATATCTGAAACGGCAAAGTTAAGAGTAGAGTTAAATAAAGTTTTTAATCAACGCAATAATTTACAAACGTTGACCAGTCGAAATAATCGTCGAAATTTGGCGTCTGTGGCTGGAAGCAGACGCCGAGTTCGACGTTCCTCCCAAATGCCACACTGCCTCGCTTTTCAGGCCAACAAAAAAACATATTTTTCAAAACAATGAGTTGTAATTACCTTGTACGCTCTAGACGGTCAAGTTGCAAGCTGAAAACAAAAATATTTGTCTTGTTAGTCGTCGTGTTACTAACCGCTGTGTCTTGTTTGCCAGCATTGCCGCTTTCCTACTTCCTGTTGCAAGCCACGCCCACGGATTATAATTTTGCCATGAGTTCCGCCTATTGACGTCATGTCCGCGTCGCATGACTGCGACGTAATATTATCTAAAACTGTTTGTGCGGCATGGTGTTGTTCTGTGCGGTATTGTGTTATTCTGTGCGGCGTCGTGTTGTTCTGTGCGGCGTAGTGTTGTTCAGTGCGGCGTCGTGTTGTTCAGTGCGGCATGTTGTTGTTCAGTGCGGCATGTTGTTGTTCAGTGCGGCATGGTGTTGTTCAGTGCGGCATGGTGTTGTTCAGTGCGGCATGGTGTTGTTCAGTGCGGCATGGTGTTGTTCAGTGCGGCATGGTGTTGTTCAGTGCGGCATGGTGTTGTTCAGTGCGGCATAATATTGTTCAGTGCGGCGTAATGTTGTTCAGTGGGGCATGGTGTTGTTCAGTGCGGCATGGTGTTGTTCAGTGCGACATGATGTTGTTCAGTGCGGCATAATGTTGTTCAGTGCGGCATAATGTTGTTCAGTGCGGCATAATGTTGTTCAGTGCGGGATGGTGTTGTTCAGTGCGGGATGGTGTTGTTCAGTGCGGCATGGTGTTGTTCAGTGCGGCATGGTGTTGTTCAGTGCGGCATGGTGTTGTTCAGTGCGGCATGGTGTTGTTCAGTGCGGCATGGTGTTGTTCAGTGCGGCATGGTGTTGTTCAGTGCGGGATGGTGTTGTTCAGTGCGGCATGGTGTTGTTCAGTGCGGCATGGTGTTGTTTAGTGCGGGATGGTGTTGTTCAGTGCGGCATGGTGTTGTTCAGTGCGGCATGGTGTTGTTCAGTGCGGCATGGTGTTGTTCAGTGCGGCATGGTGTTGTTCAGTGCGGCATGGTGTTCAGTGCGGCATAATGTTGTTCAGTGCGGCATAATGTTGTTCAGTGCGGCATAATGTTGTTCAGTGCGGCATAATGTTGTTCAGTGCGGCATGGTGTTTTTCAGTGCGGCATAATGTTGTTCAGTGCGGTATATTGTTGTTCAGTGCGGTATATTGTTGTTCAGTGGGGCATAATGTTGTTCAGTGCGGCATGGTGTTGTTCAGTGCGGCATGGTGTTGTTCAGTGCGGCATGGTGTTGTTCAGTGCGGCATGGTGTTGTTCAGTGCGGCATGGTGTTGTTCAGTGCGGCATGGTGTTGTTCAGTGCGGCATGGTGTAGTTCAGTGCGGCATGGTGTAGTTCAGTGCGGCATGGTGTAGTTCAGTGCGGCATGGTGTTGTTCAGTGCGGGATGGTGTTGTTCAGTGCGGCATGGTGTTGTTCAGTGCGACATGGTGTTGTTCAGTGCGACATGATGTTGTTCAGTGCGGCATAATGTTGTTCAGTGCGGCATAATGTTGTTCAGTGCGGCATAATGTTGTTCAGTGCGGCATGGTGTTGTTCAGTGTGGGATGGTGTTGTTCAGTGCGGCATGGTGTTGTTCAGTGCGGCATGGTGTTGTTCAGTGCGGCATGGTGTTGTTCAGTGCGGCATGGTGTTGTTCAGTGCGGCATGGTGTTGTTCAGTGCGGCATGGTGTTGTTCAGTCTGGTGTCGTGTTGTTCAGTGCGGTGTCGTGTTGTTCAGTGCAGCATGGTGTTGTTCAGTGCGGAATGGTGTTGTTCAGTGCGGCATGGTGTTGTTCAGTGCGGCATGGTGTTGTTCAGTGCGGCATGGTGTTGTTCAGTGCGGCATGGTGTTGTTCAGTGCGGCATGGTGTTGTTCAGTGCGGCATGGTGTTGTTCAGTGCGGCATGGTGTTGTTCAGTGCGGCATGGTGTTTTTCAGTGCGGCATAATGTTGTTCAGTGCGGCATAATGTTGTTCAGTGCGGCATAATGTTGTTCAGTGCGGCATAAAGTTGTTCAGTGCGGCATAATGTTGTTCAGTGCGGGATGGTGTTGTTCAGTGCGGCATGGTGTTGTTCAGTGCGGCATGGTGTTGTTCAGTGCGGCATGGTGTTGTTCAGTGCGGCATGGTGTTGTTCAGTGCGGCATGGTGTTGTTCAGTGCGGCATGGTGTTGTTCAGTGCGGCATGGTGTTGTTCAGTGCGGCATGGTGTTGTTCAGTGCGGCATGGTGTTGTTCAGTGCGAGATGGTGTTGTTCAGTGCGGGATGGTGTTGTTCAGTGCGGCATGGTGTTCAGTGCGGCATGGTGTTCAGTGCGGCATAATGTTGTTCAGTGCGGCATAATGTTGTTCAGTGCGGCATGGTGTTGTTCAGTGCGGCATAATGTTGTTCAGTGCGGCATAATGTTGTTCAGTGCGGTATAATGTTGTTCAGTGCTGCATGGTGTTGTTCAGTGCTGCATGGTGTTGTTCAGTGCGGGATGGTGTTGTTCAGTGCGGCATGGTGTTGTTCAGTGCGGCATGGTGTTGTTCAGTGCGGCATGGTGTTGTTCAGTGCGGCATGGTGTTGTTCAGTGCGGCATGGTGTTGTTCAGTGCGGCATGGTGTTGTTCAGTGCGGCATGGTGTTGTTCAGTGCGGCATGGTGTTGTTCAGTGTGGCATGGTGTTGTTCAGTGCGGCATGGTGTAGTTCAGTGCGGCATGGTGTTGTTCAGTGCGGCATGGTGTAGTTCAGTGCGGCATGGTGTTGTTCAGTGCGGGATGGTGTTGTTCAGTGCGGCATGGTGTTGTTCAGTGCGGCATGGTGTTGTTCAGTGCGACATGATGTTGTTCAGTGCGGCATAATGTTGTTCAGTGCGGCATAATGTTGTTCAGTGCGGCATAATGTTGTTCAGTGCGGCATGGTGTTGTTTAGTGCGGGATGGTGTTGTTCAGTGCGGCATGGTGTTGTTCAGTGCGGCATGGTGTTGTTCAGTGCGGCATGGTGTTGTTCAGTGCGGCATGGTGTTGTTCAGTGCGGCATGGTGTTGTTCAGTGCGGCATGGTGTTGTTCAGTGCGGCGTCGTGTTGTTCAGTGCGGCGTCGTGTTGTTCAGTGCGGCGTCGTGTTGTTCAGTGCAGCATGGTGTTGTTCAGTGCGGCATGGTGTTGTTAAGTGCGGCATGGTGTTGTTCAGTGCGGCGTAATGTTGTTCAGTGGGGCATGGTGTTGTTCAGTGCGGCATGGTGTTGTTCAGTGCGGCATGGTGTTGTTCAGTGCGGCATGGTGCTGTTCAGTGCGGCATGGTGCTGTTCAGTGCGGCATGGTGCTGTTCAGTGCGGCATGGTGCTGTTCAGTGCGGCATGGTGCTGTTCAGTGCGGCATGGTGTTGTTCAGTGCGGCATGGTGTTGTTCAGTGCGGCATGGTGTTGTTCAGTGCGGCATGGTGTTGTTCAGTGCGGCATGGTGTTGTTCAGTGCGGCATAATGTTGTTCAGTGCGGCATAATGTTGTTCAGTGCGGCATAATGTTGTTCAGTGCGGCATAATGTTGTTCAGTGCGGCATAATGTTGTTCAGTGCGGCATAATGTTGTTCAGTGCGGCATAATGTTGTTCAGTGCGGCATAATGTTGTTCAGTGCGGGATGGTGTTGTTCAGTGCGGCATGGTGTTGTTCAGTGCGGCATGGTGTTGTTCAGTGCGGCATGGTGTTGTTCAGTGCGGCATGGTGTTGTTCAGTGCGGCATGGTGTTGTTCAGTGCGGCATGGTGTTGTTCAGTGCGGCATGGTGTTGTTCAGTGCGGCATGGTGTTGTTCAGTGCGGGATGGTGTTGTTCAGTGCGGGATGGTGTTGTTCAGTGCGGCATAATGTTGTTCAGTGCGGCATAATGTTGTTCAGTGCGGCATGGTGTTGTTCAGTGCGGCATGGTGTTGTTCAGTGCGGCATAATGTTGTTCAGTGCGGCATAATGTTGTTCAGTGCGGTATAATGTTGTTCAGTGCGGCATGGTGTTGTTCAGTGCGGCATGGTGTTGTTCAGTGCGGCATGGTGTTGTTCAGTGCGGCATGGTGTTGTTCAGTGCGGCATGGTGTTGTTCAGTGCGGCATGGTGTTGTTCAGTGCGGCATGGTGTTGTTCAGTGCGGCATGGTGTTGTTCAGTGCGGCATGGTGTTGTTCAGTGCGGCATGGTGTTGTTCAGTGCGGCATGGTGTTGTTCAGTGCGGCATGGTGTTGTTCAGTGCGGCATGGTGTTGTTCAGTGCGGCATGGTGTTGTTCAGTGCGGCATGGTGTTGTTCAGTGCGGCATGGTGTAGTTCAGTGCGGCATGGTGTTGTTCAGTGCGGGATGGTGTTGTTCAGTGCGGCATGGTGTTGTTCAGTGCGGCATGGTGTTGTTCAGTGCGACATGATGTTGTTCAGTGCGGCATGATGTTGTTCAGTGCGGCATGATGTTGTTCAGTGCGGCATGGTGTTGTTTAGTGTGGGATGGTGTTGTTCAGTGCGGCATGGTGTTGTTCAGTGCGGCATGGTGTTGTTCAGTGCGGCATGGTGTTGTTCAGTGCGGCATGGTGTTGTTCAGTGCGGCATGGTGTTGTTCAGTGCGGCATGGTGTTGTTCAGTGCGGCATGGTGTTGTTCAGTGCGGCATGGTGTTGTTCAGTGCGGCATGGTGTTTTTCAGTGCGGCATAATGTTGTTCAGTGCGGCATAATGTTGTTCAGTGCGGCATAATGTTGTTCAGTGCGGCATAATGTTGTTCAGTGCGGGATGGTGTTGTTCAGTGCGGCATGGTGTTGTTCAGTGCGGCATGGTGTTGTTCAGTGCGGCATGGTGTTGTTCAGTGCGGCATGGTGTTGTTCAGTGCGGCATGGTGTTGTTCAGTGCGGCATGGTGTTGTTCAGTGCGGGATGGTGTTGTTCAGTGCGGGATGGTCTTGTTCAGTGCGGGATGGTGTTGTTCAGTGCGGCATGGTGTTCAGTGCGGCATAATGTTGTTCAGTGCGGCATGGTGTTGTTCAGTGCGGCATGGTGTTGTTCAGTGCGGCATAATGTTGTTCAGTGCGGCATAATGTTGTTCAGTGCGGCACCTAGCACCTAGAAGGTAAATAAATAGGAAGGAAGGACTCACCGGTGACGTCGTCGCCCACGTCCAAGCGTTGTACTTTGTATTTTCATCCTTCTGACAGTGGAAAACATATAGCCAACAAACACCGTGGAACCTAAACGAATGAAAGAAAACTATCATTTGGCCACAACCAACATTCACAGATACAACACAATGTGACGTGCGGTGTTGAGGTTAAAGGTTGAGTGAAGGGCCCTCGTTTTAAACTACTTTTTTGAAAAGGAGTGGGAACAAGTAAGACGTATTTAATTTATTTATTGGGAAGTAGTAAGACTTATTAAATTTATTTAATCTACTTTTCTTCCCAGGCAAAATTTGACGTGCTGCAATTCCAAATTTCCAAAGTGAATGAAGGAATGAAATCCTTTAAATTATGATTTTGTATAAATACTAGGCATAAACACAAAATCTACGGCACAAAATGGGCAGACTTTACTTGTTTGAAAAGGACTGGTTACAAGACAGACTTTTTTAATTTATTTAATGGGAAGAAGACTTATTTAGTTTAATTGATCTATTTTTGTTCCCTGGCAAAATTCGATTTGCTGCAATTCCAAATTTCCAAAGTGAATGAAGGAATGAAGTCGTTTAAATTATGATTTTGTATAAATACTAGGCATAGACACAAAATCTACGGCACAAAACGGGCAGACTTTACTTGTTTGAAGAGGACTGGTTGCAAGACAGACTTTTCTGATTTATTTAATGGGAAGAAGACTTATTTAGTTTATTTAATCTCTTTTTGTTGCCTGGCAAAATTGGATTTGCTGAAATTGTATTTTGCCAAATCTTGACTTGAGACCTGATAGGAAGTATTAAACGCTCAGTTAAATCGATACAAGTTGGTAATAAGAGCGAGTAATGTTGGTTGAAGCGATGAATGAAGGTTAAAAGCAATTTAAATTATGACTTTGTATAAATACTAGATATTAACAGAACATCTACTGCGCAAAATGGGCAGAGTTTACTTGTTTGAGAAGGAGTGGCTTATTTAAGTCTAAGATTTATTTAATCTGTTTGTTCCCAGGCAAAACTGGATGTGATGCAATTCCAAATTTCACCACATGATGGTGCCAAATTTTGACTTCATAGGACATATTCAACACTTAACTATTATGTTCAAGGTAATCAGATTTGTTTATTATTCTAATGGCCTTTTCAAAACTATTCTGGATTACTACTTTGGATCTATTCTACATTACTTGGCAACAACATACTCTGTAACAGATTAGGCAGTATAATCACATATGTTAACTTGAGAGTGCCCACACTCAATCTACTTATCGTGATGTGTTAAATCAATTACTGTTAGACATTATTATTCTGATAATCTACCAAATCTTTGAATTGAAGAATTTGTGATTTAATTAATAGCTTGTTGTTATGTTCAGGGTAATCAGACTTGTATATAATTCTAATGGCCTTCTTTTGAAAACTATTCTGAATTACAACTTTGGATCTTATATTACTTTGCAACAATATACTCGGTGACAGATTAGGCAGTATAATCACATATGTTAACTTCAGTGCCCACACTGTATTTATTTATGGTTATTTGTTAAATCAAGTACTGTTAGACATGAAATAGGAAGTGTTTAACATAAATGTTATGGCTACTCACCGTTGTAGCTCGCTCCTGGTCAATGATACGAGCCTCTTCTTGCAGTGGAAAACTTGCAGCCAACAAACACCGTGGAACCTAAAGGAATGAAATTAAACATTAACATTTCGCCTGGACCAATATTCACACGTACAACGCAACGCGGCTACACTTCTGCTAGCGCCTCAGCTACACGTTGCTATTACAAACGTAAATCTCTTTAAACACAATGAGTGTTACTTACCGTGTACGCTGTAGACGGTCCAGTTGCAAGCAGAAAATAAAGATATTTCTGTTGATATTCGTCGTTGCTCAGTGGCTCACGGCCATCGCGCCAACAGATTTGAATTTTGGTGGAAGGTCAGCCAATTACGTCATATCCGCGGCACATGACTGCGACGTAATACCCGCTTATCTGAAACGGCAGTTAAAAGTAGAGTTACATCAAGTTTTCTTTTTTAATCAACGCAATCATTTACAACCGTTGACCAGAAAGAATCGTCGAAATTCGACGTTCCCCCCAAACGCCACACTCACTCGCTTTTCAGGGCAACAAAAGTACTTCTTTTTAAAAACGATGAGTTGTACTTACCGTGTACGCTCTGGACGGTCCAGTTGCAAGCAGAAAATAAAAATATTTCTCTCGTTAGTCGTATGTTACCATCCGCTGTGTCTTTGTCAACATCGCCATTTTCCTACTTCCTGTTGCGAGCCACGCCCACGGATTTAAATTCTGGCGGAAGAGCCCGCCCATTGGCGTCGTTTTCGCGTATAGCAAATCCGATTGGTTGGGAAGGGGGCGCGGTTATGCAGCCGAGGGGTCCTGTGATCGGTGGGATGTAAAGTAGGCGTCGACGTCACGTCCGCGTCACGTGACCACGACGTGGCAGACGTCATATAGCAACCGCTGTTTTGTTTAGTAGACTTACAGTTGTTATGCATTGACATAATGGCGCACACTCCAAATAGATTTAAATAAATTAAATAATTCTTCTGCCCACTCCCTTTTAAACAAGTTAACTCTCCCCGCGGATTTGAATTCCGGCGGAAGTTCTTACAGTTGTTATGCGTTGACATAATGGCGCACTGGTTAGCATGTCCACCTCTTAAGCATGATGTTGCGGGTTCGACGCCTGATCAATGTTAGCATGGAGTGAGTTGAAGTGCATGGCGCTGAAGATTTGAATCTTTGAAATGCGCTGAGGTCTGACGTATCAGGCAGAATGGTTTGCCATCACGTTCAACAAAAAATAGAAACTTTCCCACTCTGATAAAAACGTCCTGTGTTCATCTACATATTTTCGTTTTGCTGTGCATCTTTTCCCTGCCATTTCGAGAGCCCAATTGACACTAATAGTTTACTGGAATGTGTTTGCCCATCCTACTGTTAGGTTACGGATTCTAGTTATTGATCTGACTCCAAATTGCGATCAACACTTAACACATAAATTGCTATGTCCTAATCCACACACTGGCGCACCTAACAATTTTGCGAGTTCGTTCTGTCAAAGAGAAGACCAGTAGATCAATCAGACCAAATTTACCAATTATTTATTCCTGACAGAGCGCACTAATACAGGCCTGGGTCCCGGGTCCCTCACACTAAAACTCGTGCGTTTTTGTGACCACCAAAAGACGACACATTCTTCCGGGTTGCCCAGTTTTAAAGAAACACAATATGAATATTAAAGCATGCAAAATATTGTGAGATGATTGGTCGATGGCCATCTCCTCCCCGGTCCAGGTGTCGCTGAGGTCAGACAGTTGGGTTTTTCCCTCGAAGGCCGGTCTCATAGACGTGCTGTTGTTCTTGTTCCTAACCGACCTTGAGATGGTCTCCTCCGGTACTCCCTATCCGGGCCTATTCCACAACACTTTGAAGAAAACAAGTTCATGCAGTTTGTCTGCACATTCCTCGCCCCCCACCAATCCACACGAGCACTCTAATACTAGATATTAATATGATTATAAGTTTAACACAACCTTAAAACATATGTTTGCAAACTGCCGAAAGCACATTTTCCTTTACTACTTTGTGGAATTTCACCACATGCGCTTTTGACGAAAATACTAAATTGAACTCAAGTGAAGCCAACACGCACAACCCCCCCCCCCCCCCCCCCCACACACACACACACCTACACACACACACACAAATGTTGATATGAACATAAAAGAGCCGCATGCGGTTCGGGAGTTGCGGCTTGGCCAAACCTGTACTATACAACTTTATTTGTGTAAAATTTTCACAACAGCTGTCACACAAACAAAGCGGGAAAAACCGAAGACGTGCGTGTTCCGCCCACGCTGGATTTATTTGCACCTTTGAAAAGACACCGTATTGCCGCAGATGTGGCAAAGAGTACTTTTGGGCATCTGAGACGGAAGGATGTCCAAAGCATCACGTCACCTGCTCTGGTAGGAATGGTGGTGGGACGTTGAGGTCAACCGCTTTGGGGTTGGCTGAATCTTTGGTCGCAGGATGCCACACACTTGAAGACAGAAGCAGAAAAGCAGAGCTAAATGCAAAATGTACTCACCGGTGACTCCAATTTTTTCCCCCCCTGAAGAAATGGATGGACGGGTGGCCCCGGCTGGCCGGTGGGACTCTTGTTATTCTGACCCTTTTTAGTGCGCGTTTGGGGCAACAACCGTTTTTTGTGGCGCTCTCTTCTGGTTCAAGAGTGCCCTGCATGTGAATTTGCCTTTCCTGCCTTCTGATTGGATGAGCGCCGGTGTGACGCGGTGCCTCTGTCACCGTGGCGGGGGGTATACGTCGGCATCGGAGCGTCTGCCAATGTCTGAGACCGGCTGGCAGTGTATCGGAGGTGTCGAGTGCGGTGCCGCTGGAGCTCACTCACCAGCTGGTGTTAGGGCCACAGAATGAAGGCCAAGGAGAAGACTAGAAAGAGAAACAGAAACTTCTCCTCCAATTGTTTGATTTGTCTCTTCTGAGCTTCGATGAATTCTTTCAGCTCTTTGTTCCTCTAGGACGGACAAATGGAAAGTAGCCTTCAAAAGCCAGTAAGCGTGCAAGTAAGTGCCGGGCTGGCTTTGGGCCCTTACCTGTTGCGCGCTGTGCAGCAGATCCATTCTCTCTTGGAGGATGCAAGCGTCGCGCTCCCTCAACTCCCACATCAGGGCTCGCTTCCATTGGTCCACGGCGCTCCTAAGCTCTTGTCTCTGATCCGCCGTCAGCACGTCATTCACGCCAGCGTGGCTGGCTTTTTCGCCGTCCGTGGCGGGGCAGTCCCGCTGCGGTAGCGCCTCGTACAACATGGCCTCCAGCTCCATGATCCTCTGGGCCGCAATCCTCGTCCATCAGTAGTCCGGCGGGAGATTTGAGGGCGGCTTACCTTATGAGCCTGGTCCATGGAACGCTTCCTGAAGTCCAACTCTTCATCCAGGTAGCCCTTCTGGTTGCAGAACATATCCTAGCACAGCTCAAGGTCAGAATTGTTGGGGCACATTGCCCCGAGTTCCCCTTGGCTGATGTCGCGTGTCTGTCTACCTTCTCACTTTCAATGTCCAACATCTTCTGTTGAAGTGCTGACTTGGTCACTTTGATGTATTCTAACCACTGAGGAAAGGCTGCTGTCACATAAGCAGAATGCGAGAGCGTGCGTGGACGTGCGCGTTACCTTCTCGGCTAGGGTGGGAAGGGTCCTGGCGTGAATCACGACCACCTGCTCCTCGTTGGTGAGATTCTGCAAGAGCCCAAAGGCACAGCGTCAACAAGGTTCTTTCAGCGCAAAGCCTTCCAAAAGTCACATTTGAGCCGCCGAGTCTCGTGGAGTGCGAACATAAGGAGTTCGACATACACTTACGGCGTTATCGCCCAGGATGTCCAGCTTCTTCATCAGATCACTGATGACGATGTCCTGGGGAAAGGCGCAAGGAGCAATGTAAGGTGTTCTGGGACCTCAGGTTAAGGTTAGGGTTGCGAGGGACGCCTTACGTACGCTCACGCCGTCGGCCTCGCAGTAGATCTGCAAAGGGCTGAGGCCGTCTGGGAAACGGACTTGCAGAAACTTCAAGACGGGGGAGCGCCACTCCCTCTCCTGAAAGGCAGAGGCATGCATCCGTCCGTCCGTCCGTCCGTCACATCTCTGGCCTCAAAACGCTTGTGCGAGTCTTCCCACCTCCAGCTCCAGGATGCGGAACTCAAGCAGTTCGTTTTGGTCTCGGATATCCTGGATGTGCTCTTTCAGACGCGCTTCTTCCGCCTCCATCCGCCTGACCTGAAAAGACAGTCAGACCTCATCTGCGGGGCTTCCGGACGGGTGTGACGCCAAGCGACTCCGCCCAGCGCCTTTCTTTCCGTCACCTTTTCGGCCAACTGCTGATTGCTCTGACGCAGCAGCTGCTTCTCCTCCACCCACTTGACATTCTAGAAGAGACAAACGCGTGGACAGCTTTGGAATGTTGTGTCATTTTCATCCACAAATTCTTTGGTTGACTGGAAAATGACATTTGCTTTTCTCCACATTTTCCCAGCCACGTTCAAGGGGGGGGGGGGTTGGTCCAGTAATGCCAGACGAATGAGTGACTGAAGAATGTAGCTATTTTGTCTGAGAAAAAGGTGTGCTCATTGATAAGCTTACCTGTCCTTGTTGCTTCAGCGCTGACTCCAGATCTGCTACTCTGCTTTGATAGTGACCCATTTCTACTGTCATGTAACATGGGGGGAAGAGATGGTGCAAATGGTAAAATATGGATTGTTCACAGGAATAAATTGGCAGAGCTGAAATTCCAAATTTGTCCAAAAGATGGCGCCAGACCAAAACATGAGACCAAAAAAGGGGCCAAAATAAGCTAAGCAAGTTAAAATAGAAATAAAACAGGAACACGGTGTCGGATTGTGAGTCACGCATGGACGCACAAATGTGATTTTTACTTTTTGATTTCTTTGCTTGGCTAAAAATGTATTCTGTAACAGCTTAAAGCAATATTGTTAGTCAATTCGATCAAGGGACCCGTCACTATGAGAATAGTGGCGTGACATAAATTGTTTGGAGAAGCACAAATGTGATTTTTACTTCTTGATTTCTTTGCTTGGCTAAAAATTGATTCCCTCTTTCATGAACTGTGTTTTGCAATCGAATTGTTCTGGGATTGAATGATTTTATTAACACGGGTATCAGTGGGTGAAATTGTTCGGTTTCTGGAGTGATTAAGATTTGTAATTCTATTTCATGTTTCTTCAATAAATGTGTTGTGTATATTCATCTACTTTGTTGTGCGCTGATTTGTACTGAATGTACAATCGATGGTTCGGGGTTGATTTGACAATTTGATTAATGTGCGGGGGGTTATTATGGTATAACATAGGACCGTAATAAATAAAAGTAACATCAGACAATTTTAGAGAATTGAATAACTTTCGTAGTTATTTGAGACACGAGTGAATTTCAATCCGTTTGAAAGTTTGCTTCGTCTGAATAAATTAACGGAAGTGTTTGAATCGGATTATCGGTTTGGTGTAGAACTGAAAGTAATTTAATTATTTGAAGGGCGCAGGCCCGTTTCCCCTTTTGACGGGCCGCGTAAAAAGTAACTCCGAACATGTTAGAGAATTAAATAACTTTCGTAGATATTTAAGGGAAGAGTGATTATTGAAAGAGGTGCGTTTGACACTACCATCAGCTTTTCTCTGGTCTGAAAGGAGGAGGAGAAGCCTCCCTCCTCCTCCTTTCAGACCAGAGAACACCCGAGGCTGGGTGAGAACCGGGAGGCTGCGACCCGGCCGGGGGTTGCGGGAAGGGGCGCCACCTTGATCTCCTTCTCGGCGTCGTAGTCCCCTCCGCTGGTCTGGGCTAGCAGAGCGTAGGCTCGTTGCAGCGCTTGATATTCTTGCGTCAGCTGGCGGTAGCGAAGCTCCGCCTCCTCATGCACACACCAATGCAACACAGCACTAGTACCAGAATCAGTCAGACCGGCGACAAAGCACCCGCGACGCAAAGACGAGTCCGATTCCAGGCTGAAGAGGAATGTTTGGCGCCAATACGCTGGCAGAAATGGCGGGCTACCTCTTCGGGTTCCGTGTCGGGGGTTCTGTCGGTGTGAAAAGACAAGGACGATCCGTCCGAGTCCACCAACACGTCTTCGTCGTAGCCGTAAAATGTTTCGATGACCTGCGGGCGCGGAAGCAAACATCTCTCTGAACAAACTGAAGCGACACCTCACGATGAATCGACGAGAGGAACGATAGCGAGAAAAAGGCCATTTCATCTTGCGCAACACCAAGCAGCCGCAAACAAACAGACTCACCTTGCAGGACCTCACGCTTTGTTCCTCCTCAGAGATTCTCGACGTCGGTATCGTAGCAGCAAATCTCTCTCCTGTCGACACAAATAATCCGCCTTTGAGATTCTTTGGATGCAAAGGGAACGAACGGCTCCGGCGCAGAAACAAACGCGACTCACGATGACATTTCTGACATGAGCTCCTGTCTCCAGAGCCTGAAAAACCCGTCACCGGCGATGATTGGAGGGACGCTCGTCTTTTCCAAAAGTGACAACTACAGGGTGTGTCAGGGTTTTCCAGATTATCTTTATCGTATGATTATGTTGCTTTGACTTTGACTGCAACCTGTAATAAATAATATTATTTATCCCTTATTTATCCCTATCGCTTATCCCTTCCTACACAAAGTCGTAAAACATCCCTTGCTATGTTTTGACTAGAGGTCAAGGGCTTTCTCTATTCAATCCACTCTTACACCCACCCTGTTTCTCTTAATAAAAATGCTCGTGCAGGAGCCGAGAGTCAGACTTCATTCGTACAACGGATGGACTCTCCACCTGCAGGTGTCCAAAAGAACTTACTTGTCTCCCGTGTGGTTCTTGCAAAATAAGTTGGAGCGAGCGCAACTCTAACAGGGTGCATTTTGCCACTAGCTGCCTACGGACAATGACGTCGCGCTCGCGGATCATGGTTGACGGGCTGAGCAGCCGGGCGAGTCCGTCGTTTTCAGCGCACAGCGAGTGGCAAAGGCGCTGACAAAACGGGAGCTTTGAGCTGCTGAAAACGGCAAAACAAGTCTAAAGCGTGTGTTAGAGATTTGCTCACTCCAACTTATTTTGCAAGAACCACAAGAGACAAGGCAAGTTCTTTTAGACACCTGCAGGTGGAGAGTCCATTCGTCGCTGTCTGAACAGCGATTATCGAATGAAGTCTGAAAGGTCTCCTTCCTGCAAGGGCATATTTATTAGGAGGAACAGAGTGGGGGTATGAGTGGGCTGAATAGAAAGCCCTTGTCCTCTAGTCTAAACATCTCAGGGGATGTTTTACGATCTTGTGATAAGGAGGACAAGGTAAGGTATTTATTACCTGTTGCATTCCAACATAATCCTATGATAAAGATAACCTGGAAAACCCTAACATCTCCCTCCTGTTTTATCATATGATTATGCTACCCCAAACAACAAAGACAAGTAAGAAAAAAAACACATATATATGTATAATGAAGAAAGAAGAATAGGAAAAATAAAAACAACAAACAATGATAGCAACACTTTCCAGTGAAGATGAGGCATTACCTTAATACCCCAGATCAAACTTATTGTGTAAGCGAAAAACCTGCTGGCCAGATGTTATTAGCAGGAAAATTCTTACACGGTCCCTTTGCCTTAAGGCGACCAGAATGCTATCAATAAAAAACAAAAACACAGAAACAGTACATCATTGTATCCATCACTTGTGAAGCATTTTCGGTGGTCAAATCATCAAGTTTCTGTAAAACATGCTCAACAGAACAGCATCTACGCAATCCACGTCTCATTATCATTATCACAACTGTCACGTCTAAGAAGTTGTATATGTGCCCGTGTTTTCGTCAGCTGATGATGTTCTAGTCTGTAGGTGAGGTCTGTCACACACACCGGCGCACACACTCTTGTCCAGTTGGCAGGCAGCATCGGACAACTCCTGTGACCACAAAACCATGATCCGTACTGAACAGGCACGTGCACTCATAGGATGCAGGTGGGGCAGTGCCTCTGAACTTCTGGCTGAAGTAGGTCCCGTCCGATGGTGCAGCCATGTTGGTAGTAGAGCCCTTACACCTTGAAAACGGCTCTCTCATCCTGGCACACAGCGGTGATGTCCAAAGCTCCCATCCAGTTTCCTCCTGGAGAGCAGTCATCGTTAATGCATTTGTGGGTCCTGCAACCTTGGGTGCAACATGTGTAGTCAGCAAGACTTGGAATGCTCCCTCCCGTCGTGGCTGGCCCAGTTCCTTCCTTTGATGACCTCGATGTAGACCCAGTCTCCTGGATTGATGGGGTTGTCGACCTGTGAGGAGGAAAGATCAAGCGGCAGTAAATTTGTCTTTGACACAGTTTGAGCGTCCTGATCATATAATCTGCCAAGGACTGCTCTTCATCTGTTGTTTGCAACTCTCGTAGTCAATTGTAGTGCCCATTTAACTGGCAAATAGGAATGTTTGCGGGAAGAGTTTGAACACTTCCTAATGATTCCCTTTAACCAAAAACTATTTATGACAGGGGCGTTCCCATTTATTGCCTCCTGGTTTAAAAGAGATTGTCTTACCCATGCCTTCTTTCTCCTCACACGCTCGCATCCACACAGGGTGTGAACACACACACACACACACGCACACGCACCCACGCAGACAAAGAGATTCTAATCCATCTCTCATGTAGCTTCTCTTGATAGAATCTCCTATCGGTAACTGTATAGCAGACGTTTTAGCATATAATCCCATACTCTGCTCTCTCACTTCTACTTTTCCATGTCGGTGCAGTCGTAGGTGGCCCCTATTGCAGTCATTGTCTTGTTAACTGTTGCCTTGTGACTCCTATGCATGATTGTGTGAATGTCAAAAATTGAACGTACCTAACTTTCTGACCATCCAACCTCCACTGTGGTGCAAAAAAAACCTTACTATTGTATTGAGTAGGTACATTGAGCAACCTAGCTTCCTCCTGACTGCCAAATGTCCTGTTCTAAAATTTATATAACTCGACCTCTACGTCTTAAGCTTGATGAGCCAAAATATCAGATCTTGCTCTTGTTTCCTACCGTTTTAGCCTATTTGTTTTATCCAAATCCGTTCAATCTCTGATTATAATCTGTACCCCTACGTATTTTTCAAATTTTTATTTATTTATTTATCAAATCTCCTCAGTTCTGTCAAACTCAGTGCACAATGAACCTCCCTTCCACTTTGAACCAAGCTTCACCAAATTTGGGAACGCCGTAGCAAGGAGTGCGATTTGGTTGTCAGACACTCCAAGTCCATATCTTTTTGCCGCACTTCACCCTATCAAGTTGGTGTTCTTTTGTTGTTGCTTCAGAGCGACCCCATCCATCACTCTTGAATGAGTCCATTGTTCAAATGAGTCAATTTTCATCATTGTGAGTTCCTCCGCTTTTCACTGTCTTTTCCGTCCCCGAGGATGTTGTATTTCCTCCGGAGTGTACTTGTCCTCCTCCAAGCACAACAGCAGTCTTTTCTTGTCCTTCGCCAAAGGTCAAAGGTGCTTCAGAGCCAGGCACCATTTTGTGGTTGTTCACGGCTGCAGGCGAAGTCTTGGATTGGGTTTCAGGGGCCCTGACACTGAGAATGACAGGCTGGTTTGAACACTTGTAAGACTATCTCCAAATGTAGCTGCTTCCATCAATTTGCTGGTAATGTTTGTTTACCAAACTTCAAATTCTTCTAATAACAGAGGTCTCGTTTTTATATCGTAAATCCTGCAACTCATCCTATTTTTGAGCTACATTTTATCTATAGTTCCAATTTAATCGGACAGTATGTTGTCTTCAGTATCATTATTGAAAATCAACTCATCGAGGTCTGCTTTCCACATCAAGCCCTGATCTGTATGTCTTGACCTCTCACATGTTATTGTCATGCTTGCTCAAAAATGTGACTTAGAGTATGGTGCTGTGAATTCTCAATCTCCCCAATGAAATTGGATCCCACCTCGTAGTTCTTATCGTTCTCATGTTCCTGTTAGCCTGCAATTGTCCAAATCAAAAATGTTTCCTTTTAACTGTCTTTCTTTTGAACCTCTAAATCTCTCGTGTTGCTAAACTATCTACACCAGAACAAAAAATTTACCACAATATAACACCAAATGTATTCGAAAATTCATTGTCATAAAGTGTTGTATTATTACTATCTTCCACTATCTGTCCTAGTCCTACTCACTCCCCCCCTTCTGAGGCTTGGCAACGCCCATGCCTCACACCTTGACAAACTTTTTGGGAGAATGCGTTCTTTACTACATACGATTCCATCATCATTTAATTTGACTTTCTTTCCAAAACGCTTCTCAATTTCTCAGTTCACACATCTTCTACATGTGTTACTGGTTCTCCAGTTTTTTTTCTAGTTAATTATCAATCCAAAAGCTACGTGTTTCTTTCTAACATTCAACCTGCTCAAAATCATTCTTTCATCAAAGTCGCTCTACTAATTTTCTATAGTAGTCGCCAACGACTTCAACCATTCAACCTGTAATTTCTTTTCATTCAGGCTATCATTCATCAATGTTCATTTGCATCTCACACGCAGTCTCCAAAAAGGAGTCTTTCTATCACATTGGTCCCAATTCATCCAAGCTCACCACACAACATTCATATATCATTTCCAACTTAGGTTTCCTGGTAGAGCAATCCACCAATTCAAAAAAACTTAACTACAACAAACAATTGGCAAATTAATCTGAATTTTTTTTCTTTGTTTTTAAATTTGAAGAACTCAATCTCTCAGATTTAGCTTGCATTTAGAATTTTGTATAATCTTATAACACAACCAATCAATTATTCCTATTAAATGTAGCATTGCAAAATCTTAAATTCACAATTTAGCTTCTTCCAATTCCTGAAAGCATGTTCTGTCATTTTTTTTTTTTTCGAATTTCTCATGTGGGCTTGACACTTAACATGCACTAGTGTGGATTAGTTTCTGCTTGCAAACAGATTTCTCTCTTTTTCCTCTCATTTTTATCTTTCAAAATCATTTCTGTTCTGCGGTGCAAATTGGATAGACCACAGTCTAGCAAATTTTTTTATACTAAAACTTTAGCCAATGTTCATCATTTTAACATATACGCACACACATGCACAGCTCTCGCATGCAAAAGGTAGTTCCCAGCAACAATGATTCGTCACAGGCTGGCCATTTCCTGTGGTCGATCATGAGCTGGTCCCTCCCATGCACACGAGGACAGCACATTCTAATTTTATTTATTTATCTTCTAGAAGCAAGTTGCATTTCTTTACCACTTGATTTGCATATTTTAACTTCAGTGTAACACAATTTGAGCTCTAGTCATTTGTAATTTGGACATACAAACAGCATTGTCATACTTCTTGGATGGACAGGACTTCTAATAATCTAAAAAAATTCTAATAATCTGACAATGACATGTTTTGCTGTCATATGGGCATCTATTCTTTCTTTCTCTGTATGAGCATAAGCGGTCAAAGAGGAGGAAGCTTGTCATGCTAAAAATGAGGCTTTTCCTCTTTTCCTTCCTCCACCCTTTGATTGATATTGTTTTGCAAAACGACACTCTCGTGCGAAGTGTCCTCGTCTCCCACAGTTCCAACAGTTGTCAGAATCCCGTGGGGGTTTTGAATTATATGGCGGCCTGCGACCTTGTTGGCCTCTACCTCTCCCTCTGCCTAGCTGGGACCCTTGGAAGAAGACTGTTGTATCTTCATCTAGTTCATCATCATCATTATCTAGATGAAATACATCAGTCTTTTGCCTTTTTTTTGATCACTTTTTTCAGCATGTCTGGCCCATTGCATAGTTGTTGTCACACTTGCAACATCCACTTCCACCAAATGTTTCCTCACCCAGTTGCCTATTTCAGGGCGGAAATTAGTGAGGAGCGCATTTTTAAGCTGTTGTTGATAAGCACTCTCAGCTGTATCATTGAATGGGATGCCACTATGCACCCTGAATTCTTTTTCAAATCCCAATTGAATGGCGGCCTCATCACTTTTCAACTTTCTATCTTTTGTCTTTTGGATTTGTTCTCTTCTTTCTTGTGAAGCTTTCAACCACACTCTAGCACTTCTACCACTTCTTCCACATTTCAAATTTCCTTGTACTCCATACATTTTCTTCCACTTCAGCATGTATTGCATACAATTAAGAAATCTACTTGCCATGAACTTCTCGTTTTAAAGAAGAGCAGAGCAAGAGATTTACCGTTCTTATTTCCCATCTTAATTTTAGTAGCTTAAGGTTTTACAATTTTTTTCAATTTTTTTTTCTTTGAGGATCCTCAATGCAGGTTTAAATTGACCTTCCAACAGATTACTAGCCTGTTTTATTGCCATGGATCAACGCTAGAACTGCTTTTTAGTCATTTTATCCTACCAGTCACACACTCAATCACACTAACTCCAGCGCTTTTTTAGGCCTCATGGCTCGGACAAACCAAAGCCGTATCTCATAGCTCGGATAAACCAAAGCCGAATCTCATAGCTCGGACAAACCAAAGCCGAATCTCATAGCTCGGACAAACCAAAGCCGTATCTCATAGCTCGGACAAACCAAAGCCGTATCTCATAGCTCGGACAAACCAAAGCCGAATCTCATAGCTCGGACAAACCAAAGCCGTATCTCATAGCTCGGACAAACCAAAGCCGTATCTTTAGCGCTTTAACTTACTTGTCCCCTGGTTCGTTGCACCGCCGGATCCCGTCAATCCACCTCTGTCAGACGAAGGCAGACCTAAGATGCTGGCCCAGCGAAGAATTCTCTTCCCAGGACTTTCTTTTCCAGGTCCTCCTAATGGACGCTGGCTTGTCGACAATGCAGCACGTCCTCCTTCGCCGGTCAGATGGTGGGTATGAGGATCCCGGGTTTCGGCACCAAAATGTTAGAGATTTGCTCACTCCAACTTATTTTGCAAGAACCACAAGAGACAAGGCAAGTTCTTTTAGACACCTGCAGGTGGAGAGTCCATTCGTCGCTGTCTGAACAGCGATTATCGAATGAAGTCTGAAAGGTCTCCTTCCTGCAAGGGCATATTTATTAGGAGGAACAGAGTGGGGGTATGAGTGGGCTGAATAGAAAGCCCTTGTCCTCTAGTCTAAACATCTCAGGGGATGTTTTACGATCTTGTGATAAGGAGGACAAGGTAAGGTATTTATTACCTGTTGCATTCCAACATAATCCTATGATAAAGATAACCTGGAAAACCCTAACAGCGTGTTCAAACGCGTGCGCACAATGCTCCTGCTTGAAAGGTCGGAGTTTAAGGGGCCAATTTTTTGGATGGCGGCCGCCGGCCAAGCTTTGGACGGAAAAGGTTTCCTGGCGACAGCGAGCGAGCGCGGCGCTGCCGTACGTGCACCGAGTCACCTGCCTGAAGACCTTGGACAAGTCGTCGATGATGTGCCGCTGCTCCACAACTTGAAGGAACTCCATTTCACCGTCCTGCTGGCCGCAACCGCGCTCCAGGTCATTGAGCGAACTAGGCCTTCTCTGTGGAACACAAATGCAGTGGACTCTGTTGGCACGCCGCCGTTGTCCGCGTCGACTTACCAAGCTTGCCATCTCCTCGTTCTCCTGGGTGACAAAGCGCACTTTGTTTTCAAGGCGACACAGCACCAGTGAGAGTTCTTCATTCTTCCTGCTCAGGCGTTTGTTTTTGTACAGGAGTGGCAGAAACTGGCTTTCTGTTTCTCTCAGTCGCTTAAGCTGCAAGCATGAAGTGCGGGATGCGAAAGACGCACAACACGCGGGCCAGAACGTATCCATTCCTTTTGCATCGGTTTGAACGGAATCGTGGCTTTGGCTCCCAATAAAAGACATCTACCAGGCAACCGACTCGCCGCGCCGCTCAACTAATAAGCAAGCGCAATGGGTGCCTCGCTGGATGGCGCGCATCAAACGTAGCGCAAACCTTCAAGCGTGCCGTCAATAAATTACCAGTTCATTGCGCTCTTCAGAAAGCAGGGCGTTTCGATCCTCCAGTTTCCTGATGACTGCGCTGAGCTCAGCGATTTTCAGATGAAACCTTCGCGTGTCCCGATCCTCCTGAGACTGAAAACGCCCCGCAACACACACACACAACCACTCGTTCAAAGTTCAAAACTGTTTTTGTGCTACCTTCCTCCAGCAACGAACTAAGTCATGCGTACTGCAAGTGTGTGATGAGGTGGCTTACGCTATGAAGAGGATTGCTAGTAGCGCCGTTGACCCCACTTCCAGGGTAGTTTAGGCCCGCCCTTTGGGAATCCCTCAGGGCAGCGATCTGCTGCTCGGCAGCCTGAGTCTGCAGCTGAAGGCGGTGGACGTGGCCGGCCCCAGGGATTTATCCAAAACACTAACCGCTCTGTCTTTCAGCTTGATCTCATCCATCTGGATGTACAAACGGGGAGCGCTCAGGCAGGCGGGCAAACTCATTTGCCAGAATTGTGACAAAAACAAAGAGAGCAACCGGCCAATTTTTATCTTGAATCGACTAGAACACCATTGCTGTGACAAAAGCGAAGCGAGCAACCGGACGTTTTCTTCTTGTGAAATAGAATAGAATAGAATGCCTTAGGTGTCATTGCACTGCAGGTATACAACGAAATTGGGAACATAGCCACGCACCGCGCATCTGATCAGTCCTACCAGTCGGCGGATCTCCCTCTCGCAGTCTCTCTTGGTTCGGCTCAGCTCCTCCCGATGCTGGTGATGAGCCGATCGGAGCTCGGCCGCTCGGGACTGCCAGGCCTGCTGGGCCGCTGCCAGGGCTTCTTCCGCGCTCCTGGTGGAGGCGACACCGCTCGGTCTCCCGACACCGCCGCGTCTCCTCCACTTCCGCCAGCAAAGCGCCCCCGCTCCTCACCTGAGCAGACATTGCGCCACATCGGGCCGTTGAGACCGCAACGGAGCGCCGCAACGCTTACTGGGGACAAGCTACACAATACGGTAGCGGCCGCATCGGAGCCCGACGTGGCGTGCGGATAGTCAGACACGGATTGAGCGGATCACCTTGTCCATGGAGCCGTCCCTCAGGCTGAGGACCAAGGCATTCAGTCGCTGGATCTCTCCATCTTTGATTTTGATCACTCTCATCAGCTCCATTTCATGCTGCCGCAGTAATGTCTCCCTGGTAACGGCTAACTCTTTCTGCTTCTCCTCATGGAGTTTGCTTTTGAGTTCCGTCATGGCGGCGGTGGCACGGTGGTGCTCCGCCCGCAGGTCCTGACTTCTCTCTCTCTCCAGACAGCTGACCTGACATGACTTAGACAAACTTTATTGTCATCTTGTCTGCACATGGTGCATACAAAACGAAATTTCGTTGCACACGGCTTACAACAAAGTAGTGATATTGCAGTTGAATAGAAGTAACATATCCTATGAAAATATATATATACATATACTGTATATATATATATTACAAATAAGTATAAAGTGCAGCAGTGCTAATTATGCAATAGTGCAAGTAGGCAAAACAGTATTCAAGAGTGTGCAGAGGAATGCTAAACCATGTATTAAACTTCTATTTAAAGGGTTTACACAAGTTCAGTAAAGTTGGTAGTGCGAGATAGTGCAAGATAGAGGTCCGTAGTGTCATAAAGTACAGTTCTGTGAATGTGTGATGCAGAGTTCAGTTTAGAGCTCAACAGTTCTAATGTTCAACAGTCTGATGACAGCAGGGAAAAAGCTGTTGCAGAACCTGGTGGACCTGCAGCGGATTGTGCGAAACCTCTTCCCAGAGGGCAGCAGGGAGAACAGTCCATGGTGGGGGTGTGATGGGTCATTGATGATGTTACGGGCACGGGACATGCAGCGCTGAGATGAAATGTCCTGAATGGAGGGAAGAGGAGCCCCTATGATCCTCTCTGCTGTCCTCACCACTCTCCTCACGTTCTTCCAATCGGAGGCGGTGCAGCCTCCACACCACACAGAGAGTCAGCTTGTCAGAATGCTCTCTATGGTGCTCCTGTAGAACGTCCTCATGATGGGTGGGGGCAGGTGGGCTCTCCTCATCCTCCGCAGGAAGTACAAGCGCTTCTGTGCCCTCTTGATCAGTGCCGTAGTGTTCATAGTCCAGGTGAGGTCTTCTGTGATGTGGACCCCCAGGAATTTGGTGCTGCTGACCACCTCCACAGCTGAGCTGTTGATGATCAGTGGAGCGTGGTGAGGCTGTTTTTTTCTGAAGTCGACGATGATCTCCTTCATCTTCTCCACATTCAGGATCAGGCTGTTGTCTCTGCACCAGCCCACCAGCTGCTCCACCTCCTCTCTGTAGTCCAGGTCGTTGTTGTCTCTGATGAGCCCCACCGCCGTTGTGTCGTCTGCGAACTTCACGATGTGATTGGTGGTGAACCTGGGGACGCAGTCGTGTGTCATCAGGGTGAACAGCAGGGGGCTCAGGACGCAGCCCTGAGGGGAGCCTGTGCTGAGGGTGATGACATCAGAGGTGTTCTGTCCGACCCGGACTGACTGAGGTCTGTTGGTGAGGAAGTCTAGCAGCCAGTTGCGAAGGGGGGTGTTGAAGCCCAGGTCTTCCAATTTTCCTACTAGATGCTGTGGGATGATGGTGTTAAACGCTGAGCTGAAGTCCAGGAACAGCATCCGAACATGGGTGTTCTTCTCCTCCAGGTGAGCCAGGCTCAGGTGAAGAACGGAGGAGATGGCGTCCTGAGTGGAGCGGTTTTGCCGGTCGGCAAACTGGAACGGGTCAAATAATGGGGGGAGTCTGGAAACGATGTGATCTTTAAGAAGCCTTTCGAAGCACTTCATCATGACCGGAGTCAGTGCAACAGGCCGGTAATCATTAAATGAGGTGATTTGAGGTTTCTTCGGCACCGGAATGATGGAGGCAGTCTTAAAGCACGCTTGCACTGTGGCTTGGCCCAGCGAGGTGTTAAAAATGTCTGTGATGACCCCAGCCAGCTGACTTGCACATTCCCTGAACACACGCCCAGGAATGTTGTCGGGGCCAGGGGCCTTACGGGGGTTGACTCTCCTCAGGGTCTTCAACACATCGGCGGAGTCAAGGCAGAGTACCTCCTCTTCCTGATGGGGGACAGTTTTAACTGCTGGAGTGCCGTTTAGTGCCTCGAACCTCCCAAAGAAGTTATTTAGACCATTTAGAAAGTCAGCATCAACTTCACCCACCGGGGGGGGAGGGTGAGTTGTAGTCTGTAATCGCCCGTATGCCTTGCCACATACTCCTGGTGTTGTTGGCGTCGTGGAAACGATCCTGAATTTTTCGACTGTGGTCTCGCTTCGCTACCCTGATGGCACGGTTCAAGTTGGCTCTCGCTGTCCTCAGTGTCTCCTTGTCGCCAGACTTGAAGGCAGAGTTCCGTGCTCGTAGCGTTTGACGTACCTCCTCAGTCATCCAGGGTCGTTGGTTGCCCCGGGTGATGATATTCTTAGTGGTGCTGACGTCCTCGGTGCATTTGTTGACGTAGGCTGACACAGTCATGGCACACGCATGTCAAATCTACATCGGGGAAACTGGGAGGGAGGGAGGGCGGGAGGGAGGCAAGCAGGGAGGCAGGCAGGCAGGGAGGCAGGCAGGGAAGCAGGCAGGGAGGAAGGCAGTGTCTGTCTGTTGAGGTTTTCACCTTGTTCTTCTCCTGCTGAAGTTCTAACTGGACGTCCATCAGTTTGGCTCTCAGCTCGTCATTGGCGGCCTGAAAGGCGTCCGTTCGCTCCGCCTTGACCCGCCCTGCCGGAGCTCGTTTGGACATCTCTTACTCGAGTCTCGCCCGGTCGTCAGTCAGAGATCACAACATTTGTACCTGGAGAGCACAAACGCAGCGCTGTTTTCCACTGGCTTCGGACTCAACTTCAATCGGTACCGTAACGTACAACATCATAAACATAGATCTAGCTTGACTTATTCATTGAATAAATGCATTTGGTTCTTCAAAACTGCATCACGCAACATAGCGTGACCGAGACGGCCGTTATCCACCTGCGTGAAGTTATTTGGTGAAATGAATGAGATGTTTAAGACACCATCGTTCTGTCTCTATGTAGATGAAGGGAAATAATCGATTGCTGAAGGTCCAAAGGTGTTGTGATAAACAAATAAACAGATTAGTGACATATTTGTGATAAACATATTAGGCAGGATAATCACATATGTTAACTTGACTGCCCACACTGTATTTATTTATGGTTATTTGTTAAATCGAGTACTGTTAGACATGAAACAGGAAGTGTTTAACATAAATGGACGACGAAAGGGGTACTCACCATTGTAGCTCCTGCTGGTCAATGATACGAGCCTCTTCTTGCAGTGGAAAACATACAGCCAACAAACACCGTGGAACCTAAAGGAAGGAAATTAAACATTAACATTTAGCCTCAACCAACATTCACAGATACAACGCAACGCAAACTACACAAACGTAAATCTTTTTAAACACAATGAGTTGTACTTACCGTGTACGCTCTAGACGGTCCACTTGCAAGCACAAAATAAAGATATTTCTGTTGATAATCGTCGTGTTTGTATCCGTTGTCTCGCTCAAGGCCATTGCGCCCACAGATTTGAATTTTGGCGAGAGTTCAGCCTATTGACGTCATTTCCGCGGTGTAATACCCGCATATCTGAAACGGCAAAGTTAAGAGTAGAGTTAAATAAAGTTTTTAATCAACGCAATAATTTACAAACGTTGACCAGTCGAAATAATCGTCGAAATTTGGCGTCTGTGGCTGGAAGCAGACGCCGAGTTCGACGTTCCTCCCAAATGCCACACTGCCTCGCTTTTCAGGCCAACAAAAAAACATATTTTTCAAAACAATGAGTTGTAATTACCTTGTACGCTCTAGACGGTCAAGTTGCAAGCTGAAAACAAAAATATTTGTCTTGTTAGTCGTCGTGTTACTAACCGCTGTGTCTTGTTTGCCAGCATTGCCGCTTTCCTACTTCCTGTTGCAAGCCACGCCCACGGATTATAATTTTGCCATGAGTTCCGCCTATTGACGTCATGTCCGCGTCGCATGACTGCGACGTAATATTATCTAAAACTGTTTGTGCGGCATGGTGTTGTTCTGTGCGGTATTGTGTTATTCTGTGCGGCGTCGTGTTGTTCTGTGCGGCGTCGTGTTTTTCAGTGCGGCATGTTGTTGTTCAGTGCGGCATGTTGTTGTTCAGTGCGGCATGTTGTTGTTCAGTGCGGCATGGTGTTGTTCAGTGCGGCATGGTGTTGTTCAGTGCGGCATGGTGTTGTTAAGTGCGGCATGGTGTTGTTCAGTGCGGCATGGTGTTGTTCAGTGCGGCATGGTGTTGTTCAGTGCGGCATGGTGTTGTTCAGTGCGGCATGGTGTTGTTCAGTGCGGCATGGTGTTGTTCAGTGCGGCATAATATTGTTCAGTGCGGCGTAATGTTGTTCAGTGGGGCATGGTGTTGTTCAGTGCGGCATGGTGTTGTTCAGTGCGACATGATGTTGTTCAGTGCGGCATAATGTTGTTCAGTGCGGCATAATGTTGTTCAGTGCGGCATAATGTTGTTCAGTGCGGGATGGTGTTGTTCAGTGCGGCATGGTGTTGTTCAGTGCGGCATGGTGTTGTTCAGTGCGGCATGGTGTTGTTCAGTGCGGCATGGTGTTGTTCAGTGCGGGATGGTGTTGTTCAGTGCGGCATGGTGTTGTTCAGTGCGGCATGGTGTTGTTTAGTGCGGGATGGTGTTGTTCAGTGCGGCATGGTGTTGTTCAGTGCGGCATGGTGTTGTTCAGTGCGGCATGGTGTTGTTCAGTGCGGCATGGTGTTGTTCAGTGCGGCATGGTGTTCAGTGCGGCATGGTGTTCAGTGCGGCATAATGTTGTTCAGTGCGGCATAATGTTGTTCAGTGCGGCATGGTGTTTTTCAGTGCGGCATAATGTTGTTCAGTGCGGTATATTGTTGTTCAGTGCGGTATATTGTTGTTCAGTGGGGCATAATGTTGTTCAGTGCGGCATGGTGTTGTTCAGTGCGGGATGGTGTTGTTCAGTGCGGCATGGTGTTGTTCAGTGCGGCATGGTGTTGTTCAGTGCGGCATGGTGTTGTTCAGTGCGGCATGGTGTTGTTCAGTGCGGCATGGTGTAGTTCAGTGCGGCATGGTGTAGTTCAGTGCGGCATGGTGTAGTTCAGTGCGGCATGGTGTTGTTCAGTGCGGGATGGTGTTGTTCAGTGCGGCATGGTGTTGTTCAGTGCGACATGGTGTTGTTCAGTGCGACATGATGTTGTTCAGTGCGGCATAATGTTGTTCAGTGCGGGATGGTGTTGTTCAGTGCGGCATGGTGTTGTTCAGTGCGGCATGGTGTTGTTCAGTGCGACATGATGTTGTTCAGTGCGGCATAATGTTGTTCAGTGCGGCATAATGTTGTTCAGTGCGGCATAATGTTGTTCAGTGCGGCATGGTGTTGTTCAGTGCGGGATGGTGTTGTTCAGTGCGGCATGGTGTTGTTCAGTGCGGCATGGTGTTGTTCAGTGCGGCATGGTGTTGTTCAGTGCGGCATGGTGTTGTTCAGTGCGGCATGGTGTTGTTCAGTGCGGCATGGTGTTGTTCAGTGCGGCGTCGTTTTGTTCAGTGCGGTGTCGTGTTGTTCAGTGCAGCATGGTGTTGTTCAGTGCGGAATGGTGTTGTTCAGTGCGGCATGGTGTTGTTCAGTGCGGCATGGTGTTGTTCAGTGCGGCATGGTGTCGTTCAGTGCGGCATGGTGTCGTTCAGTGCGGCATGGTGTCGTTCAGTGCGGCATGGTGTTGTTCAGTGCGGCATGGTGTTTTTCAGTGCGGCATAATGTTGTTCAGTGCGGCATAATGTTGTTCAGTGCGGCATAATGTTGTTCAGTGCGGCATAAAGTTGTTCAGTGCGGCATAATGTTGTTCAGTGCGGGATGGTGTTGTTCAGTGCGGCATGGTGTTGTTCAGTGCGGCATGGTGTTGTTCAGTGCGGCATGGTGTTGTTCAGTGCGGCATGGTGTTGTTCAGTGCGGCATGGTGTTGTTCAGTGCGGCATGGTGTTGTTCAGTGCGGCATGGTGTTGTTCAGTGCGGCATGGTGTTGTTCAGTGCGGGATGGTGTTGTTCAGTGCGGGATGGTGTTGTTCAGTGCGGCATGGTGTTCAGTGCGGCATAATGTTGTTCAGTGCGGCATAATGTTGTTCAGTGCGGCATGGTGTTGTTCAGTGCGGCATAATGTTGTTCAGTGCGGCATAATGTTGTTCAGTGCGGTATAATGTTGTTCAGTGCTGCATGGTGTTGTTCAGTGCTGCATGGTGTTGTTCAGTGCGGGATGGTGTTGTTCAGTGCGGCATGGTGTTGTTCAGTGCGGCATGGTGTTGTTCAGTGCGGCATGGTGTTGTTCAGTGCGGCATGGTGTTGTTCAGTGCGGCATGGTGTTGTTCAGTGCGGCATGGTGTTGTTCAGTGCGGCATGGTGTTGTTCAGTGCGGCATGGTGTTGTTCAGTGCGGCATGGTGTTGTTCAGTGCGGCATGGTGTAGTTCAGTGCGGCATGGTGTTGTTCAGTGCGGCATGGTGTAGTTCAGTGCGGCATGGTGTTGTTCAGTGCGGGATGGTGTTGTTCAGTGCGGCATGGTGTTGTTCAGTGCGGCATGGTGTTGTTCAGTGCGACATGATGTTGTTCAGTGCGGCATAATGTTGTTCAGTGCGGCATAATGTTGTTCAGTGCGGCATAATGTTGTTCAGTGCGGCATGGTGTTGTTCAGTGCGGGATGGTGTTGTTCAGTGCGGCATGGTGTTGTTCAGTGCGGCATGGTGTTGTTCAGTGCGGCATGGTGTTGTTCAGTGCGGCATGGTGTTGTTCAGTGCGGCATGGTGTTGTTCAGTGCGGCATGGTGTAGTTCAGTGCGGCATGGTGTTGTTCAGTGCGGCATGGTGTTGTTCAGTGCGGCATGGTGTTGTTCAGTGCGGCATGGTGTTGTTCAGTGCGGCATGGTGTTGTTCAGTGCGGCATGGTGTTGTTCAGTGCGGGATGGTGTTGTTCAGTGCGGGATGGTGTTGTTCAGTGCGGCATGGTGTTCAGTGCGGCATAATGTTGTTCAGTGCGGCATAATGTTGTTCAGTGCGGCATGGTGTTGTTCAGTGCGGCATAATGTTGTTCAGTGCGGTATAATGTTGTTCAGTGCTGCATGGTGTTGTTCAGTGCTGCATGGTGTTGTTCAGTGCTGCATGGTGTTGTTCAGTGCGGGATGGTGTTGTTCAGTGCGGCATGGTGTTGTTCAGTGCGGCATGGTGTTGTTCAGTGCGGCATGGTGTTGTTCAGTGCGGCATGGTGTTGTTCAGTGCGGCATGGTGTTGTTCAGTGCGGCATGGTGTTGTTCAGTGCGGCATGGTGTTGTTCAGTGCGGCATGGTGTTGTTCAGTGCGGGATGGTGTTGTTCAGTGCGGCATGGTGTTCAGTGCGGCATAATGTTGTTCAGTGCGGCATAATGTTGTTCAGTGCGGCATGGTTTTGTTCAGTGCGGCATAATGTTGTTCAGTGCGGCATAATGTTGTTCAGTGCGGTATATTGTTGTTCAGTGGGGCATAATGTTGTTCAGTGCGGCATGGTGTTGTTCAGTGCGGGATGGTGTTGTTCAGTGCGGCATGGTGCTGTTCAGTGCGGCATGGTGCTGTTCAGTGCGGCATGGTGTTGTTCAGTGCGGCATGGTGTTGTTCAGTGCGGGATGGTGTTGTTCAGTGCGGGATGGTGTTGTTCAGTGCGGGATGGTGTTGTTCAGTTTGGCATGGTGTTGTTCAGTGCGGCATGGTGTTGTTCAGTGCGGCATGGTGTTGTTCAGTGCGGGATGGTGTTCAGTGCGGGATGGTGTTCAGTGCGGGATGGTGTTGTTCAGTGCGAGATGGTGTTGTTCAGTGCGGCATGGTGTTGTTCAGTGCGGCATGGTGTTGTTCAGTGCGGCATAATGTTGTTCAGTGCGGCATAGTGTTGTTCAGTGCGGCATGGTGTTGTTCAGTGCGGTATATTGTTGTTCAGTGGGGCATAATGTTGTTCAGTGCGGCATGGTGTAGTTCAGTGCGGCATGGTGTAGTTCAGTGCGGCATGGTGTAGTTCAGTGCGGCATGGTGTTGTTCAGTGCGGAATGGTGTTGTTCAGTGCGGGATGGTGTTGTTCAGTGCGGGATGGTGTTGTTCAGTGCGGGATGGTGTTGTTCAGTGCGGGATGGTGTTGTTCAGTGCGGCATGGTGTTGTTCAGTGCAGCATGGTGTTGTTCAGTGCGGCATGGTGTTGTTCAGTGCGGGATGGTGTTGTTCAGTGCGGGATGGTGTTGTTCAGTGCGGGATGTTGTTGTTCAGTGCGGGATGTTGTTGTTCAGTGCGGCATGGTGTTGTTCAGTGCGGCATGGTGTTGTTCGGCATGGTGTTGTTCAGTGCGGCATGGTGTTGTTCAGTGCGGCATGGTGTTGTTCAGTGCGGGATGGTGTTCAGTGGGGGATGGTGTTGTTCAGTGCGGGATGGTGTTGTTCAGTGCGGCATGGTGTTGTTCAGTGCGGCATGGTGTTGTTCAGTGCGGCATAATGTTGTTCAGTGCGGCATAGTGTTGTTCAGTGCGGCATGGTGTTGTTCAGTGCGGCATGGTGTTGTTCAGTGCGGCATGGTGTTGTTCAGTGCGGCATGGTGTTGTTCAGTGCGGCATGGTGTTGTTCAGTGCGGCATGGTGTTGTTCAGTGCGGCATGGTGTTGTTCAGTGCGGCATGGTGTTGTTCAGTGCGGCATGGTGTTGTTCAGTGCGGCATGGTGTTGTTCAGTGCGGCATGGTGTTGTTCAGTGCGGCGTCGTGTTGTTCAGTGCAGCATGGTGTTGTTCAGTGCGGAATGGTGTTGTTCAGTGCGGCATGGTGTTGTTCAGTGCGGCATGGTGTTAAGTGCGGCATGGTGTTGTTCAGTGCGGCGTAATGTTGTTCAGTGCGGCGTAATGTTGTTCAGTGGGGCATGGTGTTGTTCAGTGCGGCATGGTGTTGTTCAGTGCGGCATGGTGTTGTTCAGTGCGGCATGGTGGTGTTCAGTGCGGCATGGTGCTGTTCAGTGCGGCATGGTGTTGTTCAGTGCGGCATGGTGTTGTTCAGTGCGGCATGGTGTTGTTCAGTGCGGCATGGTGTTGTTCAGTGCGGCATGGTGTTGTTCAGTGCGGCATGGTGTTGTTCAGTGCGGCATGGTGTTGTTCAGTGCGGCATGGTGTTGTTCAGTGCGGCATGGTGTTGTTCAGTGCGGCATGGTATTGTTTAGTGCGGCATGGTGTTTTTCAGTGCGGCATAATGTTGTTCAGTGCGGCATAATGTTGTTCAGTGCGGCATAATGTTGTTCAGTGCGGCATAATGTTGTTCAGTGCGGCATAATGTTGTTCAGTGCGGCATAATGTTGTTCAGTGCGGGATGGTGTTGTTCAGTGCGGCATGGTGTTGTTCAGTGCGGCATGGTGTTGTTCAGTGCGGCATGGTGTTGTTCAGTGCGGCATGGTGTTGTTCAGTGCGGCATGGTGTTGTTCAGTGCGGGATGGTGTTGTTCAGTGCGGGATGGTGTTGTTCAGTGCGGGATGGTGTTGTTCAGTGCGGCATGGTGTTCAGTGCGGCATAATGTTGTTCAGTGCGGCATGGTGTTGTTCAGTGCGGCATAATGTTGTTCAGTGCGGCACCTAGCACCTAGAAGGTAAATAAATAGGAAGGAAGGACTCACCGGTGACGTCGTCGCCCACGTCCAAGCGTTGTACTTTGTATTTTCATCCTTCTGACAGTGGAAAACATATAGCCAACAAACACCGTGGAACCTAAACGAATGAAAGAAAACTATCATTTGGCCACAACCAACATTCACAGATACAACACAATGTGACGTGCGGTGTTGAGGTTAAAGGTTGAGTGAAGGGCCCTCGTTTTAAACTACTTTTTTGAAAAGGAGTGGGAACAAGTAAGACGTATTTAATTTATTTATTGGGAAGTAGTAAGACTTATTAAATTTATTTAATCTACTTTTCTTCCTAGGCAAAATTTGACGTGCTGCAATTCCAAATTTCCAAAGTGAATGAAGGAATGAAATCCTTTAAATTATGATTTTGTATAAATACTAGGCATAAACACAAAATCTACGGCACAAAATGGGCAGACTTTACTTGTTTGAAAAGGACTGGTTACAAGACAGACTTTTTTAATTTATTTAATGGGAAGAAGACTTATTTAGTTTAATTGATCTATTTTTGTTCCCTGGCAAAATTCGATTTGCTGCAATTCCAAATTTCCAAAGTGAATGAAGGAATGAAGTCGTTTAAATTATGATTTTGTATAAATACTAGGCATAGACACAAAATCTACGGCACAAAACGGGCAGACTTTACTTGTTTGAAGAGGACTGGTTGCAAGACAGACTTTTCTGATTTATTTAATGGGAAGAAGACTTATTTAGTTTATTTAATCTCTTTTTGTTGCCTGGCAAAATTGGATTTGCTGAAATTGTATTTTGCCAAATCTTGACTTGAGACCTGATAGGAAGTATTAAACGCTCAGTTAAATCGATACAAGTTGGTAATAAGAGCGAGTAATGTTGGTTGAAGCGATGAATGAAGGTTAAAAGCAATTTAAATTATGACTTTGTATAAATACTAGATATTAACAGAACATCTACTGCGCAAAATGGGCAGAGTTTACTTGTTTGAGAAGGAGTGGCTTATTTAAGTCTAAGATTTATTTAATCTGTTTGTTCCCAGGCAAAATTGGATGTGATGCAATTCCAAATTTCACCACATGATGGTGCCAAATTTTGACTTCATAGGACATATTCAACACTTAACTATTATGTTCAAGGTAATCAGATTTGTTTATTATTCTAATGGCCTTTTCAAAACTATTCTGGATTACTACTTTGGATCTATTCTACATTACTTGGCAACAACATACTCTGTAACAGATTAGGCAGTATAATCACATATGTTAACTTGAGAGTGCCCACACTCAATCTACTTATCGTGATGTGTTAAATCAATTACTGTTAGACATTATTATTCTGATAATCTACCAAATCTTTGAATTGAAGAATTTGTGATTTAATTAATAGCTTGTTGTTATGTTCAGGGTAATCAGACTTGTATATAATTCTAATGGCCTTCTTTTGAAAACTATTCTGAATTACAACTTTGGATCTTATATTACTTTGCAACAATATACTCGGTGACAGATTAGGCAGTATAATCACATATGTTAACTTCAGTGCCCACACTGTATTTATTTATGGTTATTTGTTAAATCAAGTACTGTTAGACATGAAATAGGAAGTGTTTAACATAAATGTTATGGCTACTCACCGTTGTAGCTCGCTCCTGGTCAATGATACGAGCCTCTTCTTGCAGTGGAAAACTTGCAGCCAACAAACACCGTGGAACCTAAAGGAATGAAATTAAACATTAACATTTCGCCTGGACCAATATTCACACGTACAACGCAACGCGGCTACACTTCTGCTAGCGCCTCAGCTACACGTTGCTATTACAAACGTAAATCTCTTTAAACACAATGAGTGTTACTTACCGTGTACGCTGTAGACGGTCCAGTTGCAAGCAGAAAATAAAGATATTTCTGTTGATATTCGTCGTTGCTCAGTGGCTCACGGCCATCGCGCCAACAGATTTGAATTTAGGTGGAAGGTCAGCCAATTACGTCATATCCGCGGCACATGACTGCGACGTAATACCCGCTTATCTGAAACGGCAGTTAAAAGTAGAGTTACATCAAGTTTTCTTTTTTAATCAACGCAATCATTTACAACCGTTGACCAGAAAGAATCGTCGAAATTCGACGTTCCCCCCAAACGCCACACTCACTCGCTTTTCAGGGCAACAAAAGTACTTCTTTTTAAAAACGATGAGTTGTACTTACCGTGTACGCTCTGGACGGTCCAGTTGCAAGCAGAAAATAAAAATATTTCTCTCGTTAGTCGTATGTTACCATCCGCTGTGTCTTTGTCAACATCGCCATTTTCCTACTTCCTGTTGCGAGCCACGCCCACGGATTTAAATTCTGGCGGAAGAGCCCGCCCATTGGCGTCGTTTTCGCGTATAGCAAATCCGATTGGTTGGGAAGGGGGCGCGGTTATGCAGCCGAGGGGTCCTGTGATCGGTGGGATGTAAAGTAGGCGTCGACGTCACGTCCGCGTCACGTGACCACGACGTGGCAGACGTCATATAGCAACCGCTGTTTTGTTTAGTAGACTTACAGTTGTTATGCATTGACATAATGGCGCACACTCCAAATAGATTTAAATAAATTAAATAATTCTTCTGCCCACTCCCTTTTAAACAAGTTAACTCTCCCCGCGGATTTGAATTCCGGCGGAAGTTCTTACAGTTGTTATGCGTTGACATAATGGCGCACTGGTTAGCATGTCCACCTCTTAAGCATGATGTTGCGGGTTCGACGCCTGATCAATGTTAGCATGGAGTGAGTTGAAGTGCATGGCGCTGAAGATTTGAATCTTTGAAATGCGCTGAGGTCTGACGTATCAGGCAGAATGGTTTGCCATCACGTTCAACAAAAAATAGAAACTTTCCCACTCTGATAAAAACGTCCTGTGTTCATCTACATATTTTCGTTTTGCTGTGCATCTTTTCCCTGCCATTTCGAGAGCCCAATTGACACTAATAGTTTACTGGAATGTGTTTGCCCATCCTACTGTTAGGTTACGGATTCTAGTTATTGATCTGACTCCAAATTGCGATCAACACTTAACACATAAATTGCTATGTCCTAATCCACACACTGGCGCACCTAACAATTTTGCGAGTTCGTTCTGTCAAAGAGAAGACCAGTAGATCAATCAGACCAAATTTACCAATTATTTATTCCTGACAGAGCGCACTAATACAGGCCTGGGTCCCGGGTCCCTCACACTAAAACTCGTGCGTTTTTGTGACCACCAAAAGACGACACATTCTTCCGGGTTGCCCAGTTTTAAAGAAACACAATATGAATATTAAAGCATGCAAAATATTGTGAGATGATTGGTCGATGGCCATCTCCTCCCCGGTCCAGGTGTCGCTGAGGTCAGACAGTTGGGTTTTTCCCTCGAAGGCCGGTCTCATAGACGTGCTGTTGTTCTTGTTCCTAACCGACCTTGAGATGGTCTCCTCCGGTACTCCCTATCCGGGCCTATTCCACAACACTTTGAAGAAAACAAGTTCATGCAGTTTGTCTGCACATTCCTCGCCCCCCACCAATCCACACGAGCACTCTAATACTAGATATTAATATGATTATAAGTTTAACACAACCTTAAAACATATGTTTGCAAACTGCCGAAAGCACATTTTCCTTTACTACTTTGTGGAATTTCACCACATGCGCTTTTGACGAAAATACTAAATTGAACTCAAGTGAAGCCAACACGCACAACCCCCCCCCCCCCCCCCCCCACACACACACACACCTACACACACACACACAAATGTTGATATGAACATAAAAGAGCCGCATGCGGTTCGGGAGTTGCGGCTTGGCCAAACCTGTACTATACAACTTTATTTGTGTAAAATTTTCACAACAGCTGTCACACAAACAAAGCGGGAAAAACCGAAGACGTGCGTGTTCCGCCCACGCTGGATTTATTTGCACCTTTGAAAAGACACCGTATTGCCGCAGATGTGGCAAAGAGTACTTTTGGGCATCTGAGACGGAAGGATGTCCAAAGCATCACGTCACCTGCTCTGGTAGGAATGGTGGTGGGACGTTGAGGTCAACCGCTTTGGGGTTGGCTGAATCTTTGGTCGCAGGATGCCACACACTTGAAGACAGAAGCAGAAAAGCAGAGCTAAATGCAAAATGTACTCACCGGTGACTCCAATTTTTTCCCCCCCTGAAGAAATGGATGGACGGGTGGCCCCGGCTGGCCGGTGGGACTCTTGTTATTCTGACCCTTTTTAGTGCGCGTTTGGGGCAACAACCGTTTTTTGTGGCGCTCTCTTCTGGTTCAAGAGTGCCCTGCATGTGAATTTGCCTTTCCTGCCTTCTGATTGGATGAGCGCCGGTGTGACGCGGTGCCTCTGTCACCGTGGCGGGGGGTATACGTCGGCATCGGAGCGTCTGCCAACGTCTGAGACCGGCTGGCAGTGTATCGGAGGTGTCGAGTGCGGTGCCGCTGGAGCTCACTCACCAGCTGGTGTTAGGGCCACAGAATGAAGGCCAAGGAGAAGACTAGAAAGAGAAACAGAAACTTCTCCTCCAATTGTTTGATTTGTCTCTTCTGAGCTTCGATGAATTCTTTCAGCTCTTTGTTCCTCTAGGACGGACAAATGGAAAGTAGCCTTCAAAAGCCAGTAAGCGTGCAAGTAAGTGCCGGGCTGGCTTTGGGCCCTTACCTGTTGCGCGCTGTGCAGCAGATCCATTCTCTCTTGGAGGATGCAAGCGTCGCGCTCCCTCAACTCCCACATCAGGGCTCGCTTCCATTGGTCCACGGCGCTCCTAAGCTCTTGTCTCTGATCCGCCGTCAGCACGTCATTCACGCCAGCGTGGCTGGCTTTTTCGCCGTCCGTGGCGGGGCAGTCCCGCTGCGGTAGCGCCTCGTACAACATGGCCTCCAGCTCCATGATCCTCTGGGCCGCAATCCTCGTCCATCAGTAGTCCGGCGGGAGATTTGAGGGCGGCTTACCTTATGAGCCTGGTCCATGGAACGCTTCCTGAAGTCCAACTCTTCATCCAGGTAGCCCTTCTGGTTGCAGAACATATCCTAGCACAGCTCAAGGTCAGAATTGTTGGGGCACATTGCCCCGAGTTCCCCTTGGCTGATGTCGCGTGTCTGTCTACCTTCTCACTTTCAATGTCCAACATCTTCTGTTGAAGTGCTGACTTGGTCACTTTGATGTATTCTAACCACTGAGGAAAGGCTGCTGTCACATAAGCAGAATGCGAGAGCGTGCGTGGACGTGCGCGTTACCTTCTCGGCTAGGGTGGGAAGGGTCCTGGCGTGAATCACGACCACCTGCTCCTCGTTGGTGAGATTCTGCAAGAGCCCAAAGGCACAGCGTCAACAAGGTTCTTTCAGCGCAAAGCCTTCCAAAAGTCACATTTGAGCCGCCGAGTCTCGTGGAGTGCGAACATAAGGAGTTCGACATACACTTACGGCGTTATCGCCCAGGATGTCCAGCTTCTTCATCAGATCACTGATGACGATGTCCTGGGGAAAGGCGCAAGGAGCAATGTAAGGTGTTCTGGGACCTCAGGTTAAGGTTAGGGTTGCGAGGGACGCCTTACGTACGCTCACGCCGTCGGCCTCGCAGTAGATCTGCAAAGGGCTGAGGCCGTCTGGGAAACGGACTTGCAGAAACTTCAAGACGGGGGAGCGCCACTCCCTCTCCTGAAAGGCAGAGGCATGCATCCGTCCGTCCGTCCGTCCGTCACATCTCTGGCCTCAAAACGCTTGTGCGAGTCTTCCCACCTCCAGCTCCAGGATGCGGAACTCAAGCAGTTCGTTTTGGTCTCGGATATCCTGGATGTGCTCTTTCAGACGCGCTTCTTCCGCCTCCATCCGCCTGACCTGAAAAGACAGTCAGACCTCATCTGCGGGGCTTCCGGACGGGTGTGACGCCAAGCGACTCCGCCCAGCGCCTTTCTTTCCGTCACCTTTTCGGCCAACTGCTGATTGCTCTGACGCAGCAGCTGCTTCTCCTCCACCCACTTGACATTCTAGAAGAGACAAACGCGTGGACAGCTTTGGAATGTTGTGTCATTTTCATCCACAAATTCTTTGGTTGACTGGAAAATGACATTTGCTTTTCTCCACATTTTCCCAGCCACGTTCAGGGGGGGGGGGGGGGGGGTGTTGGTCCAGTAATGCCAGACGAATGAGTGACTGAAGAATGTAGCTATTTTGTCTGAGAAAAAGGTGTGCTCATTGATAAGCTTACCTGTCCTTGTTGCTTCAGCGCTGACTCCAGATCTGCTACTCTGCTTTGATAGTGACCCATTTCTACTGTCATGTAACATGGGGGGAAGAGATGGTGCAAATGGTAAAATATGGATTGTTCACAGGAATAAATTGGCAGAGCTGAAATTCCAAATTTGTCCAAAAGATGGCGCCAGACCAAAACATGAGACCAAAAAAGGGGCCAAAATAAGCTAAGCAAGTTAAAATAGAAATAAAACAGGAACACGGTGTCGGATTGTGAGTCACGCATGGACGCACAAATGTGATTTTTACTTTTTGATTTCTTTGCTTGGCTAAAAATGTATTCTGTAACAGCTTAAAGCAATATTGTTAGTCAATTCGATCAAGGGACCCGTCACTATGAGAATAGTGGCGTGACATAAATTGTTTGGAGAAGCACAAATGTGATTTTTACTTCTTGATTTCTTTGCTTGGCTAAAAATTGATTCCCTCTTTCATGAACTGTGTTTTGCAATCGAATTGTTCTGGGATTGAATGATTTTATTAACACGGGTATCAGTGGGTGAAATTGTTCGGTTTCTGGAGTGATTAAGATTTGTAATTCTATTTCATGTTTCTTCAATAAATGTGTTGTGTATATTCATCTACTTTGTTGTGCGCTGATTTGTACTGAATGTACAATCGATGGTTCGGGGTTGATTTGACAATTTGATTAATGTGCGGGGGGTTATTATGGTATAACATAGGACCGTAATAAATAAAAGTAACATCAGACAATTTTAGAGAATTGAATAACTTTCGTAGTTATTTGAGACACGAGTGAATTTCAATCCGTTTGAAAGTTTGCTTCGTCTGAATAAATTAACGGAAGTGTTTGAATCGGATTATCGGTTTGGTGTAGAACTGAAAGTAATTTAATTATTTGAAGGGCGCAGGCCCGTTTCCCCTTTTGACGGGCCGCGTAAAAAGTAACTCCGAACATGTTAGAGAATTAAATAACTTTCGTAGATATTTAAGGGAAGAGTGATTATTGAAAGAGGTGCGTTTGACACTACCATCAGCTTTTCTCTGGTCTGAAAGGAGGAGGAGGGAGGCTCCTCCTCCTCCTTTCAGACCAGAGAACACCCGAGGCTGGGTGAGAACGGGGAGGCTGCGACCCGGCCGGGGGTTGCGGGAAGGGGCGCCACCTTGATCTCCTTCTCGGCGTCGTAGTCCCCTCCGCTGGTCTGGGCTAGCAGAGCGTAGGCTCGTTGCAGCGCTTGATATTCTTGCGTCAGCTGGCGGTAGCGAAGCTCCGCCTCCTCATGCACACACCAATGCAACACAGCACTAGTACCAGAATCAGTCAGACCGGCGACAAAGCACCCGCGACGCAAAGACGAGTCCGATTCCAGGCTGAAGAGGAATGTTTGGCGCCAATACGCTGGCAGAAATGGCGGGCTACCTCTTCGGGTTCCGTGTCGGGGGTTCTGTCGGTGTGAAAAGACAAGGACGATCCGTCCGAGTCCACCAACACGTCTTCGTCGTAGCCGTAAAATGTTTCGATGACCTGCGGGCGCGGAAGCAAACATCTCTCTGAACAAACTGAAGCGACACCTCACGATGAATCGACGAGAGGAACGATAGCGAGAAAAAGGCCATTTCATCTTGCGCAACACCAAGCAGCCGCAAACAAACAGACTCACCTTGCAGGACCTCACGCTTTGTTCCTCCTCAGAGATTCTCGACGTCGGTATCGTAGCAGCAAATCTCTCTCCTGTCGACACAAATAATCCGCCTTTGAGATTCTTTGGATGCAAAGGGAACGAACGGCTCCGGCGCAGAAACAAACGCGACTCACGATGACATTTCTGACATGAGCTCCTGTCTCCAGAGCCTGAAAAACCCGTCACCGGCGATGATTGGAGGGACGCTCGTCTTTTCCAAAAGTGACAACTACAGGGTGTGTCAGGGTTTTCCAGATTATCTTTATCGTATGATTATGTTGCTTTGACTTTGACTGCAACCTGTAATAAATAATATTATTTATCCCTTATTTATCCCTATCGCTTATCCCTTCCTACACAAAGTCGTAAAACATCCCTTGCTATGTTTTGACTAGAGGTCAAGGGCTTTCTCTATTCAATCCACTCTTACACCCACCCTGTTTCTCTTAATAAAAATGCTCGTGCGGGAGCCGAGAGTCAGACTTCATTCGTACAACGGATGGACTCTCCACCTGCAGGTGTCCAAAAGAACTTACTTGTCTCCCGTGTGGTTCTTGCAAAATAAGTTGGAGCGAGCGCAACTCTAACAGGGTGCATTTTGCCACTAGCTGCCTACGGACAATGACGTCGCGCTCGCGGCTCATGGTTGACGGGCTGAGCAGCCGGGCGAGTCCGTCGTTTTCAGCGCACAGCGAGTGGCAAAGGCGCTGACAAAACGGGAGCTTTGAGCTGCTGAAAACGGCAAAACAAGTCTAAAGCGTGTTCAAACGCGTGCGCACAATGCTCCTGCTTGAAAGGTCGGAGTTTAAGGGGCCAATTTTTTGGATGGCGGCCGCCGGCCAAGCTTTGGACGGAAAAGGTTTCCTGGCGACAGCGAGCGAGCGCGGCGCTGCCGTACGTGCACCGAGTCACCTGCCTGAAGACCTTGGACAAGTCGTCGATGATGTGCCGCTGCTCCACAACTTGAAGGAACTCCATTTCACCGTCCTGCTGGCCGCAACCGCGCTCCAGGTCATTGAGCGAACTAGGCCTTCTCTGTGGAACACAAATGCAGTGGACTCTGTTGGCACGCCGCCGTTGTCCGCGTCGACTTACCAAGCTTGCCATCTCCTCGTTCTCCTGGGTGACAAAGCGCACTTTGTTTTCAAGGCGACACAGCACCAGTGAGAGTTCTTCATTCTTCCTGCTCAGGCGTTTGTTTTTGTACAGGAGTGGCAGAAACTGGCTTTCTGTTTCTCTCAGTCGCTTAAGCTGCAAGCATGAAGTGCGGGATGCGAAAGACGCACAACACGCGGGCCAGAACGTATCCATTCCTTTTGCATCGGTTTGAACGGAATCGTGGCTTTGGCTCCCAATAAAAGACATCTACCAGGCAACCGACTCGCCGCGCCGCTCAACTAATAAGCAAGCGCAATGGGTGCCTCGCTGGATGGCGCGCATCAAACGTAGCGCAAACCTTCAAGCGTGCCGTCAATAAATTACCAGTTCATTGCGCTCTTCAGAAAGCAGGGCGTTTCGATCCTCCAGTTTCCTGATGACTGCGCTGAGCTCAGCGATTTTCAGATGAAACCTTCGCGTGTCCCGATCCTCCTGAGACTGAAAACGCCCCGCAACACACACACACAACCACTCGTTCAAAGTTCAAAACTGTTTTTGTGCTACCTTCCTCCAGCAACGAACTAAGTCATGCGTACTGCAAGTGTGTGATGAGGTGGCTTACGCTATGAAGAGGATTGCTAGTAGCGCCGTTGACCCCACTTCCAGGGTAGTTTAGGCCCGCCCTTTGGGAATCCCTCAGGGCAGCGATCTGCTGCTCGGCAGCCTGAGTCTGCAGCTGAAGGCGGTGGACGTGGCCGGCCCCAGGGATTTATCCAAAACACTAACCGCTCTGTCTTTCAGCTTGATCTCATCCATCTGGATGTACAAACGGGGAGCGCTCAGGCAGGCGGGCAAACTCATTTGCCAGAATTGTGACAAAAACAAAGAGAGCAACCGGCCAATTTTTATCTTGAATCGACTAGAACACCATTGCTGTGACAAAAGCGAAGCGAGCAACCGGACGTTTTCTTCTTGTGAAATAGAATAGAATAGAATGCCTTAGGTGTCATTGCACTGCAGGTATACAACGAAATTGGGAACATAGCCACGCACCGCGCATCTGATCAGTCCTACCAGTCGGCGGATCTCCCTCTCGCAGTCTCTCTTGGTTCGGCTCAGCTCCTCCCGATGCTGGTGATGAGCCGATCGGAGCTCGGCCGCTCGGGACTGCCAGGCCTGCTGGGCCGCTGCCAGGGCTTCTTCCGCGCTCCTGGTGGAGGCGACACCGCTCGGTCTCCCGACACCGCCGCGTCTCCTCCACTTCCGCCAGCAAAGCGCCCCCGCTCCTCACCTGAGCAGACATTGCGCCACATCGGGCCGTTGAGACCGCAACGGAGCGCCGCGACGCTTACTGAGGACAAGCTACACAATACGGTAGCGGCCGCATCGGAGCCCGACGTGGCGTGCGGATAGTCAGACACGGATTGAGCGGATCACCTTGTCCATGGAGCCGTCCCTCAGGCTGAGGACCAAGGCATTCAGTCGCTGGATCTCTCCATCTTTGATTTTGATCACTCTCATCAGCTCCATTTCATGCTGCCGCAGTAATGTCTCCCTGGTAACGGCTAACTCTTTCTGCTTCTCCTCATGGAGTTTGCTTTTGAGTTCCGTCATGGCGGCGGTGGCACGGTGGTGCTCCGCCCGCAGGTCCTGACTTCTCTCTCTCTCCAGACAGCTGACCTGACATGACTTAGACAAACTTTATTGTCATCTTGTCTGCACATGGTGCATACAAAACGAAATTTCGTTGCACACGGCTTACAACAAAGTAGTGATATTGCAGTTGAATAGAAGTAACATATCCTATGAAAATATATATATACATATACTGTATATATATATATATTACAAATAAGTATAAAGTGCAGCAGTGCTAATTATGCAATAGTGCAAGTAGGCAAAACAGTATTCAAGAGTGTGCAGAGGAATGCTAAACCATGTATTAAACTTCTATTTAAAGGGTTTACACAAGTTCAGTAAAGTTGGTAGTGCGAGATAGTGCAAGATAGAGGTCCGTAGTGTCATAAAGTACAGTTCTGTGAATGTGTGATGCAGAGTTCAGTTTAGAGCTCAACAGTTCTAATGTTCAACAGTCTGATGACAGCAGGGAAAAAGCTGTTGCAGAACCTGGTGGACC
Organism: Syngnathus scovelli; assembly: GCF_024217435.2. NCBI lineage: Eukaryota > Metazoa > Chordata > Actinopteri > Syngnathiformes > Syngnathidae > Syngnathus > Syngnathus scovelli. Next base: position 266,441 of record NW_026061412.1, on the reverse strand, counting down.
TGCAGCGGATTGTGCGAAACCTCTTCCCAGAGGGCAGCAGGGAGAACAGTCCATGGTGGGGGTGTGATGGGTCATTGATGATGTTACGGGCACGGGACATGCAGCGCTGAGATGAAATGTCCTGAATGGAGGGAAGAGGAGCCCCTATGATCCTCTCTGCTGTCCTCACCACTCTCCTCACGTTCTTCCAATCGGAGGCGGTGCAGCCTCCACACCACACAGAGAGTCAGCTTGTCAGAATGCTCTCTATGGTGCTCCTGTAGAACGTCCTCATGATGGGTGGGGGCAGGTGGGCTCATCCTCCGCAGGAAGTACAAGCGCTTCTGTGCCCTCTTGATCAGTGCCGTAGTGTTCATAGTCCAGGTGAGGTCTTCTGTGATGTGGACCCCCAGGAATTTGGTGCTGCTGACCACCTCCACAGCTGAGCTGTTGATGATCAGTGGAGCGTGGTGAGGCTGGTTTTTCCTGAAGTCGACGATGATCTCCTTCATCTTCTCCACATTCAGGATCAGGCTGTTGTCTCTGCACCAGCCCACCAGCTGCTCCACCTCCTCTCTGTAGTCCAGGTCGTTGTTGTCTCTGATGAGCCCCACCGCCGTTGTGTCGTCTGCGAACTTCACGATGTGATTGGTGGTGAACCTGGGGACGCAGTCGTGTGTCATCAGGGTGAACAGCAGGGGGCTCAGGACGCAGCCCTGAGGGGAGCCTGTGCTGAGGGTGATGACATCAGAGGTGTTCTGTCCGACCCGGACTGACTGAGGTCTGTTGGTGAGGAAGTCTAGCAGCCAGTTGCGAAGGGGGGTGTTGAAGCCCAGGTGTTCCAATTTTCCTACTAGATGCTGTGGGATGATGGTGTTAAACGCTGAGCTGAAGTCCAGGAACAGCATCCGAACATGGGTGTTCTTCTCCTCCAGGTGAGCCAGGCTCAGGTGAAGAACGGAGGAGATGGCGTCCTGAGTGGAGCGGTTTTGCCGGTCGGCAAACTGGAACGGGTCAAATAATGGGGGGAGTCTGGAAACGATGTGATCTTTAAGCAGCCGTTCGAAGCACTTCATCATGACCGGAGTCAGTGCAACAGGCCGGTAATCATTAAATGAGGTGATTTGAGGTTTCTTCGGCACCGGAATGATGGAGGCAGTCTTAAAGCACGCTGGCACTGTGGCTTGGCCCAGCGAGGTGTTAAAAATGTCTGTGATGACCCCAGCCAGCTGACTTGCACATTCCCTGAACACACGCCCAGGAATGTTGTCGGGGCCAGGGGCCTTACGGGGGTTGACTCTCCTCAGGGTCTTCAACACATCGGCGGAGTCAAGGCAGAGTACCTCCTCTTCCTGATGGGGGACAGTTTTAACTGCTGGAGTGCCGTTTAGTGCCTCGAACCTCCCAAAGAAGTTATTTAGACCATTTAGAAAGTCAGCATCAACTTCACCCACCGGGGGGGGAGGGTGAGTTGTAGTCTGTAATCGCCCGTATGCCTTGCCACATACTCCTGGTGTTGTTGGCGTCGTGGAAACGATCCTGAATTTTTCGACTGTGGTCTCGCTTCGCTACCCTGATGGCACGGTTCAAGTTGGCTCTCGCTGTCCTCAGTGTCTCCTTGTCGCCAGACTTGAAGGCAGAGTTCCGCGCTCGTAGCGTTTGACGTACCTCCTCAGTCATCCAGGGTCGTTGGTTGCCCCGGGTGATGATATTCTTAGTGGTGCTGACGTCCTCGGTGCATTTGTTGACGTAGGCTGACACAGTCATGGCACACGCATGTCAAATCTACATCGGGGAAACTGGGAGGGAGGGAGGGAGGGAGGGAGGGAGGGCGGGAGGGAGGCAAGCAGGGAGGCAGGCAGGCAGGGAGGCAGGCAGGGAGGCAGGCAGGGAAGCAGGCAGGGAGGAAGGCAGTGTCTGTCTGTTGAGGTTTTCACCTTGTTCTTCTCCTGCTGAAGTTCTAACTGGACGTCCATCAGTTTGGCTCTCAGCTCGTCATTGGCGGCCTGAAAGGCGTCCGTTCGCTCCGCCTTGACCCGCCCTGCCGGAGCTCGTTTGGACATCTCTTACTCGAGTCTCGCCCGGTCGTCAGTCAGAGATCACAACATTTGTACCTGGAGAGCACAAACGCAGCGCTGTTTTCCACTGGCTTCGGACTCAACTTCAATCGGTACCGTAACGTACAACATCATAAACATAGATCTAGCTTGACTTATTCATTGAATAAATGCATTTGGTTCTTCAAAACTGCATCACGCAACATAGCGTGACCGAGACGGCCGTTATCCACCTGCGTGAAGTTATTTGGTGAAATGAATGAGATGTTTAAGACACCATCGTTCTGTCTCTATGTAGATGAAGGGAAATAATCGATTGCTGAAGGTCCAAAGGTGTTGTGATAAACAAATAAACATATTAGTGACATATTTGTGATAAACATATTAGGCAGGATAATCACATATGTTAACTTGACTGCCCACACTGTATTTATTTATGGTTATTTGTTAAATCGAGTACTGTTAGACATGAAACAGGAAGTGTTTAACATAAATGGACGACGAAAGGGGTACTCACCATTGTAGCTCCTGCTGGTCAATGATACGAGCCTCTTCTTGCAGTGGAAAACATACAGCCAACAAACACCGTGGAACCTAAAGGAAGGAAATTAAACATTAACATTTAGCCTCAACCAACATTCACAGATACAACGCAACGCAAACTACACAAACATAAATCTTTTAAAACACAATGAGTTGTACTTACCGTGTACGCTCTAGACGGTCCACTTGCAAGCAGAAAATAAAGATATTTCTGTTGATAATCGTCGTGTTTGTATCCGTTGTCTCGCTCAAGGCCATTGCGCCCACAGATTTGAATTTTGGCCAGAGTTCAGCCTATTGACGTCATTTCCGCGGTGTAATACCCGCATATCTGAAACGGCAAAGTTAAGAGTAGAGTTAAATAAAGTTTTTAATCAACGCAATAATTTACAAACGTTGACCAGTCGAAATAATCGTCGAAATTTGGCGTCTGTGGCTGGAAGCAGACGCCGAGTTCGACGTTCCTCCCAAATGCCACACTGCCTCGCTTTTCAGGCCAACAAAAAAACATATTTTTCAAAACAATGAGTTGTAATTACCTTGTACGCTCTAGACGGTCAAGTTGCAAGCTGAAAACAAAAATATTTGTCTTGTTAGTCGTCGTGTTACTAACCGCTGTGTCTTGTTTGCCAGCATTGCCGCTTTCCTACTTCCTGTTGCAAGCCACGCCCACGGATTATAATTTTGCCATGAGTTCCGCCTATTGACGTCATGTCCGCGTCGCATGACTGCGACGTAATATTATCTAAAACTGTTTGTGCGGCATGGTGTTGTTCTGTGCGGTATTGTGTTATTCTGTGCGGCGTCGTGTTGTTCTGTGCGGCGTCGTGTTGTTCAGTGCGGCATGTTGTTGTTCAGTGCGGCATGTTGTTGTTCAGTGCGGCATGTTGTTGTTCAGTGCGGCATGGTGTTGTTCAGTGCGGCATGGTGTTGTTCAGTGCGGCATGGTGTTGTTCAGTGCGGCATGGTGTTGTTCAGTGCGGCATGGTGTTGTTCAGTGCGGGATGGTGTTGTTCAGTGCGGCATGGTGTTGTTCAGTGCGGCATGGTGTTGTTCAGTGCGGCATGGTGTTGTTCAGTGCGGCATAATATTGTTCAGTGCGGCGTAATGTTGTTCAGTGGGGCATGGTGTTGTTCAGTGCGGCATGGTGTTGTTCAGTGCGACATGATGTTGTTCAGTGCGGCATAATGTTGTTCAGTGCGGCATAATGTTGTTCAGTGCGGCATAATGTTGTTCAGTGCGGGATGGTGTTGTTCAGTGCGGCATGGTGTTGTTCAGTGCGGCATGGTGTTTTTCAGTGCGGCATGGTGTTGTTCAGTGCGGCATGGTGTTGTATAGTGCGGCATGGTGTTGTTCAGTGCGGCATGGTGTTGTTCAGTGCGGCATGGTGTTGTTCAGTGCGGCATGGTGTTGTTCAGTGCGGCATGGTGTTGTTCAGTGCGGGATGGTGTTGTTCAGTGCGGGATGGTGTTGTTCAGTGCGGGATGGTGTTGTTCAGTGCGGCATGGTGTTCAGTGCGGCATAATGTTGTTCAGTGCGGCATGGTGTTGTTCAGTGCGGCATGGTGTTGTTCAGTGCGGCATGGTGTTCAGTGCGGCATAATGTTGTTCAGTGCGGCATAATGTTGTTCAGTGCGGCATGGTGTTGTTCAGTGCGGCATAATGTTGTTCAGTGCGGCATAATGTTGTTCAGTGCGGGATGGTGTTGTTCAGTGCGGCATGGTGTTGTTCAGTGCGGCATAATGTTGTTCAGTGCGGCATAATGTTGTTCAGTGCGGCATAATGTTGTTCAGTGCGGCATAATGTTGTTCAGTGCGGCATGGTGTTGTTTAGTGCGGGATGGTGTTGTTCAGTGCGGCATGGTGTTGTTCAGTGCGGCATGGTGTTGTTCAGTGCGGCATGGTGTTGTTCAGTGCGGCATGGTGTTGTTCAGTGCGGCATGGTGTTGTTCAGTGCGGCATGGTGTTGTTCAGTGCGGCGTCGTGTTGTTCAGTGCGGCGTCGTGTTGTTCAGTGCAGCATGGTGTTGTTCAGTGCGGCATGGTGTTGTTCAGTGCGGCATGGTGTTGTTCAGTGCGGCATGGTGTTGTTAAGTGCGGCATGGTGTTGTTCAGTGCGGCGTAATGTTGTTCAGTGGGGCATGGTGTTGTTCAGTGCGGCATGGTGTTGTTCAGTGCGGCATGATGTTGTTCTTCAGTGCGGCATGGTGCTGTTCAGTGCGGCATGGTGCTGTTCAGTGCGGCATGGTGCTGTTCAGTGCGGCATGGTGTTGTTCAGTGCGGCATGGTGTTGTTCAGTGCGGCATGGTGTTGTTCAGTGCGGCATGGTGTTGTTCAGTGCGGCATGGTGTTGTTCAGTGCGGCATAATGTTGTTCAGTGCGGCATAATGTTGTTCAGTGCGGCATAATGTTGTTCAGTGCGGCATAATGTTGTTCAGTGCGGCATAATGTTGTTCAGTGCGGCATAATGTTGTTCAGTGCGGGATGGTGTTGTTCAGTGCGGCATGGTGTTGTTCAGTGCGGCATGGTGTTGTTCAGTGCGGCATGGTGTTGTTCAGTGCGGCATGGTGTTGTTCAGTGCGGCATGGTGTTGTTCAGTGCGGCATGGTGTTGTTCAGTGCGGCATGGTGTTGTTCAGTGCGGGATGGCGTTGTTCAGTGCGGGATGGTGTTGTTCAGTGCGGCATGGTGTTCAGTGCGGCATAATGTTGTTCAGTGCGGCATAATGTTGTTCAGTGCGGCATGGTGTTGTTCAGTGCGGCATAATGTTGTTCAGTGCGGCATAATGTTGTTCAGTGCGGTATAATGTTGTTCAGTGCTGCATGGTGTTGTTCAGTGCTGCATGGTGTTGTTCAGTGCGGCATGGTGTTGTTCAGTGCGGCATGGTGTTGTTCAGTGCGGCATGGTGTTGTTCAGTGCGGCATGGTGTTGTTCAGTGCGGCATGGTGTTGTTCAGTGCGGCATGGTGTTGTTCAGTGCGGCATGGTGTTGTTCAGTGCGGCATGGTGTTGTTCAGTGCGGCATGGTGTTGTTCAGTGCGGCATGGTGTTGTTCAGTGCGGCATGGTGTTGTTCAGTGCGGCATGGTGTTGTTCAGTGCGGCATGGTGTAGTTCAGTGCGGCATGGTGTTGTTCAGTGCGGGATGGTGTTGTTCAGTGCGGCATGGTGTTGTTCAGTGCGGCATGGTGTTGTTCAGTGCGACATGATGTTGTTCAGTGCGGCATAATGTTGTTCAGTGCGGCATAATGTTGTTCAGTGCGGCATAATGTTGTTCAGTGCGGCATGGTGTTGTTTAGTGCGGGATGGTGTTGTTCAGTGCGGCATGGTGTTGTTCAGTGCGGCATGGTGTTGTTCAGTGCGGCATGGTGTTGTTCAGTGCGGCATGGTGTTGTTCAGTGCGGCATGGTGTTGTTCAGTGCGGCATGGTGTTGTTCAGTGCGGCATGGTGTTGTTCAGTGCGGCATGGTGTTTTTCAGTGCGGCATAATGTTGTTCAGTGCGGCATAATGTTGTTCAGTGCGGCATAATGTTGTTCAGTGCGGCATAATGTTGTTCAGTGCGGCATAATGTTGTTCAGTGCGGGATGGTGTTGTTCAGTGCGGCATGGTGTTGTTCAGTGCGGCATGGTGTTGTTCAGTGCGGCATGGTGTTGTTCAGTGCGGCATGGTGTTGTTCAGTGCGGCATGGTGTTGTTCAGTGCGGCATGGTGTTGTTCAGTGCGGGATGGTGTTGTTCAGTGCGGGATGGTGTTGTTCAGTGCGGGATGGTGTTGTTCAGTGCGGCATGGTGTTCAGTGCGGCATAATGTTGTTCAGTGCGGCATGGTGTTGTTCAGTGCGGCATGGTGTTGTTCAGTGCGGCATAATGTTGTTCAGTGCGGCATAATGTTGTTCAGTGCGGCACCTAGCACCTAGAAGGTAAATAAATAGGAAGGAAGGACTCACCGGTGACGTCGTCGCCCACGTCCAAGCGTTGTACTTTGTATTTTCATCCTTCTGACAGTGGAAAACATATAGCCAACAAACACCGTGGAACCTAAACGAATGAAAGAAAACTATCATTTGGCCACAACCAACATTCACAGATACAACACAATGTGATGTGCGGTGTTGAGGTTAAAGGTTGAGTGAAGGGCCCTCGTTTTAAACTACTTTTTTGAAAAGGAGTGGGAACAAGTAAGACGTATTTAATTTATTTATTGGGAAGTAGTAAGACTTATTAAATTTATTTAATCTACTTTTCTTCCCAGGCAAAATTTGACGTGCTGCAATTCCAAATTTCCAAAGTGAATGAAGGAATGAAATCCTTTAAATTATGATTTTGTATAAATACTAGGCATAAACACAAAATCTACGGCACAAAATGGGCAGACTTTACTTGTTTGAAAAGGACTGGTTACAAGACAGACTTTTTTAATTTATTTAATGGGAAGAAGACTTATTTAGTTTAATTGATCTATTTTTGTTCCCTGGCAAAATTCGATTTGCTGCAATTCCAAATTTCCAAAGTGAATGAAGGAATGAAGTCGTTTAAATTATGATTTTGTATAAATACTAGGCATAGACACAAAATCTACGGCACAAAACGGGCAGACTTTACTTGTTTGAAGAGGACTGGTTGCAAGACAGACTTTTCTGATTTATTTAATGGGAAGAAGACTTATTTAGTTTATTTAATCTCTTTTTGTTGCCTGGCAAAATTGGATTTGCTGAAATTGTATTTTGCCAAATCTTGACTTGAGACCTGATAGGAAGTATTAAACGCTCAGTTAAATCGATACAAGTTGGTAATAAGAGCGAGTAATGTTGGTTGAAGCGATGAATGAAGGTTAAAAGCAATTTAAATTATGACTTTGTATAAATACTAGATATTAACAGACCATCTACTGCGCAAAATGGGCAGAGTTTACTTGTTTGAGAAGGAGTGGCTTATTTAAGTCTAAGATTTATTTAATCTGTTTGTTCCCAGGCAAAATTGGATGTGATGCAATTCCAAATTTCACCACATGATGGTGCCAAATTTTGACTTCATAGGACATATTCAACACTTAACTATTATGTTCAAGGTAATCAGATTTGTTTATTATTCTAATGGCCTTTTCAAAACTATTCTGGATTACTACTTTGGATCTATTCTACATTACTTGGCAACAACATACTCTGTAACAGATTAGGCAGTATAATCACATATGTTAACTTGAGAGTGCCCACACTCAATCTACTTATCGTGATGTGTTAAATCAATTACTGTTAGACATTATTATTCTGATAATCTACCAAATCTTTGAATTGAAGAATTTGTGATTTAATTACTAGCTTGTTGTTATGTTCAGGGTAATCAGACTTGTATATAATTCTAATGGCCTTCTTTTGAAAACTATTCTGAATTACAACTTTGGATCTTATATTACTTTGCAACAATATACTCGGTGACAGATTAGGCAGTATAATCACATATGTTAACTTCAGTGCCCACACTGTATTTATTTATGGTTATTTGTTAAATCAAGTACTGTTAGACATGAAATAGGAAGTGTTTAACATAAATGTTATGGCTACTCACCGTTGTAGCTCGCTCCTGGTCAATGATACGAGCCTCTTCTTGCAGTGGAAAACTTGCAGCCAACAAACACCGTGGAACCTAAAGGAATGAAATTAAACATTAACATTTCGCCTGGACCAATATTCACACGTACAACGCAACGCGGCTACACTTCTGCTAGCGCCTCAGCTACACGTTGCTATTACAAACGTAAATCTCTTTAAACACAATGAGTGTTACTTACCGTGTACGCTGTAGACGGTCCAGTTGCAAGCAGAAAATAAAGATATTTCTGTTGATATTCGTCGTTGCTCAGTGGCTCACGGCCATCGCGCCAACAGATTTGAATTTTGGTGGAAGTTCAGCCAATTACGTCATATCCGCGGCACATGACTGCGACGTAATACCCGCTTATCTGAAACGGCAGTTAAAAGTAGAGTTACATCAAGTTTTCTTTTTTAATCAATGCAATCATTTACAACCGTTGACCAGAAAGAATCGTCGAAATTCGACGTTCCCCCCAAACGCCACACTCACTCGCTTTTCAGGGCAACAAAAGTACTTCTTTTTAAAAACGATGAGTTGTACTTACCGTGTACGCTCTGGACGGTCCAGTTGCAAGCAGAAAATAAAAATATTTCTCTCGTTAGTCGTATGTTACCATCCGCTGTGTCTTTGTCAACATCGCCATTTTCCTACTTCCTGTTGCGAGCCACGCCCACGGATTTAAATTCTGGCGGAAGAGCCCGCCCATTGGCGTCGTTTTCGCGTATAGCAAATCCGATTGGTTGGGAAGGGGGCGCGGTTATGCAGCCGAGGGGTCCTGTGATCGGTGGGATGTAAAGTAGGCGTCGACGTCACGTCCGCGTCACGTGACCACGACGTGGCAGACGTCATATAGCAACCGCTGTTTTGTTTAGTAGACTTACAGTTGTTATGCATTGACATAATGGCGCACACTCCAAATAGATTTAAATAAATTAAATAATTCTTCTGCCCACTCCCTTTTAAACAAGTTAACTCTCCCCGCGGATTTGAATTCCGGCGGAAGTTCTTACAGTTGTTATGCGTTGACATAATGGCGCACTGGTTAGCATGTCCACCTCTTAAGCATGATGTTGCGGGTTCGACGCCTGATCAATGTTAGCATGGAGTGAGCTGAAGTGCATGGCGCTGAAGATTTGAATCTTTGAAATGCGCTGAGGTCTGACGTATCAGGCAGAATGGTTTGCCATCACGTTCAACAAAAAATAGAAACTTTCCCACTCTGATAAAAACGTCCTGTGTTCATCTACATATTTTCGTTTTGCTGTGCATCTTTTCCCTGCCATTTCGAGAGCCCAATTGACACTAATAGTTTACTGGAATGTGTTTGCCCATCCTACTTTGTGGAATTTCACCACATGCGCTTTTGACGAAAATACTAAATTGAACTCAAGTGAAGCCAACACGCACAACCCCCCCCCCCCCCCCCCCCCCACACACACACACACACACCTACACACACACACACAAATGTTGATATGAACATAAAAGAGCCGCATGCGGTTCGGGAGTTGCGGCTTGGCCAAACCTGTACTATACAACTTTATTTGTGTAAAATTTTCACAACAGCTGTCACACAAACAAAGCGGGAAAAACCGAAGACGTGCGTGTTCCGCCCACGCTGGATTTATTTGCACCTTTGAAAAGACACCGTATTGCCGCAGATGTGGCAAAGAGTACTTTTGGGCATCTGAGACGGAAGGATGTCCAAAGCATCACGTCACCTGCTCTGGTAGGAATGGTGGTGGGACGTTGAGGTCAACCGCTTTGGGGTTGGCTGAATCTTTGGTCGCAGGATGCCACACACTTGAAGACAGAAGCAGAAAAGCAGAGCTAAATGCAAAATGTACTCACCGGTGACTCCAATTTTTTCCCCCCCTGAAGAAATGGATGGACGGGTGGCCCCGGCTGGCCGGTGGGACTCTTGTTATTCTGACCCTTTTTAGTGCGCGTTTGGGGCAACAACCGTTTTTTGTGGCGCTCTCTTCTGGTTCAAGAGTGCCCTGCATGTGAATTTGCCTTTCCTGCCTTCTGATTGGATGAGCGCCGGTGTGACGCGGTGCCTCTGTCACCGTGGCGGGGGGTATACGTCGGCATCGGAGCGTCTGCCAACGTCTGAGACCGGCTGGCAGTGTATCGGAGGTGTCGAGTGCGGTGCCGCTGGAGCTCACTCACCAGCTGGTGTTAGGGCCACAGAATGAAGGCCAAGGAGAAGACTAGAAAGAGAAACAGAAACTTCTCCTCCAATTGTTTGATTTGTCTCTTCTGAGCTTCGATGAATTCTTTCAGCTCTTTGTTCCTCTAGGACGGACAAATGGAAAGTAGCCTTCAAAAGCCAGTAAGCGTGCAAGTAAGTGCCGGGCTGGCTTTGGGCCCTTACCTGTTGCGCGCTGTGCAGCAGATCCATTCTCTCTTGGAGGATGCAAGCGTCGCGCTCCCTCAACTCCCACATCAGGGCTCGCTTCCATTGGTCCACGGCGCTCCTAAGCTCTTGTCTCTGATCCGCCGTCAGCACGTCATTCACGCCAGCGTGGCTGGCTTTTTCGCCGTCCGTGGCGGGGCAGTCCCGCTGCGGTAGCGCCTCGTACAACATGGCCTCCAGCTCCATGATCCTCTGGGCCGCAATCCTCGTCCATCAGTAGTCCGGCGGGAGATTTGAGGGCGGCTTACCTTATGAGCCTGGTCCATGGAACGCTTCCTGAAGTCCAACTCTTCATCCAGGTAGCCCTTCTGGATGCAGAACATATCCTAGCACAGCTCAAGGTCAGAATTGTTGGGGCACATTGCCCCGAGTTCCCCTTGGCTGATGTCGCGTGTCTGTCTACCTTCTCACTTTCAATGTCCAACATCTTCTGTTGAAGTGCTGACTTGGTCACTTTGATGTATTCTAACCACTGAGGAAAGGCTGCTGTCACATAAGCAGAATGCGAGAGCGTGCGTGGACGTGCGCGTTACCTTCTCGGCTAGGGTGGGAAGGGTCCTGGCGTGAATCACGACCACCTGCTCCTCGTTGGTGAGATTCTGCAAGAGCCCAAAGGCACAGCGTCAACAAGGTTCTTTCAGCGCAAAGCCTTCCAAAAGTCACATTTGAGCCGCCGAGTCTCGTGGAGTGCGAACATAAGGAGTTCGACATACACTTACGGCGTTATCGCCCAGGATGTCCAGCTTCTTCATCAGATCACTGATGACGATGTCCTGGGGAAAGGCGCAAGGAGCAATGTAAGGTGTTCTGGGACCTCAGGTTAAGGTTAGGGTTGCGAGGGACGCCTTACGTACGCTCACGCCGTCGGCCTCGCAGTAGATCTGCAAAGGGCTGAGGCCGTCTGGGAAACGGACTTGCAGAAACTTCAAGACGGAGGAGCGCCACTCCCTCTCCTGAAAGGCAGAGGCATGCATCCGTCCGTCCGTCCGTCCGTCACATCTCTGGCCTCAACACGCTTGTGCGAGTCTTCCCACCTCCAGCTCCAGGATGCGGAACTCAAGCAGTTCGTTTTGGTCTCGGATATCCTGGATGTGCTCTTTCAGACGCGCTTCTTCCGCCTCCATCCGCCTGACCTGAAAAGACAGTCAGACCTCATCTGCGGGGCTTCCGGACGGGTGTGACGCCAAGCGACTCCGCCCAGCGCCTTTCTTTCCGTCACCTTTTCGGCCAACTGCTGATTGCTCTGACGCAGCAGCTGCTTCTCCTCCACCCACTTGACATTCTAGAAGAGACAAACGCGTGGACAGCTTTGGAATGTTGTGTCATTTTCATCCACAAATTCTTTGGTTGACTGGAAAATGACATTTGCTTTTCTCCACATTTTCCCAGCCACGTTCATAGGGGGTTGGTCCAGTAATGCCAGACGAATGAGTGACTGAAGAATGTAGCTATTTTGTCTGAGAAAAAGGTGTGCTCATTGATAAGCTTACCTGTCCTTGTTGCTTCAGCGCTGACTCCAGATCTGCTACTCTGCTTTGATAGTGACCCATTTCTACTGTCATGTAACATGGGGGGAAGAGATGGTGCAAATGGTAAAATATGGATTGTTCACAGGAATAAATTGGCAGAGCTGAAATTCCAAATTTGTCCAAAAGATGGCGCCAGACCAAAACATGAGACCAAAAAAGGGGCCAAAATAAGCTAAGCAAGTTAAAATAGAAATAAAACAGGAACACGGTGTCGGATTGTGAGTCACGCATGGACGCACAAATGTGATTTTTACTTTTTGATTTCTTTGCTTGGCTAAAAATGTATTCTGTAACAGCTTAAAGCAATATTGTTAGTCAATTCGATCAAGGGACCCGTCACTATGAGAATAGTGGCGTGACATAAATTGTTTGGAGAAGCACAAATGTGATTTTTACTTCTTGATTTCTTTGCTTGGCTAAAAATTGATTCCCTCTTTCATGAACTGTGTTTTGCAATCGAATTGTTCTGGGATTGAATGATTTTATTAACACGGGTATCAGTGGGTGAAATTGTTCGGTTTCTGGAGTGATTAAGATTTGTAATTCTATTTCATGTTTCTTCAATAAATGTGTTGTGTATATTCATCTACGTACTTTGTTGTGCGCTGATTTGTACTGAATGTACAATCGATGGTTCGGGGTTGATTTGACAATTTGATTAATGTGTGGGGGGTTATTATGGTATAACATAGGACCGTAATAAATAAAAGTAACATCAGACAATTTTAGAGAATTGAATAACTTTCGTAGTTATTTGAGACACGAGTGAATTTCAATCCGTTTGAAAGTTTGCTTCGTCTGAATAAATTAACGGAAGTGTTTGAATCGGATTATCGGTTTGGTGTAGAACTGAAAGTAATTTAATTATTTGAAGGGCGCAGGCCCGTTTCCCCTTTTGACGGGCCGCGTAAAAAGTAACTCCGAACATGTTAGAGAATTAAATAACTTTCGTAGATATTTAAGGGAAGAGTGATTATTGAAAGAGGTGCGTTTGACACTACCATCAGCTTTTCTCTGGTCTGAAAGGAGGAGGAGGGAGGCTCCTCCTCCTCCTTTCAGACCAGAGAACACCCGAGGCTGGGTGAGAACGGGGAGGCTGCGACCCGGCCGGGGGTTGCGGGAAGGGGCGCCACCTTGATCTCCTTCTCGGCGTCGTAGTCCCCTCCGCTGGTCTGGGCTAGCAGAGCGTAGGCTCGTTGCAGCGCTTGATATTCTTGCGTCAGCTGGCGGTAGCGAAGCTCCGCCTCCTCATGCACACACCAATGCAACACAGCACTAGTACCAGAATCAGTCAGACCGGCGACAAAGCACCCGCGACGCAAAGACGAGTCCGATTCCAGGCTGAAGAGGAATGTTTGGCGCCAATACGCTGGCAGAAATGGCGGGCTACCTCTTCGGGTTCCGTGTCGGGGGTTCTGTCGGTGTGAAAAGACAAGGACGATCCGTCCGAGCCCACCAACACGTCTTCGTCGTAGCCGTAAAATGTTTCGATGACCTGCGGGCGCGGAAGCAAACATCTCTCTGAACAAACTGAAGCGACACCTCACGATGAATCGACGAGAGGAACGATAGCGAGAAAAAGGCCATTTCATCTTGCGCAACACCAAGCAGCCGCAAACAAACAGACTCACCTTGCAGGACCTCACGCTTTGTTCCTCCTCAGAGATTCTCGACGTCGGTATCGTAGCAGCAAATCTCTCTCCTGTCGACACAAATAATCCGCCTTTGAGATTCTTTGGATGCAAAGGGAACGAACGGCTCCGGCGCAGAAACAAACGCGACTCACGATGACATTTCTGACATGAGCTCCTGTCTCCAGAGCCTGAAAAACCCGTCACCGGCGATGATTGGAGGGACGCTCGTCTTTTCCAAAAGTGACAACTACAGGGTGTGTCAGGGTTTTCCAGATTATCTTTATCGTATGATTATGTTGCTTTGACTTTGACTGCAACCTGTAATAAATAATATTATTTATCCCTTATTTATCCCTATCGCTTATCCCTTCCTACACAAAGTCGTAAAACATCCCTTGCTATGTTTTGACTAGAGGTCAAGGGCTTTCTCTATTCAATCCACTCTTACACCCACCCTGTTTCTCTTAATAAAAATGCTCGTGCGGGAGCCGAGAGTCAGACTTCATTCGTACAACGGATGGACTCTCCACCTGCAGGTGTCCAAAAGAACTTACTTGTCTCCCGTGTGGTTCTTGCAAAATAAGTTGGAGCGAGCGCAACTCTAACAGGGTGCATTTTGCCACTAGCTGCCTACGGACAATGACGTCGCGCTCGCGGCTCATGGTTGACGGGCTGAGCAGCCGGGCGAGTCCGTCGTTTTCAGCGCACAGCGAGTGGCAAAGGCGCTGACAAAACGGGAGCTTTGAGCTGCTGAAAACGGCAAAACAAGTCTAAAGCGTGTTCAAACGCGTGCGCACAATGCTCCTGCTTGAAAGGTCGGAGTTTAAGGGGCCAATTTTTTGGATGGCGGCCGCCGGCCAAGCTTTGGACGGAAAAGGTTTCCTGGCGACAGCGAGCGAGCGCGGCGCTGCCGTACGTGCACCGAGTCACCTGCCTGAAGACCTTGGACAAGTCGTCGATGATGTGCCGCTGCTCCACAACTTGAAGGAACTCCATTTCACCGTCCTGCTGGCCGCAACCGCGCTCCAGGTCATTGAGCGAACTAGGCCTTCTCTGTGGAACACAAATGCAGTGGACTCTGTTGGCACGCCGCCGTTGTCCGCGTCGACTTACCAAGCTTGCCATCTCCTCGTTCTCCTGGGTGACAAAGCGCACTTTGTTTTCAAGGCGACACAGCACCAGTGAGAGTTCTTCATTCTTCCTGCTCAGGCGTTTGTTTTTGTACAGGAGTGGCAGAAACTGGCTTTCTGTTTCTCTCAGTCGCTTAAGCTGCAAGCATGAAGTGCGGGATGCGAAAGACGCACAACACGCGGGCCAGAACGTATCCATTCCTTTTGCATCGGTTTGAACGGAATCGTGGCTTTGGCTCCCAATAAAAGACATCTACCAGGCAACCGACTCGCCGCGCCGCTCAACTAATAAGCAAGCGCAATGGGTGCCTCGCTGGATGGCGCGCATCAAACGTAGCGCAAACCTTCAAGCGTGCCGTCAATAAATTACCAGTTCATTGCGCTCTTCAGAAAGCAGGGCGTTTCGATCCTCCAGTTTCCTGATGACTGCGCTGAGCTCAGCGATTTTCAGATGAAACCTTCGCGTGTCCCGATCCTCCTGAGACTGAAAACGCCCCGCAACACACACACACAACCACTCGTTCAAAGTTCAAAACTGTTTTTGTGCTACCTTCCTCCAGCAACGAACTAAGTCATGCGTACTGCAAGTGTGTGATGAGGTGGCTTACGCTATGAAGAGGATTGCTAGTAGCGCCGTTGACCCCACTTCCAGGGTAGTTTAGGCCCGCCCTTTGGGAATCCCTCAGGGCAGCGATCTGCTGCTCGGCAGCCTGAGTCTGCAGCTGAAGGCGGTGGACGTGGCCGGCCCCAGGGATTTATCCAAAACACTAACCGCTCTGTCTTTCAGCTTGATCTCATCCATCTGGATGTACAAACGGGGAGCGCTCAGGCAGGCGGGCAAACTCATTTGCCAGAATTGTGACAAAAACAAAGAGAGCAACCGGCCAATTTTTATCTTGAATCGACTAGAACACCATTGCTGTGACAAAAGCGAAGCGAGCAACCGGACGTTTTCTTCTTGTGAAATAGAATAGAATAGAATGCCTTAGGTGTCATTGCACTGCAGGTATACAACGAAATTGGGAACATAGCCACGCACCGCGCATCTGATCAGTCCTACCAGTCGGCGGATCTCCCTCTCGCAGTCTCTCTTGGTTCGGCTCAGCTCCTCCCGATGCTGGTGATGAGCCGATCGGAGCTCGGCCGCTCGGGACTGCCGGGACTGCCAGGCCTGCTGGGCCGCTGCCAGGGCTTCTTCCGCGCTCCTGGTGGAGGCGACACCGCTCGGTCTCCCGACACCGCCGCGTCTCCTCCACTTCCGCCAGCAAAGCGCCCCCGCTCCTCACCTGAGCAGACATTGCGCCACATCGGGCCGTTGAGACCGCAACGGAGCGCCGCGACGCTTACTGAGGACAAGCTACACAATACGGTAGCGGCCGCATCGGAGCCCGACGTGGCGTGCGGATAGTCAGACACGGATTGAGCGGATCACCTTGTCCATGGAGCCGTCCCTCAGGCTGAGGACCAAGGCATTCAGTCGCTGGATCTCTCCATCTTTGATTTTGATCACTCTCATCAGCTCCATTTCATGCTGCCGCAGTAATGTCTCCCTGGTAACGGCTAACTCTTTCTGCTTCTCCTCATGGAGTTTGCTTTTGAGTTCCGTCATGGCGGCGGTGGCACGGTGGTGCTCCGCCCGCAGGTCCTGACTTCTCTCTCTCTCCAGACAGCTGACCTGACATGACTTAGACAAACTTTATTGTCATCTTGTCTGCACATGGTGCATACAAAACGAAATTTCGTTGCACACGGCTTACAACAAAGTAGTGATATTGCAGTTGAATAGAAGTAACATATCCTATGAAAATATATATATACATATACTGTATATATATATATATTACAAATAAGTATAAAGTGCAGCAGTGCTAATTATGCAATAGTGCAAGTAGGCAAAACAGTATTCAAGAGTGTGCAGAGGAATGCTAAACCATGTATTAAACTTCTATTTAAAGGGTTTACACAAGTTCAGTAAAGTTGGTAGTGCGAGATAGTGCAAGATAGAGGTCCGTAGTGTCATAAAGTACAGTTCTGTGAATGTGTGATGCAGAGTTCAGTTTAGAGCTCAACAGTTCTAATGTTCAACAGTCTGATGACAGCAGGGAAAAAGCTGTTGCAGAACCTGGTGGACCTGCAGCGGATTGTGCGAAACCTCTTCCCAGAGGGCAGCAGGGAGAACAGTCCATGGTGGGGGTGTGATGGGTCATTGATGATGTTACGGGCACGGGACATGCAGCGCTGAGATGAAATGTCCTGAATGGAGGGAAGAGGAGCCCCTATGATCCTCTCTGCTGTCCTCACCACTCTCCTCACGTTCTTCCAATCGGAGGCGGTGCAGCCTCCACACCACACAGAGAGTCAGCTTGTCAGAATGCTCTCTATGGTGCTCCTGTAGAACGTCCTCATGATGGGTGGGGGCAGGTGGGCTCTCCTCATCCTCCGCAGGAAGTACAAGCGCTTCTGTGCCCTCTTGATCAGTGCCGTAGTGTTCATAGTCCAGGTGAGGTCTTCTGTGATGTGGACCCCCAGGAATTTGGTGCTGCTGACCACCTCCACAGCTGAGCTGTTGATGATCAGTGGAGCGTGGTGAGGCTGGTTTTTCCTGAAGTCGACGATGATCTCCTTCATCTTCTCCACATTCAGGATCAGGCTGTTGTCTCTGCACCAGCCCACCAGCTGCTCCACCTCCTCTCTGTAGTCCAGGTCGTTGTTGTCTCTGATGAGCCCCACCGCCGTTGTGTCGTCTGCGAACTTCACGATGTGATTGGTGGTGAACCTGGGGACGCAGTCGTGTGTCATCAGGGTGAACAGCAGGGGGCTCAGGACGCAGCCCTGAGGGGAGCCTGTGCTGAGGGTGATGACATCAGAGGTGTTCTGTCCGACCCGGACTGACTGAGGTCTGTTGGTGAGGAAGTCTAGCAGCCAGTTGCGAAGGGGGGTGTTGAAGCCCAGGTGTTCCAATTTTCCTACTAGATGCTGTGGGATGATGGTGTTAAACGCTGAGCTGAAGTCCAGGAACAGCATCCGAACATGGGTGTTCTTCTCCTCCAGGTGAGCCAGGCTCAGGTGAAGAACGGAGGAGATGGCGTCCTGAGTGGAGCGGTTTTGCCGGTCGGCAAACTGGAACGGGTCAAATAATGGGGGGAGTCTGGAAACGATGTGATCTTTAAGCAGCCTTTCGAAGCACTTCATCATGACCGGAGTCAGTGCAACAGGCCGGTAATCATTAAATGAGGTGATTTGAGGTTTCTTCGGCACCGGAATGATGGAGGCAGTCTTAAAGCACGCTTGCACTGTGGCTTGGCCCAGCGAGGTGTTAAAAATGTCTGTGATGACCCCAGCCAGCTGACTTGCACATTCCCTGAACACACGCCCAGGAATGTTGTCGGGGCCAGGGGCCTTACGGGGGTTGACTCTCCTCAGGGTCTTCAACACATCGGCGGAGTCAAGGCAGAGTACCTCCTCTTCCTGATGGGGGACAGTTTTAACTGCTGGAGTGCCGTTTAGTGCCTCGAACCTCCCAAAGAAGTTATTTAGACCATTTAGAAAGTCAGCATCAACTTCACCCACCGGGGGGGGAGGGTGAGTTGTAGTCTGTAATCGCCCGTATGCCTTGCCACATACTCCTGGTGTTGTTGGCGTCGTGGAAACGATCCTGAATTTTTCGACTGTGGTCTCGCTTCGCTACCCTGATGGCACGGTTCAAGTTGGCTCTCGCTGTCCTCAGTGTCTCCTTGTCGCCAGACTTGAAGGCAGAGTTCCGTGCTCGTAGCGTTTGACGTACCTCCTCAGTCATCCAGGGTCGTTGGTTGCCCCGGGTGATGATATTCTTAGTGGTGCTGACGTCCTCGGTGCATTTGTTGACGTAGGCTGACACAGTCATGGCACACGCATGTCAAATCTACATCGGGGAAACTGGGAGGGAGGGAGGGAGGGAGGGAGGGAGGGAGGGAGGGAGGGCGGGAGGGAGGCAAGCAGGGAGGCAGGCAGGCAGGGAGGCAGGCAGGGAAGCAGGCAGGGAGGAAGGCAGTGTCTGTCTGTTGAGGTTTTCACCTTGTTCTTCTCCTGCTGACGTTCTAACTGGACGTCCATCAGTTTGGCTCTCAGCTCGTCATTGGCGGCCTGAAAGGCGTCCGTTCGCTCCGCCTTGACCCGCCCTGCCGGAGCTCGTTTGGACATCTCTTACTCGAGTCTCGCCCGGTCGTCAGTCAGAGATCACAACATTTGTACCTGGAGAGCACAAACGCAGCGCTGTTTTCCACTGGCTTCGGACTCAACTTCAATCGGTACCGTAACGTACAACATCATAAACATAGATCTAGCTTGACTTATTCATTGAATAAATGCATTTGGTTCTTCAAAACTGCATCACGCAACATAGCGTGACCGAGACGGCCGTTATCCACCTGCGTGAAGTTATTTGGTGAAATGAATGAGATGTTTAAGACACCATCGTTCTGTCTCTATGTAGATGAAGGGAAATAATCGATTGCTGAAGGTCCAAAGGTGTTGTGATAAACAAATAAACAGATTAGTGACATATTTGTGATAAACATATTAGGCAGGATAATCACATATGTTAACTTGACTGCCCACACTGTATTTATTTATGGTTATTTGTTAAATCGAGTACTGTTAGACATGAAACAGGAAGTGTTTAACATAAATGGACGACGAAAGGGGTACTCACCATTGTAGCTCCTGCTGGTCAATGATACGAGCCTCTTCTTGCAGTGGAAAACATACAGCCAACAAACACCGTGGAACCTAAAGGAAGGAAATTAAACATTAACATTTAGCCTCAACCAACATTCACAGATACAACGCAACGCAAACTACACAAACGTAAATCTTTTTAAACACAATGAGTTGTACTTACCGTGTACGCTCTAGACGGTCCACTTGCAAGCAGAAAATAAAGATATTTCTGTTGATAATCGTCGTGTTTGTATCCGTTGTCTCGCTCAAGGCCATTGCGCCCACAGATTTGAATTTTGGCCAGAGTTCAGCCTATTGACGTCATTTCCGCGGTGTAATACCCGCATATCTGAAACGGCAAAGTTAAGAGTAGAGTTAAATAAAGTTTTTAATCAACGCAATAATTTACAAACGTTGACCAGTCGAAATAATCGTCGAAATTTGGCGTCTGTGGCTGGAAGCAGACGCCGAGTTCGACGTTCCTCCCAAATGCCACACTGCCTCGCTTTTCAGGCCAACAAAAAAACATATTTTTCAAAACAATGAGTTGTAATTACCTTGTACGCTCTAGACGGTCAAGTTGCAAGCTGAAAACAAAAATATTTGTCTTGTTAGTCGTCGTGTTACTAACCGCTGTGTCTTGTTTGCCAGCATTGCCGCTTTCCTACTTCCTGTTGCAAGCCACGCCCACGGATTATAATTTTGCCATGAGTTCCGCCTATTGACGTCATGTCCGCGTCGCATGACTGCGACGTAATATTATCTAAAACTGTTTGTGCGGCATGGTGTTGTTCTGTGCGGTATTGTGTTATTCTGTGCGGCGTCGTGTTGTTCTGTGCGGCGTCGTGTTGTTCAGTGCGGCATGTTGTTGTTCAGTGCGGCATGTTGTTGTTCAGTGCGGCATGTTGTTGTTCAGTGCGGCATGGTGTTGTTCAGTGCGGCATGGTGTTGTTCAGTGCGGCATGGTGTTGTTAAGTGCGGCATGGTGTTGTTCAGTGCGGCATGGTGTTGTTCAGTGCGGCATGGTGTTGTTCAGTGCGGGATGGTGTTGTTCAGTGCGGCATGGTGTTGTTCAGTGCGGCATGGTGTTGTTCAGTGCGGCATGGTGTTGTTCAGTGCGGCATAATATTGTTCAGTGCGGCGTAATGTTGTTCAGTGGGGCATGGTGTTGTTCAGTGCGGCATGGTGTTGTTCAGTGCGACATGATGTTGTTCAGTGCGGCATAATGTTGTTCAGTGCGGCATAATGTTGTTCAGTGCGGCATAATGTTGTTCAGTGCGGGATGGTGTTGTTCAGTGCGGCATGGTGTTGTTCAGTGCGGCATGGTGTTTTTCAGTGCGGCATGGTGTTTTTCAGTGCGGCATGGTGTTGTTCAGTGCGGCATGGTGTTGTTCAGTGCGGCATGGTGTTGTTCAGTGCGGCATGGTGTTGTTCAGTGCGGCATGGTGTTGTTCAGTGCGGCATGGTGTTGTTCAGTGCGGCATGGTGTTGTTCAGTGCGGCATGGTGTTGTTCAGTGCGGCATGGTGTTGTTCAGTGCGGCATGGTGTTGTTCAGTGCGGCATGGTGTTGTTCAGTGCGGCATGGTGTTGTTCAGTGCGGCATGGTGTTGTTCAGTGCGGCATGGTGTTGTTCAGTGCGGCATGGTGTTGTTCAGTGCGGCATGGTGTTGTTCAGTGCGGCATGGTGTTCAGTGCGGCATAATGTTGTTCAGTGCGGCATAATGTTGTTCAGTGCGGCATGGTGTTGTTCAGTGCGGCATAATGTTGTTCAGTGCGGCATAATGTTGTTCAGTGCGGTATATTGTTGTTCAGTGGGGCATAATGTTGTTCAGTGCGGCATAATGTTGTTCAGTGCGGCATAATGTTGTTCAGTGCGGCATAGTGTTGTTCAGTGCGGCATGGTGTTGTTCAGTGCGGCATGGTGTTGTTTAGTGCGGGATGGTGTTGTTCAGTGCGGCATGGTGTTGTTCAGTGCGGCATGGTGTTGTTCAGTGCGGCATGGTGTTGTTCAGTGCGGCATGGTGTTGTTCAGTGCGGCATGGTGTTGTTCAGTGCGGCATGGTGTTGTTCAGTGCGGCGTCGTGTTGTTCAGTGCGGCGTCGTGTTGTTCAGTGCGGCGTCGTGTTGTTCAGTGCGGCATGGTGTTGTTCAGTGCGGCATGGTGTTGTTAAGTGCGGCATGGTGTTGTTCAGTGCGGCGTAATGTTGTTCAGTGGGGCATGGTGTTGTTCAGTGCGGCATGGTGTTGTTCAGTGCGGCATGGTGTTGTTCAGTGCGGCATGGTGTTGTTCAGTGCGGCATGGTGTTGTTCAGTGCGGCATGGTGTTGTTCAGTGCGGCATGGTGCTGTTCAGTGCGGCATGGTGCTGTTCAGTGCGGCATGGTGTTGTTCAGTGCGGCATGGTGTTGTTCAGTGCGGCATGGTGTTGTTCAGTGCGGCATGGTGTTGTTCAGTGCGGCATGGTGTTGTTCAGTGCGGCATGGTGTTGTTCAGTGCGGCATAATGTTGTTCAGTGCGGCATAATGTTGTTCAGTGCGGCATAATGTTGTTCAGTGCGGCATAATGTTGTTCAGTGCGGCATAATGTTGTTCAGTGCGGGATGGTGTTGTTCAGTGCGGCACGGTGTTGTTCAGTGCGGCATGGTGTTGTTCAGTGCGGCATGGTGTTGTTCAGTGCGGCATGGTGTTGTTCAGTGCGGCATGGTGTTGTTCAGTGCGGCATGGTGTTGTTCAGTGCGGCATGGTGTTGTTCAGTGCGGCATGGTGTTGTTCAGTGCGGCATGGTGTTGTTCAGTGCGGGATGGTGTTGTTCAGTGCGGGATGGTGTTGTTCAGTGCGGCATGGTGTTCAGTGCGGCATAATGTTGTTCAGTGCGGCATAATGTTGTTCAGTGCGGCATGGTGTTGTTCAGTGCGGCATAATGTTGTTCAGTGCGGCATAATGTTGTTCAGTGCGGTATAATGTTGTTCAGTGCTGCATGGTGTTGTTCAGTGCTGCATGGTGTTGTTCAGTGCGGCATGGTGTTGTTCAGTGCGGCATGGTGTTGTTCAGTGCGGCATGGTGTTGTTCAGTGCGGCATGGTGTTGTTCAGTGCGGCATGGTGTTGTTCAGTGCGGCATGGTGTTGTTCAGTGCGGCATGGTGTTGTTCAGTGCGGCATGGTGTTGTTCAGTGCGGCATGGTGTTGTTCAGTGCGGCATGGTGTTGTTCAGTGCGGCATGGTGTTGTTCAGTGCGGCATGGTGTTGTTCAGTGCGGCATGGTGTAGTTCAGTGCGGCATGGTGTTGTTCAGTGCGGGATGGTGTTGTTCAGTGCGGCATGGTGTTGTTCAGTGCGGCATGGTGTTGTTCAGTGCGACATGATGTTGTTCAGTGCGGCATGATGTTGTTCAGTGCGGCATAATGTTGTTCAGTGCGGCATAATGTTGTTCAGTGCGGCATAATGTTGTTCAGTGCGGCATGGTGTTGTTTAGTGTGGGATGGTGTTGTTCAGTGCGGCATGGTGTTGTTCAGTGCGGCATGGTGTTGTTCAGTGCGGCATGGTGTTGTTCAGTGCGGCATGGTGTTGTTCAGTGCGGCATGGTGTTGTTCAGTGCGGCATGGTGTTGTTCAGTGCGGCATGGTGTTGTTCAGTGCGGCATGGTGTTTTTCAGTGCGGCATAATGTTGTTCAGTGCGGCATAATGTTGTTCAGTGCGGCATAATGTTGTTCAGTGCGGCATAATGTTGTTCAGTGCGGCATAATGTTGTTCAGTGCGGGATGGTGTTGTTCAGTGCGGCATGGTGTTGTTCAGTGCGGCATGGTGTTGTTCAGTGCGGCATGGTGTTGTTCAGTGCGGCATGGTGTTGTTCAGTGCGGCATGGTGTTGTTCAGTGCGGCATGGTGTTGTTCAGTGCGGCATGGTGTTGTTCAGTGCGGCATGGTGTTGTTCAGTGCGGGATGGTGTTGTTCAGTGCGGGATGGTCTTGTTCAGTGCGGGATGGTGTTGTTCAGTGCGGCATGGTGTTCAGTGCGGCATAATGTTGTTCAGTGCGGCATGGTGTTGTTCAGTGCGGCATGGTGTTGTTCAGTGCGGCATAATGTTGTTCAGTGCGGCATAATGTTGTTCAGTGCGGCACCTAGCACCTAGAAGGTAAATAAATAGGAAGGAAGGACTCACCGGTGACGTCGTCGCCCACGTCCAAGCGTTGTACTTTGTATTTTCATCCTTCTGACAGTGGAAAACATATAGCCAACAAACACCGTGGAACCTAAACGAATGAAAGAAAACTATCATTTGGCCACAACCAACATTCACAGATACTACAACACAATGTGACGTGCGGTGTTGAGGTTAAAGGTTGAGTGAAGGGCCCTCGTTTTAAACTACTTTTTTGAAAAGGAGTGGGAACAAGTAAGACGTATTTAATTTATTTATTGGGAAGTAGTAAGACTTATTAAATTTATTTAATCTACTTTTCTTCCCAGGCAAAATTTGACGTGCTGCAATTCCAAATTTCCAAAGTGAATGAAGGAATGAAATCCTTTAAATTATGATTTTGTATAAATACTAGGCATAAACACAAAATCCACGGCACAAAATGGGCAGACTTTACTTGTTTGAAAAGGATTGGTTACAAGACAGACTTTTTTAATTTATTTAATGGGAAGAAGACTTATTTAGTTTAATTGATCTATTTTTGTTCCCTGGCAAAATTCGATTTGCTGCAATTCCAAATTTCCAAAGTGAATGAAGGAATGAAGTCGTTTAAATTATGATTTTGTATAAATACTAGGCATAGACAAAATCTACGGCACAAAACGGGCAGACTTTACTTGTTTGAAGAGGACTGGTTGCAAGACAGACTTTTCTGATTTATTTAATGGGAAGAAGACTTATTTAGTTTATTTAATCTCTTTTTGTTGCCTGGCAAAATTGGATTTGCTGAAATTGTATTTTGCCAAATCTTGACTTGAGACCTGATAGGAAGTATTAAACGCTCAGTTAAATCGATACAAGTTGGTAATAAGAGCGAGTAATGTTGGTTGAAGCGATGAATGAAGGTTAAAAGCAATTTAAATTATGACTTTGTATAAATACTAGATATTAACAGACCATCTACTGCGCAAAATGGGCAGAGTTTACTTGTTTGAGAAGGAGTGGCTTATTTAAGTCTAAGATTTATTTAATCTGTTTGTTCCCAGGCAAAATTGGATGTGATGCAATTCCAAATTTCACCACATGATGGTGCCAAATTTTGACTTCATAGGACATATTCAACACTTAACTATTATGTTCAAGGTAATCAGATTTGTTTATTATTCTAATGGCCTTTTCAAAACTATTCTGGATTACTACTTTGGATCTATTCTACATTACTTGGCAACAACATACTCTGTAACAGATTAGGCAGTATAATCACATATGTTAACTTGAGAGTGCCCACACTCAATCTACTTATCGTGATGTGTTAAATCAATTACTGTTAGACATTATTATTCTGATAATCTACCAAATCTTTGAATTGAAGAATTTGTGATTTAATTAATAGCTTGTTGTTATGTTCAGGGTAATCAGACTTGTATATAATTCTAATGGCCTTCTTTTGAAAACTATTCTGAATTACAACTTTGGATCTTATATTACTTTGCAACAATATACTCGGTGACAGATTAGGCAGTATAATCACATATGTTAACTTCAGTGCCCACACTGTATTTATTTATGGTTATTTGTTAAATCAAGTACTGTTAGACATGAAATAGGAAGTGTTTAACATAAATGTTATGGCTACTCACCGTTGTAGCTCGCTCCTGGTCAATGATACGAGCCTCTTCTTGCAGTGGAAAACTTGCAGCCAACAAACACCGTGGAACCTAAAGGAATGAAATTAAACATTAACATTTCGCCTGGACCAATATTCACACGTACAACGCAACGCGGCTACACTTCTGCTAGCGCCTCAGCTACACGTTGCTATTACAAACGTAAATCTCTTTAAACACAATGAGTGTTACTTACCGTGTACGCTGTAGACGGTCCAGTTGCAAGCAGAAAATAAAGATATTTCTGTTGATATTCGTCGTTGCTCAGTGGCTCACGGCCATCGCGCCAACAGATTTGAATTTTGGTGGAAGTTCAGCCAATTACGTCATATCCGCGGCACATGACTGCGACGTAATACCCGCTTATCTGAAACGGCAGTTAAAAGTAGAGTTACATCAAGTTTTCTTTTTTAATCAACGCAATCATTTACAACCGTTGACCAGAAAGAATCGTCGAAATTCGACGTTCCCCCCAAACGCCACACTCACTCGCTTTTCAGGGCAACAAAAGTACTTCTTTTTAAAAACGATGAGTTGTACTTACCGTGTACGCTCTGGACGGTCCAGTTGCAAGCAGAAAATAAAAATATTTCTCTCGTTAGTCGTATGTTACCATCCGCTGTGTCTTTGTCAACATCGCCATTTTCCTACTTCCTGTTGCGAGCCACGCCCACGGATTTAAATTCTGGCGGAAGAGCCCGCCCATTGGCGTCGTTTTCGCGTATAGCAAATCCGATTGGTTGGGAAGGGGGCGCGGTTATGCAGCCGAGGGGTCCTGTGATCGGTGGGATGTAAAGTAGGCGTCGACGTCACGTCCGCGTCACGTGACCACGACGTGGCAGACGTCATATAGCAACCGCTGTTTTGTTTAGTAGACTTACAGTTGTTATGCATTGACATAATGGCGCACACTCCAAATAGATTTAAATAAATTAAATAATTCTTCTGCCCACTCCCTTTTAAACAAGTTAACTCTCCCCGCGGATTTGAATTCCGGCGGAAGTTCTTACAGTTGTTATGCGTTGACATAATGGCGCACTGGTTAGCATGTCCACCTCTTAAGCATGATGTTGCGGGTTCGACGCCTGATCAATGTTAGCATGGAGTGAGCTGAAGTGCATGGCGCTGAAGATTTGAATCTTTGAAATGCGCTGAGGTCTGACGTATCAGGCAGAATGGTTTGCCATCACGTTCAACAAAAAATAGAAACTTTCCCACTCTGATAAAAACGTCCTGTGTTCATCTACATATTTTCGTTTTGCTGTGCATCTTTTCCCTGCCATTTCGAGAGCCCAATTGACACTAATAGTTTACTGGAATGTGTTTGCCCATCCTACTTTGTGGAATTTCACCACATGCGCTTTTGACGAAAATACTAAATTGAACTCAAGTGAAGCCAACACGCACAACCCCCCCCCCCCCCCCCACACACACACACACACACACCTACACACACACACACAAATGTTGATATGAACATAAAAGAGCCGCATGCGGTTCGGGAGTTGCGGCTTGGCCAAACCTGTACTATACAACTTTATTTGTGTAAAATTTTCACAACAGCTGTCACACAAACAAAGCGGGAAAAACCGAAGACGTGCGTGTTCCGCCCACGCTGGATTTATTTGCACCTTTGAAAAGACACCGTATTGCCGCAGATGTGGCAAAGAGTACTTTTGGGCATCTGAGACGGAAGGATGTCCAAAGCATCACGTCACCTGCTCTGGTAGGAATGGTGGTGGGACGTTGAGGTCAACCGCTTTGGGGTTGGCTGAATCTTTGGTCGCAGGATGCCACACACTTGAAGACAGAAGCAGAAAAGCAGAGCTAAATGCAAAATGTACTCACCGGTGACTCCAATTTTTTCCCCCCCTGAAGAAATGGATGGACGGGTGGCCCCGGCTGGCCGGTGGGACTCTTGTTATTCTGACCCTTTTTAGTGCGCGTTTGGGGCAACAACCGTTTTTTTGTGGCG
Organism: Syngnathus scovelli; assembly: GCF_024217435.2. Taxonomy (NCBI): domain Eukaryota; kingdom Metazoa; phylum Chordata; class Actinopteri; order Syngnathiformes; family Syngnathidae; genus Syngnathus; species Syngnathus scovelli. Next base: position 239,092 of record NW_026061412.1, on the reverse strand, counting down.
CTCTCTTCTGGTTCAAGAGTGCCCTGCATGTGAATTTGCCTTTCCTGCCTTCTGATTGGATGAGCGCCGGTGTGACGCGGTGCCTCTGTCACCGTGGCGGGGGGTATACGTCGGCATCGGAGCGTCTGCCAACGTCTGAGACCGGCTGGCAGTGTATCGGAGGTGTCGAGTGCGGTGCCGCTGGAGCTCACTCACCAGCTGGTGTTAGGGCCACAGAATGAAGGCCAAGGAGAAGACTAGAAAGAGAAACAGAAACTTCTCCTCCAATTGTTTGATTTGTCTCTTCTGAGCTTCGATGAATTCTTTCAGCTCTTTGTTCCTCTAGGACGGACAAATGGAAAGTAGCCTTCAAAAGCCAGTAAGCGTGCAAGTAAGTGCCGGGCTGGCTTTGGGCCCTTACCTGTTGCGCGCTGTGCAGCAGATCCATTCTCTCTTGGAGGATGCAAGCGTCGCGCTCCCTCAACTCCCACATCAGGGCTCGCTTCCATTGGTCCACGGCGCTCCTAAGCTCTTGTCTCTGATCCGCCGTCAGCACGTCATTCACGCCAGCGTGGCTGGCTTTTTCGCCGTCCGTGGCGGGGCAGTCCCGCTGCGGTAGCGCCTCGTACAACATGGCCTCCAGCTCCATGATCCTCTGGGCCGCAATCCTCGTCCATCAGTAGTCCGGCGGGAGATTTGAGGGCGGCTTACCTTATGAGCCTGGTCCATGGAACGCTTCCTGAAGTCCAACTCTTCATCCAGGTAGCCCTTCTGGTTGCAGAACATATCCTAGCACAGCTCAAGGTCAGAATTGTTGGGGCACATTGCCCCGAGTTCCCCTTGGCTGATGTCGCGTGTCTGTCTACCTTCTCACTTTCAATGTCCAACATCTTCTGTTGAAGTGCTGACTTGGTCACTTTGATGTATTCTAACCACTGAGGAAAGGCTGCTGTCACATAAGCAGAATGCGAGAGCGTGCGTGGACGTGCGCGTTACCTTCTCGGCTAGGGTGGGAAGGGTCCTGGCGTGAATCACGACCACCTGCTCCTCGTTGGTGAGATTCTGCAAGAGCCCAAAGGCACAGCGTCAACAAGGTTCTTTCAGCGCAAAGCCTTCCAAAAGTCACATTTGAGCCGCCGAGTCTCGTGGAGTGCGAACATAAGGAGTTCGACATACACTTACGGCGTTATCGCCCAGGATGTCCAGCTTCTTCATCAGATCACTGATGACGATGTCCTGGGGAAAGGCGCAAGGAGCAATGTAAGGTGTTCTGGGACCTCAGGTTAAGGTTAGGGTTGCGAGGGACGCCTTACGTACGCTCACGCCGTCGGCCTCGCAGTAGATCTGCAAAGGGCTGAGGCCGTCTGGGAAACGGACTTGCAGAAACTTCAAGACGGGGGAGCGCCACTCCCTCTCCTGAAAGGCAGAGGCATGCATCCGTCCGTCCGTCCGTCCGTCCGTCCGTCCGTCACATCTCTGGCCTCAACACGCTTGTGCGAGTCTTCCCACCTCCAGCTCCAGGATGCGGAACTCAAGCAGTTCGTTTTGGTCTCGGATATCCTGGATGTGCTCTTTCAGACGCGCTTCTTCCGCCTCCATCCGCCTGACCTGAAAAGACAGTCAGACCTCATCTGCGGGGCTTCCGGACGGGTGTGACGCCAAGCGACTCCGCCCAGCGCCTTTCTTTCCGTCACCTTTTCGGCCAACTGCTGATTGCTCTGACGCAGCAGCTGCTTCTCCTCCACCCACTTGACATTCTAGAAGAGACAAACGCGTGGACAGCTTTGGAATGTTGTGTCATTTTCATCCACAAATTCTTTGGTTGACTGGAAAATGACATTTGCTTTTCTCCACATTTTCCCAGCCACGTTCAAGGGGGGGGGGGGTTGGTCCAGTAATGCCAGACGAATGAGTGACTGAAGAATGTAGCTATTTTGTCTGAGAAAAAGGTGTGCTCATTGATAAGCTTACCTGTCCTTGTTGCTTCAGCGCTGACTCCAGATCTGCTACTCTGCTTTGATAGTGACCCATTTCTACTGTCATGTAACATGGGGGGAAGAGATGGTGCAAATGGTAAAATATGGATTGTTCACAGGAATAAATTGGCAGAGCTGAAATTCCAAATTTGTCCAAAAGATGGCGCCAGACCAAAACATGAGACCAAAAAAGGGGCCAAAATAAGCTAAGCAAGTTAAAATAGAAATAAAACAGGAACACGGTGTCGGATTGTGAGTCACGCATGGACGCACAAATGTGATTTTTACTTTTTGATTTCTTTGCTTGGCTAAAAATGTATTCTGTAACAGCTTAAAGCAATATTGTTAGTCAATTCGATCAAGGGACCCGTCACTATGAGAATAGTGGCGTGACATAAATTGTTTGGAGAAGCACAAATGTGATTTTTACTTCTTGATTTCTTTGCTTGGCTAAAAATTGATTCCCTCTTTCATGAACTGTGTTTTGCAATCGAATTGTTCTGGGATTGAATGATTTTATTAACACGGGTATCAGTGGGTGAAATTGTTCGGTTTCTGGAGTGATTAAGATTTGTAATTCTATTTCATGTTTCTTCAATAAATGTGTTGTGTATATTCATCTACTTTGTTGTGCGCTGATTTGTACTGAATGTACAATCGATGGTTCGGGGTTGATTTGACAATTTGATTAATGTGCGGGGGGTTATTATGGTATAACATAGGACCGTAATAAATAAAAGTAACATCAGACAATTTTAGAGAATTGAATAACTTTCGTAGTTATTTGAGACACGAGTGAATTTCAATCCGTTTGAAAGTTTGCTTCGTCTGAATAAATTAACGGAAGTGTTTGAATCGGATTATCGGTTTGGTGTAGAACTGAAAGTAATTTAATTATTTGAAGGGCGCAGGCCCGTTTCCCCTTTTGACGGGCCGCGTAAAAAGTAACTCCGAACATGTTAGAGAATTAAATAACTTTCGTAGATATTTAAGGGAAGAGTGATTATTGAAAGAGGTGCGTTTGACACTACCATCAGCTTTTCTCTGGTCTGAAAGGAGGAGGAGGGAGGCTCCTCCTCCTCCTTTCAGACCAGAGAACACCCGAGGCTGGGTGAGAACGGGGAGGCTGCGACCCGGCCGGGGGTTGCGGGAAGGGGCGCCACCTTGATCTCCTTCTCGGCGTCGTAGTCCCCTCCGCTGGTCTGGGCTAGCAGAGCGTAGGCTCGTTGCAGCGCTTGATATTCTTGCGTCAGCTGGCGGTAGCGAAGCTCCGCCTCCTCATGCACACACCAATGCAACACAGCACTAGTACCAGAATCAGTCAGACCGGCGACAAAGCACCCGCGACGCAAAGACGAGTCCGATTCCAGGCTGAAGAGGAATGTTTGGCGCCAATACGCTGGCAGAAATGGCGGGCTACCTCTTCGGGTTCCGTGTCGGGGGTTCTGTCGGTGTGAAAAGACAAGGACGATCCGTCCGAGTCCACCAACACGTCTTCGTCGTAGCCGTAAAATGTTTCGATGACCTGCGGGCGCGGAAGCAAACATCTCTCTGAACAAACTGAAGCGACACCTCACGATGAATCGACGAGAGGAACGATAGCGAGAAAAAGGCCATTTCATCTTGCGCAACACCAAGCAGCCGCAAACAAACAGACTCACCTTGCAGGACCTCACGCTTTGTTCCTCCTCAGAGATTCTCGACGTCGGTATCGTAGCAGCAAATCTCTCTCCTGTCGACACAAATAATCCGCCTTTGAGATTCTTTGGATGCAAAGGGAACGAACGGCTCCGGCGCAGAAACAAACGCGACTCACGATGACATTTCTGACATGAGCTCCTGTCTCCAGAGCCTGAAAAACCCGTCACCGGCGATGATTGGAGGGACGCTCGTCTTTTCCAAAAGTGACAACTACAGGGTGTGTCAGGGTTTTCCAGATTATCTTTATCGTATGATTATGTTGCTTTGACTTTGACTGCAACCTGTAATAAATAATATTATTTATCCCTTATTTATCCCTATCGCTTATCCCTTCCTACACAAAGTCGTAAAACATCCCTTGCTATGTTTTGACTAGAGGTCAAGGGCTTTCTCTATTCAATCCACTCTTACACCCACCCTGTTTCTCTTAATAAAAATGCTCGTGCGGGAGCCGAGAGTCAGACTTCATTCGTACAACGGATGGACTCTCCACCTGCAGGTGTCCAAAAGAACTTACTTGTCTCCCGTGTGGTTCTTGCAAAATAAGTTGGAGCGAGCGCAACTCTAACAGGGTGCATTTTGCCACTAGCTGCCTACGGACAATGACGTCGCGCTCGCGGCTCATGGTTGACGGGCTGAGCAGCCGGGCGAGTCCGTCGTTTTCAGCGCACAGCGAGTGGCAAAGGCGCTGACAAAACGGGAGCTTTGAGCTGCTGAAAACGGCAAAACAAGTCTAAAGCGTGTTCAAACGCGTGCGCACAATGCTCCTGCTTGAAAGGTCGGAGTTTAAGGGGCCAATTTTTTGGATGGCGGCCGCCGGCCAAGCTTTGGACGGAAAAGGTTTCCTGGCGACAGCGAGCGAGCGCGGCGCTGCCGTACGTGCACCGAGTCACCTGCCTGAAGACCTTGGACAAGTCGTCGATGATGTGCCGCTGCTCCACAACTTGAAGGAACTCCATTTCACCGTCCTGCTGGCCGCAACCGCGCTCCAGGTCATTGAGCGAACTAGGCCTTCTCTGTGGAACACAAATGCAGTGGACTCTGTTGGCACGCCGCCGTTGTCCGCGTCGACTTACCAAGCTTGCCATCTCCTCGTTCTCCTGGGTGACAAAGCGCACTTTGTTTTCAAGGCGACACAGCACCAGTGAGAGTTCTTCATTCTTCCTGCTCAGGCGTTTGTTTTTGTACAGGAGTGGCAGAAACTGGCTTTCTGTTTCTCTCAGTCGCTTAAGCTGCAAGCATGAAGTGCGGGATGCGAAAGACGCACAACACGCGGGCCAGAACGTATCCATTCCTTTTGCATCGGTTTGAACGGAATCGTGGCTTTGGCTCCCAATAAAAGACATCTACCAGGCAACCGACTCGCCGCGCCGCTCAACTAATAAGCAAGCGCAATGGGTGCCTCGCTGGATGGCGCGCATCAAACGTAGCGCAAACCTTCAAGCGTGCCGTCAATAAATTACCAGTTCATTGCGCTCTTCAGAAAGCAGGGCGTTTCGATCCTCCAGTTTCCTGATGACTGCGCTGAGCTCAGCGATTTTCAGATGAAACCTTCGCGTGTCCCGATCCTCCTGAGACTGAAAACGCCCCGCAACACACACACACAACCACTCGTTCAAAGTTCAAAACTGTTTTTGTGCTACCTTCCTCCAGCAACGAACTAAGTCATGCGTACTGCAAGTGTGTGATGAGGTGGCTTACGCTATGAAGAGGATTGCTAGTAGCGCCGTTGACCCCACTTCCAGGGTAGTTTAGGCCCGCCCTTTGGGAATCCCTCAGGGCAGCGATCTGCTGCTCGGCAGCCTGAGTCTGCAGCTGAAGGCGGTGGACGTGGCCGGCCCCAGGGATTTATCCAAAACACTAACCGCTCTGTCTTTCAGCTTGATCTCATCCATCTGGATGTACAAACGGGGAGCGCTCAGGCAGGCGGGCAAACTCATTTGCCAGAATTGTGACAAAAACAAAGAGAGCAACCGGCCAATTTTTATCTTGAATCGACTAGAACACCATTGCTGTGACAAAAGCGAAGCGAGCAACCGGACGTTTTCTTCTTGTGAAATAGAATAGAATAGAATGCCTTAGGTGTCATTGCACTGCAGGTATACAACGAAATTAGGAACATAGCCACGCACCGCGCATCTGATCAGTCCTACCAGTCGGCGGATCTCCCTCTCGCAGTCTCTCTTGGTTCGGCTCAGCTCCTCCCGATGCTGGTGATGAGCCGATCGGAGCTCGGCCGCTCGGGACTGCCAGGCCTGCTGGGCCGCTGCCAGGGCTTCTTCCGCGCTCCTGGTGGAGGCGACACCGCTCGGTCTCCCGACACCGCCGCGTCTCCTCCACTTCCGCCAGCAAAGCGCCCCCGCTCCTCACCTGAGCAGACATTGCGCCACATCGGGCCGTTGAGACCGCAACGGAGCGCCGCGACGCTTACTGAGGACAAGCTACACAATACGGTAGCGGCCGCATCGGAGCCCGACGTGGCGTGCGGACACGGATTGAGCGGATCACCTTGTCCATGGAGCCGTCCCTCAGGCTGAGGACCAAGGCATTCAGTCGCTGGATCTCTCCATCTTTGATTTTGATCACTCTCATCAGCTCCATTTCATGCTGCCGCAGTAATGTCTCCCTGGTAACGGCTAACTCTTTCTGCTTCTCCTCATGGAGTTTGCTTTTGAGTTCCGTCATGGCGGCGGTGGCACGGTGGTGCTCCGCCCGCAGGTCCTGACTTCTCTCTCTCTCCAGACAGCTGACCTGACATGACTTAGACAAACTTTATTGTCATCTTGTCTGCACATGGTGCATACAAAACGAAATTTCGTTGCACACGGCTTACAACAAAGTAGTGATATTGCAGTTGAATAGAAGTAACATATCCTATGAAAATATATATATACATATACTGTATATATATATATTACAAATAAGTATAAAGTGCAGCAGTGCTAATTATGCAATAGTGCAAGTAGGCAAAACAGTATTCAAGCTCAGTGGCCTAGTAGTAGAGTGTCCGCCCTGAGACTGGAAGGTTGTGGGTTCAAACCCCGGCCGGGTCATACCAAAGACTATAAAAATGGGACCCATTGCCTCCCTGCTTGGCACTCAGCATTAAGGGTTGGAATTGGGGGGTTAGATCACCAAATGATTCCCGAGCGCGGCACCGCTGCTGCTCACTGCTCCCCTCTCCCCCAGGGGATGGATCAAAATCACATGGGGATGGGTTAAATGCAGAGGACAAATTTCACCACACCCAGATGTGTGTGTGACGATGATCATTGGGGGGAAGAGTGTGCAGAGGAATGCTAAACCATGTATTAAACTTCTATTTAAAGGGTTTACACAAGTTCAGTAAAGTTGGTAGTGCGAGATAGTGCAAGATAGAGGTCCGTAGTGTCATAAAGTACAGTTCTGTGAATGTGTGATGCAGAGTTCAGTTTAGAGCTCAACAGTTCTAATGTTCAACAGTCTGATGACAGCAGGGAAAAAGCTGTTGCAGAACCTGGTGGACCTGCAGCGGATTGTGCGAAACCTCTTCCCAGAGGGCAGCAGGGAGAACAGTCCATGGTGGGGGTGTGATGGGTCATTGATGATGTTACGGGCACGGGACATGCAGCGCTGAGATGAAATGTCCTGAATGGAGGGAAGAGGAGCCCCTATGATCCTCTCTGCTGTCCTCACCACTCTCCTCACGTTCTTCCAATCGGAGGCGGTGCAGCCTCCACACCACACAGAGAGTCAGCTTGTCAGAATGCTCTCTATGGTGCTCCTGTAGAACGTCCTCATGATGGGTGGGGGCAGGTGGGCTCTCCTCATCCTCCGCAGGAAGTACAAGCGCTTCTGTGCCCTCTTGATCAGTGCCGTAGTGTTCATAGTCCAGGTGAGGTCTTCTGTGATGTGGACCCCCAGGAATTTGGTGCTGCTGACCACCTCCACAGCTGAGCTGTTGATGATCAGTGGAGCGTGGTGAGGCTGGTTTTTTCTGAAGTCGACGATGATCTCCTTCATCTTCTCCACATTCAGGATCAGGCTGTTGTCTCTGCACCAGCCCACCAGCTGCTCCACCTCCTCTCTGTAGTCCAGGTCGTTGTTGTCTCTGATGAGCCCCACCGCCGTTGTGTCGTCTGCGAACTTCACGATGTGATTGGTGGTGAACCTGGGGACGCAGTCGTGTGTCATCAGGGTGAACAGCAGGGGGCTCAGGACGCAGCCCTGAGGGGAGCCTGTGCTGAGGGTGATGACATCAGAGGTGTTCTGTCCGACCCGGACTGACTGAGGTCTGTTGGTGAGGAAGTCTAGCAGCCAGTTGCGAAGGGGGGTGTTGAAGCCCAGGTGTTCCAATTTTCCTACTAGATGCTGTGGGATGATGGTGTTAAACGATGAGCTGAAGTCCAGGAACAGCATCCGAACATGGGTGTTCTTCTCCTCCAGGTGAGCCAGGCTCAGGTGAAGAACGGAGGAGATGGCGTCCTGAGTGGAGCGGTTTTGCCGGTCGGCAAACTGGAACGGGTCAAATAATGGGGGGAGTCTGGAAACGATGTGATCTTTAAGCAGCCGTTCGAAGCACTTCATCATGACCGGAGTCAGTGCAACAGGCCGGTAATCATTAAATGAGGTGATTTGAGGTTTCTTCGGCACCGGAATGATGGAGGCAGTCTTAAAGCACGCTGGCACTGTGGCTTGGCCCAGCGAGGTGTTAAAAATGTCTGTGATGACCCCAGCCAGCTGACTTGCACATTCCCTGAACACACGCCCAGGAATGTTGTCGGGGCCAGGGGCCTTACGGGGGTTGACTCTCCTCAGGGTCTTCAACACATCGGCGGAGTCAAGGCAGAGTACCTCCTCTTCCTGATGGGGGACAGTTTTAACTGCTGGAGTGCCGTTTAGTGCCTCGAACCTCCCAAAGAAGTTATTTAGACCATTTAGAAAGTCAGCATCAACTTCACCCACCGGGGGGGGAGGGTGAGTTGTAGTCTGTAATCGCCCGTATGCCTTGCCACATACTCCTGGTGTTGTTGGCGTCGTGGAAACGATCCTGAATTTTTCGACTGTGGTCTCGCTTCGCTACCCTGATGGCACGGTTCAAGTTGGCTCTCGCTGTCCTCAGTGTCTCCTTGTCGCCAGACTTGAAGGCAGAGTTCCGCGCTCGTAGCGTTTGACGTACCTCCTCAGTCATCCAGGGTCGTTGGTTGCCCCGGGTGATGATATTCTTAGTGGTGCTGACGTCCTCGGTGCATTTGTTGACGTAGGCTGACACAGTCATGGCACACGCATGTCAAATCTACATCGGGGAAACTGGGAGGGAGGGAGGGAGGGAGGGAGGGAGGGAGGGAGGGAGGGCGGGAGGGAGGCAAGCAGGGAGGCAGGCAGGCAGGGAGGCAGGCAGGGAGGCAGGCAGGGAAGCAGGCAGGGAGGAAGGCAGTGTCTGTCTGTTGAGGTTTTCACCTTGTTCTTCTCCTGCTGAAGTTCTAACTGGACGTCCATCAGTTTGGCTCTCAGCTCGTCATTGGCGGCCTGAAAGGCGTCCGTTCGCTCCGCCTTGACCCGCCCTGCCGGAGCTCGTTTGGACATCTCTTACTCGAGTCTCGCCCGGTCGTCAGTCAGAGATCACAACATTTGTACCTGGAGAGCACAAACGCAGCGCTGTTTTCCACTGGCTTCGGACTCAACTTCAATCGGTACCGTAACGTACAACATCATAAACATAGATCTAGCTTGACTTATTCATTGAATAAATGCATTTGGTTCTTCAAAACTGCATCACGCAACATAGCGTGACCGAGACGGCCGTTATCCACCTGCGTGAAGTTATTTGGTGAAATGAATGAGATGTTTAAGACACCATCGTTCTGTCTCTATGTAGATGAAGGGAAATAATCGATTGCTGAAGGTCCAAAGGTGTTGTGATAAACAAATAAACATATTAGTGACATATTTGTGATAAACATATTAGGCAGGATAATCACATATGTTAACTTGACTGCCCACACTGTATTTATTTATGGTTATTTGTTAAATCGAGTACTGTTAGACATGAAACAGGAAGTGTTTAACATAAATGGACGACGAAAGGGGTACTCACCATTGTAGCTCCTGCTGGTCAATGATACGAGCCTCTTCTTGCAGTGGAAAACATACAGCCAACAAACACCGTGGAACCTAAAGGAAGGAAATTAAACATTAACATTTAGCCTCAACCAACATTCACAGATACAACGCAACGCAAACTACACAAACATAAATCTTTTAAAACACAATGAGTTGTACTTACCGTGTACGCTCTAGACGGTCCACTTGCAAGCAGAAAATAAAGATATTTCTGTTGATAATCGTCGTGTTTGTATCCGTTGTCTCGCTCAAGGCCATTGCGCCCACAGATTTGAATTTTGGCCAGAGTTCAGCCTACTGACGTCATTTCCGCGGTGTAATACCCGCATATCTGAAACGGCAAAGTTAAGAGTAGAGTTAAATAAAGTTTTTAATCAACGCAATAATTTACAAACGTTGACCAGTCGAAATAATCGTCGAAATTTGGCGTCTGTGGCTGGAAGCAGACGCCGAGTTCGACGTTCCTCCCAAATGCCACACTGCCTCGCTTTTCAGGCCAACAAAAAAACATATTTTTCAAAACAATGAGTTGTAATTACCTTGTACGCTCTAGACGGTCAAGTTGCAAGCTGAAAACAAAAATATTTGTCTTGTTAGTCGTCGTGTTACTAACCGCTGTGTCTTGTTTGCCAGCATTGCCGCTTTCCTACTTCCTGTTGCAAGCCACGCCCACGGATTATAATTTTGCCATGAGTTCCGCCTATTGACGTCATGTCCGCGTCGCATGACTGCGACGTAATATTATCTAAAACTGTTTGTGCGGCATGGTGTTGTTCTGTGCGGTATTGTGTTATTCTGTGCGGCGTCGTGTTGTTCTGTGCGGCGTAGTGTTGTTCAGTGCGGCGTCGTGTTGTTCAGTGCGGCATGTTGTTGTTCAGTGCGGCATGTTGTTGTTCAGTGCGGCATGGTGTTGTTCAGTGCGGCATGGTGTTGTTCAGTGCGGCATGGTGTTGTTCAGTGCGGCATGGTGTTGTTCAGTGCGGCATGGTGTTGTTCAGTGCGGCATAATATTGTTCAGTGCGGCGTAATGTTGTTCAGTGGGGCATGGTGTTGTTCAGTGCGGCATGGTGTTGTTCAGTGCGACATGATGTTGTTCAGTGCGGCATAATGTTGTTCAGTGCGGCATAATGTTGTTCAGTGCGGCATAATGTTGTTCAGTGCGGCATAATGTTGTTCAGTGCGGGATGGTGTTGTTCAGTGCGGCATGGTGTTGTTCAGTGCGGCATGGTGTTGTTCAGTGCGGCATGGTGTTGTTCAGTGCGGCATGGTGTTGTTCAGTGCGGCATGGTGTTGTTCAGTGCGGCATGGTGTTGTTCAGTGCGGCATGGTGTTGTTCAGTGCGGGATGGTGTTGTTCAGTGCGGCATGGTGTTGTTCAGTGCGGCATGGTGTTGTTTAGTGCGGGATGGTGTTGTTCAGTGCGGCATGGTGTTGTTCAGTGCGGCATGGTGTTGTTCAGTGCGGCATGGTGTTGTTCAGTGCGGCATGGTGTTGTTCAGTGCGGCATGGTGTTCAGTGCGGCATGGTGTTCAGTGCGGCATAATGTTGTTCAGTGCGGCATAATGTTGTTCAGTGCGGCATGGTGTTTTTCAGTGCGGCATAATGTTGTTCAGTGCGGTATATTGTTGTTCAGTGCGGTATATTGTTGTTCAGTGGGGCATAATGTTGTTCAGTGCGGCATGGTGTTGTTCAGTGCGGGATGGTGTTGTTCAGTGCGGCATGGTGTTGTTCAGTGCGGCATGGTGTTGTTCAGTGCGGCATGGTGTTGTTCAGTGCGGCATGGTGTTGTTCAGTGCGGCATGGTGTTGTTCAGTGCGGCATGGTGTTGTTCAGTGCGGCATAATGTTGTTCAGTGCGGCATAATGTTGTTCAGTGCGGTATATTGTTGTTCAGTGGGGCATAATGTTGTTCAGTGCGGCATGGTGTTGTTCAGTGCGGGATGGTGTTGTTCAGTGCGGCATGGTGCTGTTCAGTGCGGCATGGTGCTGTTCAGTGCGGCATGGTGTTGTTCAGTGCGGCATGGTGTTGTTCAGTGCGGGATGGTGTTGTTCAGTGCGGGATGGTGTTGTTCAGTGCGGGATGGTGTTGTTCAGTTTGGCATGGTGTTGTTCAGTGCGGCATGGTGTTGTTCAGTGCGGCATGGTGTTGTTCAGTGCGGCATGGTGTTGTTCAGTGCGGCATGGTGTTGTTCAGTGCGGGATGGTGTTCAGTGCGGGATGGTGTTCAGTGCGGGATGGTGTTGTTCAGTGCGGGATGGTGTTGTTCAGTGCGGCATGGTGTTGTTCAGTGCGGCATGGTGTTGTTCAGTGCGGCATAATGTTGTTCAGTGCGGCATAGTGTTGTTCAGTGCGGCATGGTGTTGTTCAGTGCGGTATATTGTTGTTCAGTGGGGCATAATGTTGTTCAGTGCGGCATGGTGTAGTTCAGTGCGGCATGGTGTAGTTCAGTGCGGCATGGTGTAGTTCAGTGCGGCATGGTGTTGTTCAGTGCGGAATGGTGTTGTTCAGTGCGGGATGGTGTTGTTCAGTGCGGGATGGTGTTGTTCAGTGCGGGATGGTGTTGTTCAGTTTGGCATGGTGTTGTTCAGTGCGGCATGGTGTTGTTCAGTGCGGCATGGTGTTGTTCAGTGCGGGATGGTGTTGTTCAGTGCGGGATGGTGTTATTCAGTGCGGGATGGTGTTGTTCAGTGCGGGATGGTGTTGTTCAGTGCGGCATGGTGTTGTTCAGTGCGGCATGGTGTTGTTCGGCATGGTGTTGTTCAGTGCGGCATGGTGTTTTTCAGTGCGGCATGGTGTTGTTCAGTGCGGGATGGTGTTCAGTGCGGGATGGTGTTGTTCAGTGCGGGATGGTGTTGTTCAGTGCGGCATGGTGTTGTTCAGTGCGGCATGGTGTTGTTCAGTGCGGCATAATGTTGTTCAGTGCGGCATAGTGTTGTTCAGTGCGGCATGGTGTTGTTCAGTGCGGCATGGTGTTGTTCAGTGCGGCATGGTGTTGTTCAGTGCGGCATGGTGTTGTTCAGTGCGGCATGGTGTTGTTCAGTGCGGCATGGTGTTGTTCAGTGCGGCATGGTGTTGTTCAGTGCGGCATGGTGTTGTTCAGTGCGGCATGGTGTTGTTCAGTGCGGCGTCGTGTTGTTCAGTGCAGCATGGTGTTGTTCAGTGCGGCATGGTGTTGTTCAGTGCGGCATGGTGTTGTTCAGTGCGGCATGGTGTTGTTCAGTGCGGCGTAATGTTGTTCAGTGCGGCGTAATGTTGTTCAGTGGGGCATGGTGTTGTTCAGTGCGGCATGGTGTTGTTCAGTGCGGCATGGTGTTGTTCAGTGCGGCATGGTGGTGTTCAGTGCGGCATGGTGCTGTTCAGTGCGGCATGGTGTTGTTCAGTGCGGCATGGTGTTGTTCAGTGCGGCATGGTGTTGTTCAGTGCGGCATGGTGTTGTTCAGTGCGGCATGGTGTTGTTCAGTGCGGCATGGTGTTGTTCAGTGCGGCATGGTGTTGTTCAGTGCGGCATGGTGTTGTTCAGTGCGGCATGGTATTGTTCAGTGCGGCATGGTGTTTTTCAGTGCGGCATAATGTTGTTCAGTGCGGCATAATGTTGTTCAGTGCGGCATAATGTTGTTCAGTGCGGCATAATGTTGTTCAGTGCGGCATAATGTTGTTCAGTGCGGCATAATGTTGTTCAGTGCGGCATGGTGTTGTTCAGTGCGGCATGGTGTTGTTCAGTGCGGCATGGTGTTGTTCAGTGCGGCATGGTGTTGTTCAGTGCGGCATGGTGTTGTTCAGTGCGGCATGGTGTTGTTCAGTGCGGCATGGTGTTGTTCAGTGCGGGATGGTGTTGTTCAGTGCGGGATGGTGTTGTTCAGTGCGGGATGGTGTTGTTCAGTGCGGCATGGTGTTCAGTGCGGCATAATGTTGTTCAGTGCGGCATGGTGTTGTTCAGTGCGGCATGGTGTTGTTCAGTGCGGCATAATGTTGTTCAGTGCGGCATAATGTTGTTCAGTGCGGCACCTAGCACCTAGAAGGTAAATAAATAGGAAGGAAGGACTCACCGGTGACGTCGTCGCCCACGTCCAAGCGTTGTACTTTGTATTTTCATCCTTCTGACAGTGGAAAACATATAGCCAACAAACACCGTGGAACCTAAACGAATGAAAGAAAACTATCATTTGGCCACAACCAACATTCACAGATACAACACAATGTGACGTGCGGTGTTGAGGTTAAAGGTTGAGTGAAGGGCCCTCGTTTTAAACTACTTTTTTGAAAAGGAGTGGGAACAAGTAAGACGTATTTAATTTATTTATTGGGAAGTAGTAAGACTTATTAAATTTATTTAATCTACTTTTCTTCCCAGGCAAAATTTGACGTGCTGCAATTCCAAATTTCCAAAGTGAATGAAGGAATGAAATCCTTTAAATTATGATTTTGTATAAATACTAGGCATAAACACAAAATCTACGGCACAAAATGGGCAGACTTTACTTGTTTGAAAAGGACTGGTTACAAGACAGACTTTTTTTAATTTATTTAATGGGAAGAAGACTTATTTAGTTTAATTGATCTATTTTTGTTCCCTGGCAAAATTCGATTTGCTGCAATTCCAAATTTCCAAAGTGAATGAAGGAATGAAGTCGTTTAAATTATGATTTTGTATAAATACTAGGCATAGACACAAAATCTACGGCACAAAACGGGCAGACTTTACTTGTTTGAAGAGGACTGGTTGCAAGACAGACTTTTCTGATTTATTTAATGGGAAGAAGACTTATTTAGTTTATTTAATCTCTTTTTGTTGCCTGGCAAAATTGGATTTGCTGAAATTGTATTTTGCCAAATCTTGACTTGAGACCTGATAGGAAGTATTAAACGCTCAGTTAAATCGATACAAGTTGGTAATAAGAGCGAGTAATGTTGGTTGAAGCGATGAATGAAGGTTAAAAGCAATTTAAATTATGACTTTGTATAAATACTAGATATTAACAGAACATCTACTGCGCAAAATGGGCAGAGTTTACTTGTTTGAGAAGGAGTGGCTTATTTAAGTCTAAGATTTATTTAATCTGTTTGTTCCCAGGCAAAATTGGATGTGATGCAATTCCAAATTTCACCACATGATGGTGCCAAATTTTGACTTCATAGGACATATTCAACACTTAACTATTATGTTCAAGGTAATCAGATTTGTTTATTATTCTAATGGCCTTTTCAAAACTATTCTGGATTACTACTTTGGATCTATTCTACATTACTTGGCAACAACATACTCTGTAACAGATTAGGCAGTATAATCACATATGTTAACTTGAGAGTGCCCACACTCAATCTACTTATCGTGATGTGTTAAATCAATTACTGTTAGACATTATTATTCTGATAATCTACCAAATCTTTGAATTGAAGAATTTGTGATTTAATTAATAGCTTGTTGTTATGTTCAGGGTAATCAGACTTGTATATAATTCTAATGGCCTTCTTTTGAAAACTATTCTGAATTACAACTTTGGATCTTATATTACTTTGCAACAATATACTCGGTGACAGATTAGGCAGTATAATCACATATGTTAACTTCAGTGCCCACACTGTATTTATTTATGGTTATTTGTTAAATCAAGTACTGTTAGACATGAAATAGGAAGTGTTTAACATAAATGTTATGGCTACTCACCGTTGTAGCTCGCTCCTGGTCAATGATACGAGCCTCTTCTTGCAGTGGAAAACTTGCAGCCAACAAACACCGTGGAACCTAAAGGAATGAAATTAAACATTAACATTTCGCCTGGACCAATATTCACACGTACAACGCAACGCGGCTACACTTCTGCTAGCGCCTCAGCTACACGTTGCTATTACAAACGTAAATCTCTTTAAACACAATGAGTGTTACTTACCGTGTACGCTGTAGACGGTCCAGTTGCAAGCAGAAAATAAAGATATTTCTGTTGATATTCGTCGTTGCTCAGTGGCTCACGGCCATCGCGCCAACAGATTTGAATTTAGGTGGAAGGTCAGCCAATTACGTCATATCCGCGGCACATGACTGCGACGTAATACCCGCTTATCTGAAACGGCAGTTAAAAGTAGAGTTACATCAAGTTTTCTTTTTTAATCAACGCAATCATTTACAACCGTTGACCAGAAAGAATCGTCGAAATTCGACGTTCCCCCCAAACGCCACACTCACTCGCTTTTCAGGGCAACAAAAGTACTTCTTTTTAAAAACGATGAGTTGTACTTACCGTGTACGCTCTGGACGGTCCAGTTGCAAGCAGAAAATAAAAATATTTCTCTCGTTAGTCGTATGTTACCATCCGCTGTGTCTTTGTCAACATCGCCATTTTCCTACTTCCTGTTGCGAGCCACGCCCACGGATTTAAATTCTGGCGGAAGAGCCCGCCCATTGGCGTCGTTTTCGCGTATAGCAAATCCGATTGGTTGGGAAGGGGGCGCGGTTATGCAGCCGAGGGGTCCTGTGATCGGTGGGATGTAAAGTAGGCGTCGACGTCACGTCCGCGTCACGTGACCACGACGTGGCAGACGTCATATAGCAACCGCTGTTTTGTTTAGTAGACTTACAGTTGTTATGCATTGACATAATGGCGCACACTCCAAATAGATTTAAATAAATTAAATAATTCTTCTGCCCACTCCCTTTTAAACAAGTTAACTCTCCCCGCGGATTTGAATTCCGGCGGAAGTTCTTACAGTTGTTATGCGTTGACATAATGGCGCACTGGTTAGCATGTCCACCTCTTAAGCATGATGTTGCGGGTTCGACGCCTGATCAATGTTAGCATGGAGTGAGCTGAAGTGCATGGCGCTGAAGATTTGAATCTTTGAAATGCGCTGAGGTCTGACGTATCAGGCAGAATGGTTTGCCATCACGTTCAACAAAAAATAGAAACTTTCCCACTCTGATAAAAACGTCCTGTGTTCATCTACATATTTTCGTTTTGCTGTGCATCTTTTCCCTGCCATTTCGAGAGCCCAATTGACACTAATAGTTTACTGGAATGTGTTTGCCCATCCTACTTTGTGGAATTTCACCACATGCGCTTTTGACGAAAATACTAAATTGAACTCAAGTGAAGCCAACACGCACAACCCCCCCCCCACACACACACACACACCTACACACACACACACACAAATGTTGATATGAACATAAAAGAGCCGCATGCGGTTCGGGAGTTGCGGCTTGGCCAAACCTGTACTATACAACTTTATTTGTGTAAAATTTTCACAACAGCTGTCACACAAACAAAGCGGGAAAAACCGAAGACGTGCGTGTTCCGCCCACGCTGGATTTATTTGCACCTTTGAAAAGACACCGTATTGCCGCAGATGTGGCAAAGAGTACTTTTGGGCATCTGAGACGGAAGGATGTCCAAAGCATCACGTCACCTGCTCTGGTAGGAATGGTGGTGGGACGTTGAGGTCAACCGCTTTGGGGTTGGCTGAATCTTTGGTCGCAGGATGCCACACACTTGAAGACAGAAGCAGAAAAGCAGAGCTAAATGCAAAATGTACTCACCGGTGACTCCAATTTTTTCCCCCCCTGAAGAAATGGATGGACGGGTGGCACCGGCTGGCCGGTGGGACTCTTGTTATTCTGACCCTTTTTAGTGCGCGTTTGGGGCAACAACCGTTTTTTGTGGCGCTCTCTTCTGGTTCAAGAGTGCCCTGCATGTGAATTTGCCTTTCCTGCCTTCTGATTGGATGAGCGCCGGTGTGACGCGGTGCCTCTGTCACCGTGGCGGGGGGTATACGTCGGCATCGGAGCGTCTGCCAACGTCTGAGACCGGCTGGCAGTGTATCGGAGGTGTCGAGTGCGGTGCCGCTGGAGCTCACTCACCAGCTGGTGTTAGGGCCACAGAATGAAGGCCAAGGAGAAGACTAGAAAGAGAAACAGAAACTTCTCCTCCAATTGTTTGATTTGTCTCTTCTGAGCTTCGATGAATTCTTTCAGCTCTTTGTTCCTCTAGGACGGACAAATGGAAAGTAGCCTTCAAAAGCCAGTAAGCGTGCAAGTAAGTGCCGGGCTGGCTTTGGGCCCTTACCTGTTGCGCGCTGTGCAGCAGATCCATTCTCTCTTGGAGGATGCAAGCGTCGCGCTCCCTCAACTCCCACATCAGGGCTCGCTTCCATTGGTCCACGGCGCTCCTAAGCTCTTGTCTCTGATCCGCCGTCAGCACGTCATTCACGCCAGCGTGGCTGGCTTTTTCGCCGTCCGTGGCGGGGCAGTCCCGCTGCGGTAGCGCCTCGTACAACATGGCCTCCAGCTCCATGATCCTCTGGGCCGCAATCCTCGTCCATCAGTAGTCCGGCGGGAGATTTGAGGGCGGCTTACCTTATGAGCCTGGTCCATGGAACGCTTCCTGAAGTCCAACTCTTCATCCAGGTAGCCCTTCTGGTTGCAGAACATATCCTAGCACAGCTCAAGGTCAGAATTGTTGGGGCACATTGCCCCGAGTTCCCCTTGGCTGATGTCGCGTGTCTGTCTACCTTCTCACTTTCAATGTCCAACATCTTCTGTTGAAGTGCTGACTTGGTCACTTTGATGTATTCTAACCACTGAGGAAAGGCTGCTGTCACATAAGCAGAATGCGAGAGCGTGCGTGGACGTGCGCGTTACCTTCTCGGCTAGGGTGGGAAGGGTCCTGGCGTGAATCACGACCACCTGCTCCTCGTTGGTGAGATTCTGCAAGAGCCCAAAGGCACAGCGTCAACAAGGTTCTTTCAGCGCAAAGCCTTCCAAAAGTCACATTTGAGCCGCCGAGTCTCGTGGAGTGCGAACATAAGGAGTTCGACATACACTTACGGCGTTATCGCCCAGGATGTCCAGCTTCTTCATCAGATCACTGATGACGATGTCCTGGGGAAAGGCGCAAGGAGCAATGTAAGGTGTTCTGGGACCTCAGGTTAAGGTTAGGGTTGCGAGGGACGCCTTACGTACGCTCACGCCGTCGGCCTCGCAGTAGATCTGCAAAGGGCTGAGGCCGTCTGGGAAACGGACTTGCAGAAACTTCAAGACGGGGGAGCGCCACTCCCTCTCCTGAAAGGCAGAGGCATGCATCCGTCCGTCCGTCCGTCCGTCACATCTCTGGCCTCAAAACGCTTGTGCGAGTCTTCCCACCTCCAGCTCCAGGATGCGGAACTCAAGCAGTTCGTTTTGGTCTCGGATATCCTGGATGTGCTCTTTCAGACGCGCTTCTTCCGCCTCCATCCGCCTGACCTGAAAAGACAGTCAGACCTCATCTGCGGGGCTTCCGGACGGGTGTGACGCCAAGCGACTCCGCCCAGCGCCTTTCTTTCCGTCACCTTTTCGGCCAACTGCTGATTGCTCTGACGCAGCAGCTGCTTCTCCTCCACCCACTTGACATTCTAGAAGAGACAAACGCGTGGACAGCTTTGGAATGTTGTGTCATTTTCATCCACAAATTCTTTGGTTGACTGGAAAATGACATTTGCTTTTCTCCACATTTTCCCAGCCACGTTCAAGGGGGGGGGGGGGGTTGGTCCAGTAATGCCAGACGAATGAGTGACTGAAGAATGTAGCTATTTTGTCTGAGAAAAAGGTGTGCTCATTGATAAGCTTACCTGTCCTTGTTGCTTCAGCGCTGACTCCAGATCTGCTACTCTGCTTTGATAGTGACCCATTTCTACTGTCATGTAACATGGGGGGAAGAGATGGTGCAAATGGTAAAATATGGATTGTTCACAGGAATAAATTGGCAGAGCTGAAATTCCAAATTTGTCCAAAAGATGGCGCCAGACCAAAACATGAGACCAAAAAAGGGGCCAAAATAAGCTAAGCAAGTTAAAATAGAAATAAAACAGGAACACGGTGTCGGATTGTGAGTCACGCATGGACGCACAAATGTGATTTTTACTTTTTGATTTCTTTGCTTGGCTAAAAATGTATTCTGTAACAGCTTAAAGCAATATTGTTAGTCAATTCGATCAAGGGACCCGTCACTATGAGAATAGTGGCGTGACATAAATTGTTTGGAGAAGCACAAATGTGATTTTTACTTCTTGATTTCTTTGCTTGGCTAAAAATTGATTCCCTCTTTCATGAACTGTGTTTTGCAATCGAATTGTTCTGGGATTGAATGATTTTATTAACACGGGTATCAGTGGGTGAAATTGTTCGGTTTCTGGAGTGATTAAGATTTGTAATTCTATTTCATGTTTCTTCAATAAATGTGTTGTGTATATTCATCTACTTTGTTGTGCGCTGATTTGTACTGAATGTACAATCGATGGTTCGGGGTTGATTTGACAATTTGATTAATGTGCGGGGGGTTATTATGGTATAACATAGGACCGTAATAAATAAAAGTAACATCAGACAATTTTAGAGAATTGAATAACTTTCGTAGTTATTTGAGACACGAGTGAATTTCAATCCGTTTGAAAGTTTGCTTCGTCTGAATAAATTAACGGAAGTGTTTGAATCGGATTATCGGTTTGGTGTAGAACTGAAAGTAATTTAATTATTTGAAGGGCGCAGGCCCGTTTCCCCTTTTGACGGGCCGCGTAAAAAGTAACTCCGAACATGTTAGAGAATTAAATAACTTTCGTAGATATTTAAGGGAAGAGTGATTATTGAAAGAGGTGCGTTTGACACTACCATCAGCTTTTCTCTGGTCTGAAAGGAGGAGGAGGGAGGCTCCTCCTCCTCCTTTCAGACCAGAGAACACCCGAGGCTGGGTGAGAACGGGGAGGCTGCGACCCGGCCGGGGGTTGCGGGAAGGGGCGCCACCTTGATCTCCTTCTCGGCGTCGTAGTCCCCTCCGCTGGTCTGGGCTAGCAGAGCGTAGGCTCGTTGCAGCGCTTGATATTCTTGCGTCAGCTGGCGGTAGCGAAGCTCCGCCTCCTCATGCACACACCAATGCAACACAGCACTAGTACCAGAATCAGTCAGACCGGCGACAAAGCACCCGCGACGCAAAGACGAGTCCGATTCCAGGCTGAAGAGGAATGTTTGGCGCCAATACGCTGGCAGAAATGGCGGGCTACCTCTTCGGGTTCCGTGTCGGGGGTTCTGTCGGTGTGAAAAGACAAGGACGATCCGTCCGAGTCCACCAACACGTCTTCGTCGTAGCCGTAAAATGTTTCGATGACCTGCGGGCGCGGAAGCAAACATCTCTCTGAACAAACTGAAGCGACACCTCACGATGAATCGACGAGAGGAACGATAGCGAGAAAAAGGCCATTTCATCTTGCGCAACACCAAGCAGCCGCAAACAAACAGACTCACCTTGCAGGACCTCACGCTTTGTTCCTCCTCAGAGATTCTCGACGTCGGTATCGTAGCAGCAAATCTCTCTCCTGTCGACACAAATAATCCGCCTTTGAGATTCTTTGGATGCAAAGGGAACGAACGGCTCCGGCGCAGAAACAAACGCGACTCACGATGACATTTCTGACATGAGCTCCTGTCTCCAGAGCCTGAAAAACCCGTCACCGGCGATGATTGGAGGGACGCTCGTCTTTTCCAAAAGTGACAACTACAGGGTGTGTCAGGGTTTTCCAGATTATCTTTATCGTATGATTATGTTGCTTTGACTTTGACTGCAACCTGTAATAAATAATATTATTTATCCCTTATTTATCCCTATCGCTTATCCCTTCCTACACAAAGTCGTAAAACATCCCTTGCTATGTTTTGACTAGAGGTCAAGGGCTTTCTCTATTCAATCCACTCTTACACCCACCCTGTTTCTCTTAATAAAAATGCTCGTGCGGGAGCCGAGAGTCAGACTTCATTCGTACAACGGATGGACTCTCCACCTGCAGGTGTCCAAAAGAACTTACTTGTCTCCCGTGTGGTTCTTGCAAAATAAGTTGGAGCGAGCGCAACTCTAACAGGGTGCATTTTGCCACTAGCTGCCTACGGACAATGACGTCGCGCTCGCGGCTCATGGTTGACGGGCTGAGCAGCCGGGCGAGTCCGTCGTTTTCAGCGCACAGCGAGTGGCAAAGGCGCTGACAAAACGGGAGCTTTGAGCTGCTGAAAACGGCAAAACAAGTCTAAAGCGTGTTCAAACGCGTGCGCACAATGCTCCTGCTTGAAAGGTCGGAGTTTAAGGGGCCAATTTTTTGGATGGCGGCCGCCGGCCAAGCTTTGGACGGAAAAGGTTTCCTGGCGACAGCGAGCGAGCGCGGCGCTGCCGTACGTGCACCGAGTCACCTGCCTGAAGACCTTGGACAAGTCGTCGATGATGTGCCGCTGCTCCACAACTTGAAGGAACTCCATTTCACCGTCCTGCTGGCCGCAACCGCGCTCCAGGTCATTGAGCGAACTAGGCCTTCTCTGTGGAACACAAATGCAGTGGACTCTGTTGGCACGCCGCCGTTGTCCGCGTCGACTTACCAAGCTTGCCATCTCCTCGTTCTCCTGGGTGACAAAGCGCACTTTGTTTTCAAGGCGACACAGCACCAGTGAGAGTTCTTCATTCTTCCTGCTCAGGCGTTTGTTTTTGTACAGGAGTGGCAGAAACTGGCTTTCTGTTTCTCTCAGTCGCTTAAGCTGCAAGCATGAAGTGCGGGATGCGAAAGACGCACAACACGCGGGCCAGAACGTATCCATTCCTTTTGCATCGGTTTGAACGGAATCGTGGCTTTGGCTCCCAATAAAAGACATCTACCAGGCAACCGACTCGCCGCGCCGCTCAACTAATAAGCAAGCGCAATGGGTGCCTCGCTGGATGGCGCGCATCAAACGTAGCGCAAACCTTCAAGCGTGCCGTCAATAAATTACCAGTTCATTGCGCTCTTCAGAAAGCAGGGCGTTTCGATCCTCCAGTTTCCTGATGACTGCGCTGAGCTCAGCGATTTTCAGATGAAACCTTCGCGTGTCCCGATCCTCCTGAGACTGAAAACGCCCCGCAACACACACACACACAACCACTCGTTCAAAGTTCAAAACTGTTTTTGTGCTACCTTCCTCCAGCAACGAACTAAGTCATGCGTACTGCAAGTGTGTGATGAGGTGGCTTACGCTATGAAGAGGATTGCTAGTAGCGCCGTTGACCCCACTTCCAGGGTAGTTTAGGCCCGCCCTTTGGGAATCCCTCAGGGCAGCGATCTGCTGCTCGGCAGCCTGAGTCTGCAGCTGAAGGCGGTGGACGTGGCCGGCCCCAGGGATTTATCCAAAACACTAACCGCTCTGTCTTTCAGCTTGATCTCATCCATCTGGATGTACAAACGGGGAGCGCTCAGGCAGGCGGGCAAACTCATTTGCCAGAATTGTGACAAAAACAAAGAGAGCAACCGGCCAATTTTTATCTTGAATCGACTAGAACACCATTGCTGTGACAAAAGCGAAGCGAGCAACCGGACGTTTTCTTCTTGTGAAATAGAATAGAATAGAATGCCTTAGGTGTCATTGCACTGCAGGTATACAACGAAATTGGGAACATAGCCACGCACCGCGCATCTGATCAGTCCTACCAGTCGGCGGATCTCCCTCTCGCAGTCTCTCTTGGTTCGGCTCAGCTCCTCCCGATGCTGGTGATGAGCCGATCGGAGCTCGGCCGCTCGGGACTGCCAGGCCTGCTGGGCCGCTGCCAGGGCTTCTTCCGCGCTCCTGGTGGAGGCGACACCGCTCGGTCTCCCGACACCGCCGCGTCTCCTCCACTTCCGCCAGCAAAGCGCCCCCGCTCCTCACCTGAGCAGACATTGCGCCACATCGGGCCGTTGAGACCGCAACGGAGCGCCGCGACGCTTACTGAGGACAAGCTACACAATACGGTAGCGGCCGCATCGGAGCCCGACGTGGCGTGCGGATAGTCAGACACGGATTGAGCGGATCACCTTGTCCATGGAGCCGTCCCTCAGGCTGAGGACCAAGGCATTCAGTCGCTGGATCTCTCCATCTTTGATTTTGATCACTCTCATCAGCTCCATTTCATGCTGCCGCAGTAATGTCTCCCTGGTAACGGCTAACTCTTTCTGCTTCTCCTCATGGAGTTTGCTTTTGAGTTCCGTCATGGCGGCGGTGGCACGGTGGTGCTCCGCCCGCAGGTCCTGACTTCTCTCTCTCTCCAGACAGCTGACCTGACATGACTTAGACAAACTTTATTGTCATCTTGTCTGCACATGGTGCATACAAAACGAAATTTCGTTGCACACGGCTTACAACAAAGTAGTGATATTGCAGTTGAATAGAAGTAACATATCCTATGAAAATATATATATACATATACTGTATATATATATATATTACAAATAAGTATAAAGTGCAGCAGTGCTAATTATGCAATAGTGCAAGTAGGCAAAACAGTATTCAAGAGTGTGCAGAGGAATGCTAAACCATGTATTAAACTTCTATTTAAAGGGTTTACACAAGTTCAGTAAAGTTGGTAGTGCGAGATAGTGCAAGATAGAGGTCCGTAGTGTCATAAAGTACAGTTCTGTGAATGTGTGATGCAGAGTTCAGTTTAGAGCTCAACAGTTCTAATGTTCAACAGTCTGATGACAGCAGGGAAAAAGCTGTTGCAGAACCTGGTGGACCTGCAGCGGATTGTGCGAAACCTCTTCCCAGAGGGCAGCAGGGAGAACAGTCCATGGTGGGGGTGTGATGGGTCATTGATGATGTTACGGGCACGGGACATGCAGCGCTGAGATGAAATGTCCTGAATGGAGGGAAGAGGAGCCCCTATGATCCTCTCTGCTGTCCTCACCACTCTCCTCACGTTCTTCCAATCGGAGGCGGTGCAGCCTCCACACCACACAGAGAGTCAGCTTGTCAGAATGCTCTCTATGGTGCTCCTGTAGAACGTCCTCATGATGGGTGGGGGCAGGTGGGCTCTCCTCATCCTCCGCAGGAAGTACAAGCGCTTCTGTGCCCTCTTGATCAGTGCCGTAGTGTTCATAGTCCAGGTGAGGTCTTCTGTGATGTGGACCCCCAGGAATTTGGTGCTGCTGACCACCTCCACAGCTGAGCTGTTGATGATCAGTGGAGCGTGGTGAGGCTGGTTTTTCCTGAAGTCGACGATGATCTCCTTCATCTTCTCCACATTCAGGATCAGGCTGTTGTCTCTGCACCAGCCCACCAGCTGCTCCACCTCCTCTCTGTAGTCCAGGTCGTTGTTGTCTCTGATGAGCCCCACCGCCGTTGTGTCGTCTGCGAACTTCACGATGTGATTGGTGGTGAACCTGGGGACGCAGTCGTGTGTCATCAGGGTGAACAGCAGGGGGCTCAGGACGCAGCCCTGAGGGGAGCCTGTGCTGAGGGTGATGACATCAGAGGTGTTCTGTCCGACCCGGACTGACTGAGGTCTGTTGGTGAGGAAGTCTAGCAGCCAGTTGCGAAGGGGGGTGTTGAAGCCCAGGTGTTCCAATTTTCCTACTAGATGCTGTGGGATGATGGTGTTAAACGCTGAGCTGAAGTCCAGGAACAGCATCCGAACATGGGTGTTCTTCTCCTCCAGGTGAGCCAGGCTCAGGTGAAGAACGGAGGAGATGGCGTCCTGAGTGGAGCGGTTTTGCCGGTCGGCAAACTGGAACGGGTCAAATAATGGGGGGAGTCTGGAAACGATGTGATCTTTAAGCAGCCGTTCGAAGCACTTCATCATGACCGGAGTCAGTGCAACAGGCCGGTAATCATTAAATGAGGTGATTTGAGGTTTCTTCGGCACCGGAATGATGGAGGCAGTCTTAAAGCACGCTGGCACTGTGGCTTGGCCCAGCGAGGTGTTAAAAATGTCTGTGATGACCCCAGCCAGCTGACTTGCACATTCCCTGAACACACGCCCAGGAATGTTGTCGGGGCCAGGGGCCTTACGGGGGTTGACTCTCCTCAGGGTCTTCAACACATCGGCGGAGTCAAGGCAGAGTACCTCCTCTTCCTGATGGGGGACAGTTTTAACTGCTGGAGTGCCGTTTAGTGCCTCGAACCTCCCAAAGAAGTTATTTAGACCATTTAGAAAGTCAGCATCAACTTCACCCACCGGGGGGGGAGGGTGAGTTGTAGTCTGTAATCGCCCGTATGCCTTGCCACATACTCCTGGTGTTGTTGGCGTCGTGGAAACGATCCTGAATTTTTCGACTGTGGTCTCGCTTCGCTACCCTGATGGCACGGTTCAAGTTGGCTCTCGCTGTCCTCAGTGTCTCCTTGTCGCCAGACTTGAAGGCAGAGTTCCGCGCTCGTAGCGTTTGACGTACCTCCTCAGTCATCCAGGGTCGTTGGTTGCCCCGGGTGATGATATTCTTAGTGGTGCTGACGTCCTCGGTGCATTTGTTGACGTAGGCTGACACAGTCATGGCACACGCATGTCAAATCTACATTGGGGAAACTGGGAGGGAGGGAGGGAGGGAGGGAGGGAGGGAGGGCGGGAGGGAGGCAAGCAGGGAGGCAGGCAGGCAGGGAGGCAGGCAGGGAGGCAGGCAGGGAAGCAGGCAGGGAGGAAGGCAGTGTCTGTCTGTTGAGGTTTTCACCTTGTTCTTCTCCTGCTGAAGTTCTAACTGGACGTCCATCAGTTTGGCTCTCAGCTCGTCATTGGCGGCCTGAAAGGCGTCCGTTCGCTCCGCCTTGACCCGCCCTGCCGGAGCTCGTTTGGACATCTCTTACTCGAGTCTCGCCCGGTCGTCAGTCAGAGATCACAACATTTGTACCTGGAGAGCACAAACGCAGCGCTGTTTTCCACTGGCTTCGGACTCAACTTCAATCGGTACCGTAACGTACAACATCATAAACATAGATCTAGCTTGACTTATTCATTGAATAAATGCATTTGGTTCTTCAAAACTGCATCACGCAACATAGCGTGACCGAGACGGCCGTTATCCACCTGCGTGAAGTTATTTGGTGAAATGAATGAGATGTTTAAGACACCATCGTTCTGTCTCTATGTAGATGAAGGGAAATAATCGATTGCTGAAGGTCCAAAGGTGTTGTGATAAACAAATAAACATATTAGTGACATATTTGTGATAAACATATTAGGCAGGATAATCACATATGTTAACTTGACTGCCCACACTGTATTTATTTATGGTTATTTGTTAAATCGAGTACTGTTAGACATGAAACAGGAAGTGTTTAACATAAATGGACGACGAAAGGGGTACTCACCATTGTAGCTCCTGCTGGTCAATGATACGAGCCTCTTCTTGCAGTGGAAAACATACAGCCAACAAACACCGTGGAACCTAAAGGAAGGAAATTAAACATTAACATTTAGCCTCAACCAACATTCACAGATACAACGCAACGCAAACTACACAAACATAAATCTTTTAAAACACAATGAGTTGTACTTACCGTGTACGCTCTAGACGGTCCACTTGCAAGCAGAAAATAAAGATATTTCTGTTGATAATCGTCGTGTTTGTATCCGTTGTCTCGCTCAAGGCCATTGCGCCCACAGATTTGAATTTTGGCCAGAGTTCAGCCTATTGACGTCATTTCCGCGGTGTAATACCCGCATATCTGAAACGGCAAAGTTAAGAGTAGAGTTAAATAAAGTTTTTAATCAACGCAATAATTTACAAACGTTGACCAGTCGAAATAATCGTCGAAATTTGGCGTCTGTGGCTGGAAGCAGACGCCGAGTTCGACGTTCCTCCCAAATGCCACACTGCCTCGCTTTTCAGGCCAACAAAAAAACATATTTTTCAAAACAATGAGTTGTAATTACCTTGTACGCTCTAGACGGTCAAGTTGCAAGCTGAAAACAAAAATATTTGTCTTGTTAGTCGTCGTGTTACTAACCGCTGTGTCTTGTTTGCCAGCATTGCCGCTTTCCTACTTTCTGTTGCAAGCCACGCCCACGGATTATAATTTTGCCATGAGTTCCGCCTATTGACGTCATGTCCGCGTCGCATGACTGTGACGTAATATTATCTAAAACTGTTTGTGCGGCATGGTGTTGTTCTGTGCGGTATTGTGTTATTCTGTGCGGCGTCGTGTTGTTCTGTGCGGCGTCGTGTTGTTCAGTGCGGCATGTTGTTGTTCAGTGCGGCATGTTGTTGTTCAGTGCGGCATGTTGTTGTTCAGTGCGGCATGGTGTTGTTCAGTGCGGCATGGTGTTGTTAAGTGCGGCATGGTGTTGTTCAGTGCGGCATGGTGTTGTTCAGTGCGGCATGGTGTTGTTCAGTGCGGGATGGTGTTGTTCAGTGCGGCATGGTGTTGTTCAGTGCGGCATGGTGTTGTTCAGTGCGGCATGGTGTTGTTCAGTGCGGCATAATATTGTTCAGTGCGTTGTAATGTTGTTCAGTGGGGCATGGTGTTGTTCAGTGCGGCATGGTGTTGTTCAGTGCGACATGATGTTGTTCAGTGCGGCATAATGTTGTTCAGTGCGGCATAATGTTGTTCAGTGCGGCATAATGTTGTTCAGTGCGGGATGGTGTTGTTCAGTGCGGCATGGTGTTGTTCAGTGCGGCATGGTGTTTTTCAGTGCGGCATGGTGTTGTTCAGTGCGGCATGGTGTTGTATAGTGCGGCATGGTGTTGTTCAGTGCGGCATGGTGTTGTTCAGTGCGGCATGGTGTTGTTCAGTGCGGCATGGTGTTGTTCAGTGCGGCATGGTGTTGTTCAGTGCGGGATGGTGTTGTTCAGTGCGGGATGGTGTTGTTCAGTGCGGGATGGTGTTGTTCAGTGCGGCATGGTGTTCAGTGCGGCATAATGTTGTTCAGTGCGGCATGGTGTTGTTCAGTGCGGCATGGTGTTGTTCAGTGCGGCATGGTGTTCAGTGCGGCATAATGTTGTTCAGTGCGGCATAATGTTGTTCAGTGCGGCATGGTGTTGTTCAGTGCGGCATAATGTTGTTCAGTGCGGCATAATGTTGTTCAGTGCGGTATATTGTTGTTCAGTGGGGCATAATGTTGTTCAGTGCGGCATGGTGTTGTTCAGTGCGGGATGGTGTTGTTCAGTGCGGGATGGTGTTGTTCAGTGCGGCATGGTGTTGTTCAGTGCGGCATGGTGTTGTTCAGTGCGGCATGGTGTTGTTCAGTGCGGCAT
Source organism: Syngnathus scovelli (assembly GCF_024217435.2). NCBI lineage: Eukaryota > Metazoa > Chordata > Actinopteri > Syngnathiformes > Syngnathidae > Syngnathus > Syngnathus scovelli. Next base: position 210,367 of record NW_026061412.1, on the reverse strand, counting down.
GGTGTTGTTCAGTGCGGCATGGTGTTGTTCAGTGCGGCATGGTGTTGTTCAGTGCGGCATGGTGTTGTTCAGTGCGGCATGGTGTTGTTCAGTGCGGCATGGTGTTGTTCAGTGCGGCATGGTGTTGTTCAGTGCGGCATGGTGTTCAGTGCGGCATGGTGTTCAGTGCGGGATGGTGTTGTTCAGTGCGGCATGGTGTTGTTCAGTGCGGCATGGTGTTGTTCAGTGCGGCATGGTGTTGTTCAGTGCGGCATGGTGTTGTTCAGTGCGGCATGGTGTTCAGTGCGGCATGGTGTTCAGTGCGGCATAATGTTGTTCAGTGCGGCATAATGTTGTTCAGTGCGGCATGGTGTTTTTCAGTGCGGCATAATGTTGTTCAGTGCGGTATATTGTTGTTCAGTGCGGTATATTGTTGTTCAGTGGGGCATAATGTTGTTCAGTGCGGCATGGTGTTGTTCAGTGCGGGATGGTGTTGTTCAGTGCGGCATGGTGTTGTTCAGTGCGGCATGGTGTTGTTCAGTGCGGCATGGTGTTGTTCAGTGCGGCATGGTGTTGTTCAGTGCGGCATGGTGTTGTTCAGTGCGGCATGGTGTAGTTCAGTGCGGCATGGTGTAGTTCAGTGCGGCATGGTGTAGTTCAGTGCGGCATGGTGTTGTTCAGTGCGGGATGGTGTTGTTCAGTGCGGCATGGTGTTGTTCAGTGCGACATGGTGTTGTTCAGTGCGACATGATGTTGTTCAGTGCGGCATAATGTTGTTCAGTGCGGCATAATGTTGTTCAGTGCGGCATAATGTTGTTCAGTGCGGCATGGTGTTGTTCAGTGCGGGATGGTGTTGTTCAGTGCGGCATGGTGTTGTTCAGTGCGGCATGGTGTTGTTCAGTGCGGCATGGTGTTGTTCAGTGCGGCATGGTGTTGTTCAGTGCGGCATGGTGTTGTTCAGTGCGGCATGGTGTTGTTCAGTGCGGCGTCGTGTTGTTCAGTGCGGTGTCGTGTTGTTCAGTGCAGCATGGTGTTGTTCAGTGCGGAATGGTGTTGTTCAGTGCGGCATGGTGTTGTTCAGTGCGGCATGGTGTTGTTCAGTGCGGCATGGTGTTGTTCAGTGCGGCATGGTGTTGTTCAGTGCGGCATGGTGTTGTTCAGTGCGGCATGGTGTTGTTCAGTGCGGCATGGTGTTTTTCAGTGCGGCATAATGTTGTTCAGTGCGGCATAATGTTGTTCAGTGCGGCATAATGTTGTTCAGTGCGGCATAAAGTTGTTCAGTGCGGCATAATGTTGTTCAGTGCGGGATGGTGTTGTTCAGTGCGGCATGGTGTTGTTCAGTGCGGCATGGTGTTGTTCAGTGCGGCATGGTGTTGTTCAGTGCGGCATGGTGTTGTTCAGTGCGGCATGGTGTTGTTCAGTGCGGCATGGTGTTGTTCAGTGCGGCATGGTGTTGTTCAGTGCGGCATGGTGTTGTTCAGTGCGGGATGGTGTTGTTCAGTGCGGGATGGTGTTGTTCAGTGCGGCATGGTGTTCAGTGCGGCATAATGTTGTTCAGTGCGGCATAATGTTGTTCAGTGCGGCATGGTGTTGTTCAGTGCGGCATAATGTTGTTCAGTGCGGCATAATGTTGTTCAGTGCGGTATAATGTAGGTTCAGTGCTGCATGGTGTTGTTCAGTGCTGCATGGTGTTGTTCAGTGCGGGATGGTGTTGTTCAGTGCGGCATGGTGTTGTTCAGTGCGGCATGGTGTTGTTCAGTGCGGCATGGTGTTGTTCAGTGCGGCATGGTGTTGTTCAGTGCGGCATGGTGTTGTTCAGTGCGGCGTCGTGTTGTTCAGTGCGGTGTCGTGTTGTTCAGTGCAGCATGGTGTTGTTCAGTGCGGCATGGTGTTGTTCAGTGCGGCATGGTGTTGTTCAGTGCGGGATGGTGTTGTTCAGTGCGGGATGGTGTTGTTCAGTGCGGCATGGTGTTCAGTGCGGCATAATGTTGTTCAGTGCGGCATAATGTTGTTCAGTGCGGCATGGTGTTGTTCAGTGCGGCATAATGTTGTTCAGTGCGGCATAATGTTGTTCAGTGCGGTATAATGTTGTTCAGTGCTGCATGGTGTTGTTCAGTGCTGCATGGTGTTGTTCAGTGCGGGATGGTGTTGTTCAGTGCGGCATGGTGTTGTTCAGTGCGGCATGGTGTTGATCAGTGCGGCATGGTGTTGTTCAGTGCGGCATGGTGTTGTTCAGTGCGGCATGGTGTTGTTCAGTGCGGCATGGTGTTGTTCAGTGCGGCATGGTGTTGTTCAGTGCGGCATGGTGTTGTTCAGTGCGGCATGGTGTTGTTCAGTGCGGCATGGTGTTGTTCAGTGCGGCATGGTGTTGTTCAGTGCGGCATGGTGTTGTTCAGTGCGGCATGGTGTTGTTCAGTGCGGCATGGTGTAGTTCAGTGCGGCATGGTGTTGTTCAGTGCGGCATGGTGTAGTTCAGTGCGGCATGGTGTTGTTCAGTGCGGGATGGTGTTGTTCAGTGCGGGATGGTGTTGTTCAGTGCGGCATGGTGTTGTTCAGTGCGGCATGGTGTTGTTCAGTGCGACATGATGTTGTTCAGTGCGGCATAATGTTGTTCAGTGCGGCATAATGTTGTTCAGTGCGGCATGGTGTTGTTTAGTGCGGGATGGTGTTGTTCAGTGCGGCATGGTGTTGTTCAGTGCGGCATGGTGTTGTTCAGTGCGGCATGGTGTTGTTCAGTGCGGCATGGTGTTGTTCAGTGCGGCATGGTGTTGTTCAGTGCGGCATGGTGTTGTTCAGTGCGGCATGGTGTTGTTCAGTGCGGGATGGTGTTGTTCAGTGCGGCATGGTGTTCAGTGCGGCATAATGTTGTTCAGTGCGGCATAATGTTGTTCAGTGCGGCATGGTGTTGTTCAGTGCGGCATAATGTTGTTCAGTGCGGCATAATGTTGTTCAGTGCGGTATATTGTTGTTCAGTGGGGCATAATGTTGTTCAGTGCGGCATGGTGTTGTTCAGCGCGGGATGGTGTTGTTCAGTGCGGCATGGTGCTGTTCAGTGCGGCATGGTGCTGTTCAGTGCGGCATGGTGTTGTTCAGTGCGGCATGGTGTTGTTCAGTGCGGGATGGTGTTGTTCAGTGCGGGATGGTGTTGTTCAGTGCGGGATGGTGTTGTTCAGTTTGGCATGGTGTTGTTCAGTGCGGCATGGTGTTGTTCAGTGCGGCATGGTGTTGTTCAGTGCGGCATGGTGTTGTTCAGTGCGGCATGGTGTTGTTCAGTGCGGGATGGTGTTCAGTGCGGGATGGTGTTCAGTGCGGGATGGTGTTGTTCAGTGCGGGATGGTGTTGTTCAGTGCGGCATGGTGTTGTTCAGTGCGGCATGGTGTTGTTCAGTGCGGCATAATGTTGTTCAGTGCGGCATAGTGTTGTTCAGTGCGGCATGGTGTTGTTCAGTGCGGTATATTGTTGTTCAGTGGGGCATAATGTTGTTCAGTGCGGCATGGTGTAGTTCAGTGCGGCATGGTGTAGTTCAGTGCGGCATGGTGTAGTTCAGTGCGGCATGGTGTTGTTCAGTGCGGAATGGTGTTGTTCAGTGCGGGATGGTGTTGTTCAGTGCGGGATGGTGTTGTTCAGTGCGGGATGGTGTTGTTCAGTTTGGCATGGTGTTGTTCAGTGCGGCATGGTGTTGTTCAGTGCGGCATGGTGTTGTTCAGTGCGGGATGGTGTTGTTCAGTGCGGGATGGTGTTATTCAGTGCGGGATGGTGTTGTTCAGTGCGGGATGGTGTTGTTCAGTGCGGCATGGTGTTGTTCAGTGCGGCATGGTGTTGTTCGGCATGGTGTTGTTCAGTGCGGCATGGTGTTTTTCAGTGCGGCATGGTGTTGTTCAGTGCGGGATGGTGTTCAGTGCGGGATGGTGTTGTTCAGTGCGGGATGGTGTTGTTCAGTGCGGCATGGTGTTGTTCAGTGCGGCATGGTGTTGTTCAGTGCGGCATAATGTTGTTCAGTGCGGCATAGTGTTGTTCAGTGCGGCATGGTGTTGTTCAGTGCGGCATGGTGTTGTTCAGTGCGGCATGGTGTTGTTCAGTGCGGCATGGTGTTGTTCAGTGCGGCATGGTGTTGTTCAGTGCGGCATGGTGTTGTTCAGTGCGGCATGGTGTTGTTCAGTGCGGCATGGTGTTGTTCAGTGCGGCATGGTGTTGTTCAGTGCGGCGTCGTGTTGTTCAGTGCAGCATGGTGTTGTTCAGTGCGGCATGGTGTTGTTCAGTGCGGCATGGTGTTGTTCAGTGCGGCATGGTGTTGTTCAGTGCGGCGTAATGTTGTTCAGTGCGGCGTAATGTTGTTCAGTGGGGCATGGTGTTGTTCAGTGCGGCATGGTGTTGTTCAGTGCGGCATGGTGTTGTTCAGTGCGGCATGGTGGTGTTCAGTGCGGCATGGTGCTGTTCAGTGCGGCATGGTGTTGTTCAGTGCGGCATGGTGTTGTTCAGTGCGGCATGGTGTTGTTCAGTGCGGCATGGTGTTGTTCAGTGCGGCATGGTGTTGTTCAGTGCGGCATGGTGTTGTTCAGTGCGGCATGGTGTTGTTCAGTGCGGCATGGTGTTGTTCAGTGCGGCATGGTATTGTTCAGTGCGGCATGGTGTTTTTCAGTGCGGCATAATGTTGTTCAGTGCGGCATAATGTTGTTCAGTGCGGCATAATGTTGTTCAGTGCGGCATAATGTTGTTCAGTGCGGCATAATGTTGTTCAGTGCGGCATAATGTTGTTCAGTGCGGCATAATGTTGTTCAGTGCGGCATGGTGTTGTTCAGTGCGGCATGGTGTTGTTCAGTGCGGCATGGTGTTGTTCAGTGCGGCATGGTGTTGTTCAGTGCGGCATGGTGTTGTTCAGTGCGGCATGGTGTTGTTCAGTGCGGCATGGTGTTGTTCAGTGCGGGATGGTGTTGTTCAGTGCGGGATGGTGTTGTTCAGTGCGGGATGGTGTTGTTCAGTGCGGCATGGTGTTCAGTGCGGCATAATGTTGTTCAGTGCGGCATGGTGTTGTTCAGTGCGGCATGGTGTTGTTCAGTGCGGCATAATGTTGTTCAGTGCGGCATAATGTTGTTCAGTGCGGCACCTAGCACCTAGAAGGTAAATAAATAGGAAGGAAGGACTCACCGGTGACGTCGTCGCCCACGTCCAAGCGTTGTACTTTGTATTTTCATCCTTCTGACAGTGGAAAACATATAGCCAACAAACACCGTGGAACCTAAACGAATGAAAGAAAACTATCATTTGGCCACAACCAACATTCACAGATACAACACAATGTGACGTGCGGTGTTGAGGTTAAAGGTTGAGTGAAGGGCCCTCGTTTTAAACTACTTTTTTGAAAAGGAGTGGGAACAAGTAAGACGTATTTAATTTATTTATTGGGAAGTAGTAAGACTTATTAAATTTATTTAATCTACTTTTCTTCCCAGGCAAAATTTGACGTGCTGCAATTCCAAATTTCCAAAGTGAATGAAGGAATGAAATCCTTTAAATTATGATTTTGTATAAATACTAGGCATAAACACAAAATCTACGGCACAAAATGGGCAGACTTTACTTGTTTGAAAAGGACTGGTTACAAGACAGACTTTTTTAATTTATTTAATGGGAAGAAGACTTATTTAGTTTAATTGATCTATTTTTGTTCCCTGGCAAAATTCGATTTGCTGCAATTCCAAATTTCCAAAGTGAATGAAGGAATGAAGTCGTTTAAATTATGATTTTGTATAAATACTAGGCATAGACACAAAATCTACGGCACAAAACGGGCAGACTTTACTTGTTTGAAGAGGACTGGTTGCAAGACAGACTTTTCTGATTTATTTAATGGGAAGAAGACTTATTTAGTTTATTTAATCTCTTTTTGTTGCCTGGCAAAATTGGATTTGCTGAAATTGTATTTTGCCAAATCTTGACTTGAGACCTGATAGGAAGTATTAAACGCTCAGTTAAATCGATACAAGTTGGTAATAAGAGCGAGTAATGTTGGTTGAAGCGATGAATGAAGGTTAAAAGCAATTTAAATTATGACTTTGTATAAATACTAGATATTAACAGAACATCTACTGCGCAAAATGGGCAGAGTTTACTTGTTTGAGAAGGAGTGGCTTATTTAAGTCTAAGATTTATTTAATCTGTTTGTTCCCAGGCAAAATTGGATGTGATGCAATTCCAAATTTCACCACATGATGGTGCCAAATTTTGACTTCATAGGACATATTCAACACTTAACTATTATGTTCAAGGTAATCAGATTTGTTTATTATTCTAATGGCCTTTTCAAAACTATTCTGGATTACTACTTTGGATCTATTCTACATTACTTGGCAACAACATACTCTGTAACAGATTAGGCAGTATAATCACATATGTTAACTTGAGAGTGCCCACACTCAATCTACTTATCGTGATGTGTTAAATCAATTACTGTTAGACATTATTATTCTGATAATCTACCAAATCTTTGAATTGAAGAATTTGTGATTTAATTAATAGCTTGTTGTTATGTTCAGGGTAATCAGACTTGTATATAATTCTAATGGCCTTCTTTTGAAAACTATTCTGAATTACAACTTTGGATCTTATATTACTTTGCAACAATATACTCGGTGACAGATTAGGCAGTATAATCACATATGTTAACTTCAGTGCCCACACTGTATTTATTTATGGTTATTTGTTAAATCAAGTACTGTTAGACATGAAATAGGAAGTGTTTAACATAAATGTTATGGCTACTCACCGTTGTAGCTCGCTCCTGGTCAATGATACGAGCCTCTTCTTGCAGTGGAAAACTTGCAGCCAACAAACACCGTGGAACCTAAAGGAATGAAATTAAACATTAACATTTCGCCTGGACCAATATTCACACGTACAACGCAACGCGGCTACACTTCTGCTAGCGCCTCAGCTACACGTTGCTATTACAAACGTAAATCTCTTTAAACACAATGAGTGTTACTTACCGTGTACGCTGTAGACGGTCCAGTTGCAAGCAGAAAATAAAGATATTTCTGTTGATATTCGTCGTTGCTCAGTGGCTCACGGCCATCGCGCCAACAGATTTGAATTTAGGTGGAAGGTCAGCCAATTACGTCATATCCGCGGCACATGACTGCGACGTAATACCCGCTTATCTGAAACGGCAGTTAAAAGTAGAGTTACATCAAGTTTTCTTTTTTAATCAACGCAATCATTTACAACCGTTGACCAGAAAGAATCGTCGAAATTCGACGTTCCCCCCAAACGCCACACTCACTCGCTTTTCAGGGCAACAAAAGTACTTCTTTTTAAAAACGATGAGTTGTACTTACCGTGTACGCTCTGGACGGTCCAGTTGCAAGCAGAAAATAAAAATATTTCTCTCGTTAGTCGTATGTTACCATCCGCTGTGTCTTTGTCAACATCGCCATTTTCCTACTTCCTGTTGCGAGCCACGCCCACGGATTTAAATTCTGGCGGAAGAGCCCGCCCATTGGCGTCGTTTTCGCGTATAGCAAATCCGATTGGTTGGGAAGGGGGCGCGGTTATGCAGCCGAGGGGTCCTGTGATCGGTGGGATGTAAAGTAGGCGTCGACGTCACGTCCGCGTCACGTGACCACGACGTGGCAGACGTCATATAGCAACCGCTGTTTTGTTTAGTAGACTTACAGTTGTTATGCATTGACATAATGGCGCACACTCCAAATAGATTTAAATAAATTAAATAATTCTTCTGCCCACTCCCTTTTAAACAAGTTAACTCTCCCCGCGGATTTGAATTCCGGCGGAAGTTCTTACAGTTGTTATGCGTTGACATAATGGCGCACTGGTTAGCATGTCCACCTCTTAAGCATGATGTTGCGGGTTCGACGCCTGATCAATGTTAGCATGGAGTGAGCTGAAGTGCATGGCGCTGAAGATTTGAATCTTTGAAATGCGCTGAGGTCTGACGTATCAGGCAGAATGGTTTGCCATCACGTTCAACAAAAAATAGAAACTTTCCCACTCTGATAAAAACGTCCTGTGTTCATCTACATATTTTCGTTTTGCTGTGCATCTTTTCCCTGCCATTTCGAGAGCCCAATTGACACTAATAGTTTACTGGAATGTGTTTGCCCATCCTACTTTGTGGAATTTCACCACATGCGCTTTTGACGAAAATACTAAATTGAACTCAAGTGAAGCCAACACGCACAACCCCCCCCCCACACACACACACACACCTACACACACACACACACAAATGTTGATATGAACATAAAAGAGCCGCATGCGGTTCGGGAGTTGCGGCTTGGCCAAACCTGTACTATACAACTTTATTTGTGTAAAATTTTCACAACAGCTGTCACACAAACAAAGCGGGAAAAACCGAAGACGTGCGTGTTCCGCCCACGCTGGATTTATTTGCACCTTTGAAAAGACACCGTATTGCCGCAGATGTGGCAAAGAGTACTTTTGGGCATCTGAGACGGAAGGATGTCCAAAGCATCACGTCACCTGCTCTGGTAGGAATGGTGGTGGGACGTTGAGGTCAACCGCTTTGGGGTTGGCTGAATCTTTGGTCGCAGGATGCCACACACTTGAAGACAGAAGCAGAAAAGCAGAGCTAAATGCAAAATGTACTCACCGGTGACTCCAATTTTTTCCCCCCCTGAAGAAATGGATGGACGGGTGGCCCCGGCTGGCCGGTGGGACTCTTGTTATTCTGACCCTTTTTAGTGCGCGTTTGGGGCAACAACCGTTTTTTGTGGCGCTCTCTTCTGGTTCAAGAGTGCCCTGCATGTGAATTTGCCTTTCCTGCCTTCTGATTGGATGAGCGCCGGTGTGACGCGGTGCCTCTGTCACCGTGGCGGGGGGTATACGTCGGCATCGGAGCGTCTGCCAACGTCTGAGACCGGCTGGCAGTGTATCGGAGGTGTCGAGTGCGGTGCCGCTGGAGCTCACTCACCAGCTGGTGTTAGGGCCACAGAATGAAGGCCAAGGAGAAGACTAGAAAGAGAAACAGAAACTTCTCCTCCAATTGTTTGATTTGTCTCTTCTGAGCTTCGATGAATTCTTTCAGCTCTTTGTTCCTCTAGGACGGACAAATGGAAAGTAGCCTTCAAAAGCCAGTAAGCGTGCAAGTAAGTGCCGGGCTGGCTTTGGGCCCTTACCTGTTGCGCGCTGTGCAGCAGATCCATTCTCTCTTGGAGGATGCAAGCGTCGCGCTCCCTCAACTCCCACATCAGGGCTCGCTTCCATTGGTCCACGGCGCTCCTAAGCTCTTGTCTCTGATCCGCCGTCAGCACGTCATTCACGCCAGCGTGGCTGGCTTTTTCGCCGTCCGTGGCGGGGCAGTCCCGCTGCGGTAGCGCCTCGTACAACATGGCCTCCAGCTCCATGATCCTCTGGGCCGCAATCCTCGTCCATCAGTAGTCCGGCGGGAGATTTGAGGGCGGCTTACCTTATGAGCCTGGTCCATGGAACGCTTCCTGAAGTCCAACTCTTCATCCAGGTAGCCCTTCTGGTTGCAGAACATATCCTAGCACAGCTCAAGGTCAGAATTGTTGGGGCACATTGCCCCGAGTTCCCCTTGGCTGATGTCGCGTGTCTGTCTACCTTCTCACTTTCAATGTCCAACATCTTCTGTTGAAGTGCTGACTTGGTCACTTTGATGTATTCTAACCACTGAGGAAAGGCTGCTGTCACATAAGCAGAATGCGAGAGCGTGCGTGGACGTGCGCGTTACCTTCTCGGCTAGGGTGGGAAGGGTCCTGGCGTGAATCACGACCACCTGCTCCTCGTTGGTGAGATTCTGCAAGAGCCCAAAGGCACAGCGTCAACAAGGTTCTTTCAGCGCAAAGCCTTCCAAAAGTCACATTTGAGCCGCCGAGTCTCGTGGAGTGCGAACATAAGGAGTTCGACATACACTTACGGCGTTATCGCCCAGGATGTCCAGCTTCTTCATCAGATCACTGATGACGATGTCCTGGGGAAAGGCGCAAGGAGCAATGTAAGGTGTTCTGGGACCTCAGGTTAAGGTTAGGGTTGCGAGGGACGCCTTACGTACGCTCACGCCGTCGGCCTCGCAGTAGATCTGCAAAGGGCTGAGGCCGTCTGGGAAACGGACTTGCAGAAACTTCAAGACGGGGGAGCGCCACTCCCTCTCCTGAAAGGCAGAGGCATGCATCCGTCCGTCCGTCCGTCCGTCACATCTCTGGCCTCAAAACGCTTGTGCGAGTCTTCCCACCTCCAGCTCCAGGATGCGGAACTCAAGCAGTTCGTTTTGGTCTCGGATATCCTGGATGTGCTCTTTCAGACGCGCTTCTTCCGCCTCCATCCGCCTGACCTGAAAAGACAGTCAGACCTCATCTGCGGGGCTTCCGGACGGGTGTGACGCCAAGCGACTCCGCCCAGCGCCTTTCTTTCCGTCACCTTTTCGGCCAACTGCTGATTGCTCTGACGCAGCAGCTGCTTCTCCTCCACCCACTTGACATTCTAGAAGAGACAAACGCGTGGACAGCTTTGGAATGTTGTGTCATTTTCATCCACAAATTCTTTGGTTGACTGGAAAATGACATTTGCTTTTCTCCACATTTTCCCAGCCACGTTCAAGGGGGGGGGGGGGTTGGTCCAGTAATGCCAGACGAATGAGTGACTGAAGAATGTAGCTATTTTGTCTGAGAAAAAGGTGTGCTCATTGATAAGCTTACCTGTCCTTGTTGCTTCAGCGCTGACTCCAGATCTGCTACTCTGCTTTGATAGTGACCCATTTCTACTGTCATGTAACATGGGGGGAAGAGATGGTGCAAATGGTAAAATATGGATTGTTCACAGGAATAAATTGGCAGAGCTGAAATTCCAAATTTGTCCAAAAGATGGCGCCAGACCAAAACATGAGACCAAAAAAGGGGCCAAAATAAGCTAAGCAAGTTAAAATAGAAATAAAACAGGAACACGGTGTCGGATTGTGAGTCACGCATGGACGCACAAATGTGATTTTTACTTTTTGATTTCTTTGCTTGGCTAAAAATGTATTCTGTAACAGCTTAAAGCAATATTGTTAGTCAATTCGATCAAGGGACCCGTCACTATGAGAATAGTGGCGTGACATAAATTGTTTGGAGAAGCACAAATGTGATTTTTACTTCTTGATTTCTTTGCTTGGCTAAAAATTGATTCCCTCTTTCATGAACTGTGTTTTGCAATCGAATTGTTCTGGGATTGAATGATTTTATTAACACGGGTATCAGTGGGTGAAATTGTTCGGTTTCTGGAGTGATTAAGATTTGTAATTCTATTTCATGTTTCTTCAATAAATGTGTTGTGTATATTCATCTACTTTGTTGTGCGCTGATTTGTACTGAATGTACAATCGATGGTTCGGGGTTGATTTGACAATTTGATTAATGTGCGGGGGGTTATTATGGTATAACATAGGACCGTAATAAATAAAAGTAACATCAGACAATTTTAGAGAATTGAATAACTTTCGTAGTTATTTGAGACACGAGTGAATTTCAATCCGTTTGAAAGTTTGCTTCGTCTGAATAAATTAACGGAAGTGTTTGAATCGGATTATCGGTTTGGTGTAGAACTGAAAGTAATTTAATTATTTGAAGGGCGCAGGCCCGTTTCCCCTTTTGACGGGCCGCGTAAAAAGTAACTCCGAACATGTTAGAGAATTAAATAACTTTCGTAGATATTTAAGGGAAGAGTGATTATTGAAAGAGGTGCGTTTGACACTACCATCAGCTTTTCTCTGGTCTGAAAGGAGGAGGAGGGAGGCTCCTCCTCCTCCTTTCAGACCAGAGAACACCCGAGGCTGGGTGAGAACGGGGAGGCTGCGACCCGGCCGGGGGTTGCGGGAAGGGGCGCCACCTTGATCTCCTTCTCGGCGTCGTAGTCCCCTCCGCTGGTCTGGGCTAGCAGAGCGTAGGCTCGTTGCAGCGCTTGATATTCTTGCGTCAGCTGGCGGTAGCGAAGCTCCGCCTCCTCATGCACACACCAATGCAACACAGCACTAGTACCAGAATCAGTCAGACCGGCGACAAAGCACCCGCGACGCAAAGACGAGTCCGATTCCAGGCTGAAGAGGAATGTTTGGCGCCAATACGCTGGCAGAAATGGCGGGCTACCTCTTCGGGTTCCGTGTCGGGGGTTCTGTCGGTGTGAAAAGACAAGGACGATCCGTCCGAGTCCACCAACACGTCTTCGTCGTAGCCGTAAAATGTTTCGATGACCTGCGGGCGCGGAAGCAAACATCTCTCTGAACAAACTGAAGCGACACCTCACGATGAATCGACGAGAGGAACGATAGCGAGAAAAAGGCCATTTCATCTTGCGCAACACCAAGCAGCCGCAAACAAACAGACTCACCTTGCAGGACCTCACGCTTTGTTCCTCCTCAGAGATTCTCGACGTCGGTATCGTAGCAGCAAATCTCTCTCCTGTCGACACAAATAATCCGCCTTTGAGATTCTTTGGATGCAAAGGGAACGAACGGCTCCGGCGCAGAAACAAACGCGACTCACGATGACATTTCTGACATGAGCTCCTGTCTCCAGAGCCTGAAAAACCCGTCACCGGCGATGATTGGAGGGACGCTCGTCTTTTCCAAAAGTGACAACTACAGGGTGTGTCAGGGTTTTCCAGATTATCTTTATCGTATGATTATGTTGCTTTGACTTTGACTGCAACCTGTAATAAATAATATTATTTATCCCTTATTTATCCCTATCGCTTATCCCTTCCTACACAAAGTCGTAAAACATCCCTTGCTATGTTTTGACTAGAGGTCAAGGGCTTTCTCTATTCAATCCACTCTTACACCCACCCTGTTTCTCTTAATAAAAATGCTCGTGCGGGAGCCGAGAGTCAGACTTCATTCGTACAACGGATGGACTCTCCACCTGCAGGTGTCCAAAAGAACTTACTTGTCTCCCGTGTGGTTCTTGCAAAATAAGTTGGAGCGAGCGCAACTCTAACAGGGTGCATTTTGCCACTAGCTGCCTACGGACAATGACGTCGCGCTCGCGGCTCATGGTTGACGGGCTGAGCAGCCGGGCGAGTCCGTCGTTTTCAGCGCACAGCGAGTGGCAAAGGCGCTGACAAAACGGGAGCTTTGAGCTGCTGAAAACGGCAAAACAAGTCTAAAGCGTGTTCAAACGCGTGCGCACAATGCTCCTGCTTGAAAGGTCGGAGTTTAAGGGGCCAATTTTTTGGATGGCGGCCGCCGGCCAAGCTTTGGACGGAAAAGGTTTCCTGGCGACAGCGAGCGAGCGCGGCGCTGCCGTACGTGCACCGAGTCACCTGCCTGAAGACCTTGGACAAGTCGTCGATGATGTGCCGCTGCTCCACAACTTGAAGGAACTCCATTTCACCGTCCTGCTGGCCGCAACCGCGCTCCAGGTCATTGAGCGAACTAGGCCTTCTCTGTGGAACACAAATGCAGTGGACTCTGTTGGCACGCCGCCGTTGTCCGCGTCGACTTACCAAGCTTGCCATCTCCTCGTTCTCCTGGGTGACAAAGCGCACTTTGTTTTCAAGGCGACACAGCACCAGTGAGAGTTCTTCATTCTTCCTGCTCAGGCGTTTGTTTTTGTACAGGAGTGGCAGAAACTGGCTTTCTGTTTCTCTCAGTCGCTTAAGCTGCAAGCATGAAGTGCGGGATGCGAAAGACGCACAACACGCGGGCCAGAACGTATCCATTCCTTTTGCATCGGTTTGAACGGAATCGTGGCTTTGGCTCCCAATAAAAGACATCTACCAGGCAACCGACTCGCCGCGCCGCTCAACTAATAAGCAAGCGCAATGGGTGCCTCGCTGGATGGCGCGCATCAAACGTAGCGCAAACCTTCAAGCGTGCCGTCAATAAATTACCAGTTCATTGCGCTCTTCAGAAAGCAGGGCGTTTCGATCCTCCAGTTTCCTGATGACTGCGCTGAGCTCAGCGATTTTCAGATGAAACCTTCGCGTGTCCCGATCCTCCTGAGACTGAAAACGCCCCGCAACACACACACACAACCACTCGTTCAAAGTTCAAAACTGTTTTTGTGCTACCTTCCTCCAGCAACGAACTAAGTCATGCGTACTGCAAGTGTGTGATGAGGTGGCTTACGCTATGAAGAGGATTGCTAGTAGCGCCGTTGACCCCACTTCCAGGGTAGTTTAGGCCCGCCCTTTGGGAATCCCTCAGGGCAGCGATCTGCTGCTCGGCAGCCTGAGTCTGCAGCTGAAGGCGGTGGACGTGGCCGGCCCCAGGGATTTATCCAAAACACTAACCGCTCTGTCTTTCAGCTTGATCTCATCCATCTGGATGTACAAACGGGGAGCGCTCAGGCAGGCGGGCAAACTCATTTGCCAGAATTGTGACAAAAACAAAGAGAGCAACCGGCCAATTTTTATCTTGAATCGACTAGAACACCATTGCTGTGACAAAAGCGAAGCGAGCAACCGGACGTTTTCTTCTTGTGAAATAGAATAGAATAGAATGCCTTAGGTGTCATTGCACTGCAGGTATACAACGAAATTGGGAACATAGCCACGCACCGCGCATCTGATCAGTCCTACCAGTCGGCGGATCTCCCTCTCGCAGTCTCTCTTGGTTCGGCTCAGCTCCTCCCGATGCTGGTGATGAGCCGATCGGAGCTCGGCCGCTCGGGACTGCCAGGCCTGCTGGGCCGCTGCCAGGGCTTCTTCCGCGCTCCTGGTGGAGGCGACACCGCTCGGTCTCCCGACACCGCCGCGTCTCCTCCACTTCCGCCAGCAAAGCGCCCCCGCTCCTCACCTGAGCAGACATTGCGCCACATCGGGCCGTTGAGACCGCAACGGAGCGCCGCGACGCTTACTGAGGACAAGCTACACAATACGGTAGCGGCCGCATCGGAGCCCGACGTGGCGTGCGGATAGTCAGACACGGATTGAGCGGATCACCTTGTCCATGGAGCCGTCCCTCAGGCTGAGGACCAAGGCATTCAGTCGCTGGATCTCTCCATCTTTGATTTTGATCACTCTCATCAGCTCCATTTCATGCTGCCGCAGTAATGTCTCCCTGGTAACGGCTAACTCTTTCTGCTTCTCCTCATGGAGTTTGCTTTTGAGTTCCGTCATGGCGGCGGTGGCACGGTGGTGCTCCGCCCGCAGGTCCTGACTTCTCTCTCTCTCCAGACAGCTGACCTGACATGACTTAGACAAACTTTATTGTCATCTTGTCTGCACATGGTGCATACAAAACGAAATTTCGTTGCACACGGCTTACAACAAAGTAGTGATATTGCAGTTGAATAGAAGTAACATATCCTATGAAAATATATATATACATATACTGTATATATATATATATTACAAATAAGTATAAAGTGCAGCAGTGCTAATTATGCAATAGTGCAAGTAGGCAAAACAGTATTCAAGAGTGTGCAGAGGAATGCTAAACCATGTATTAAACTTCTATTTAAAGGGTTTACACAAGTTCAGTAAAGTTGGTAGTGCGAGATAGTGCAAGATAGAGGTCCGTAGTGTCATAAAGTACAGTTCTGTGAATGTGTGATGCAGAGTTCAGTTTAGAGCTCAACAGTTCTAATGTTCAACAGTCTGATGACAGCAGGGAAAAAGCTGTTGCAGAACCTGGTGGACCTGCAGCGGATTGTGCGAAACCTCTTCCCAGAGGGCAGCAGGGAGAACAGTCCATGGTGGGGGTGTGATGGGTCATTGATGATGTTACGGGCACGGGACATGCAGCGCTGAGATGAAATGTCCTGAATGGAGGGAAGAGGAGCCCCTATGATCCTCTCTGCTGTCCTCACCACTCTCCTCACGTTCTTCCAATCGGAGGCGGTGCAGCCTCCACACCACACAGAGAGTCAGCTTGTCAGAATGCTCTCTATGGTGCTCCTGTAGAACGTCCTCATGATGGGTGGGGGCAGGTGGGCTCTCCTCATCCTCCGCAGGAAGTACAAGCGCTTCTGTGCCCTCTTGATCAGTGCCGTAGTGTTCATAGTCCAGGTGAGGTCTTCTGTGATGTGGACCCCCAGGAATTTGGTGCTGCTGACCACCTCCACAGCTGAGCTGTTGATGATCAGTGGAGCGTGGTGAGGCTGGTTTTTCCTGAAGTCGACGATGATCTCCTTCATCTTCTCCACATTCAGGATCAGGCTGTTGTCTCTGCACCAGCCCACCAGCTGCTCCACCTCCTCTCTGTAGTCCAGGTCGTTGTTGTCTCTGATGAGCCCCACCGCCGTTGTGTCGTCTGCGAACTTCACGATGTGATTGGTGGTGAACCTGGGGACGCAGTCGTGTGTCATCAGGGTGAACAGCAGGGGGCTCAGGACGCAGCCCTGAGGGGAGCCTGTGCTGAGGGTGATGACATCAGAGGTGTTCTGTCCGACCCGGACTGACTGAGGTCTGTTGGTGAGGAAGTCTAGCAGCCAGTTGCGAAGGGGGGTGTTGAAGCCCAGGTGTTCCAATTTTCCTACTAGATGCTGTGGGATGATGGTGTTAAACGCTGAGCTGAAGTCCAGGAACAGCATCCGAACATGGGTGTTCTTCTCCTTGTTGTTTCTCAGAAACGAGCCGGTCCCATCCAGGCGTAATCGGAGACAATGAAACCCGAAGTGGTTAAGGTTTGTCTTTTAATGCAGGATGCTTGGTCTCCATGTGCCGAAGGAGTTTTGAAGGCTTCATTGGCTCGCTCGCTAGTTTCAGGGGCGATTGTGTCTATAAAATGCAAAATGTTGGGTCACCTCACGGCTTACGGCCATACTACCCTGAGAACGCCCGATCTCGTCCGATCTCGGAAGCTAAGCAGGGTTGGGCCTGGTTAGTACTTGGATGGGAGACCGCCTGGGAGTACCAGGTGCTGTAAGCTTTTTCTTTTTCTTATGTGCACTTCAATCGTTTAAGAAGCTATTTTTTACAACACCCATCACGAATGGCATCCGGAAACAGCAAGCCTAATTTAAACTCCGACATTGAAACTATAACACGAGTTTGAAAGCTATATTATGTGGTGACATCCACAGCATTGTAGTTAAATTTTTTACCGCTAGAGAGCAGACTATGTACAGTGAGCATGGCTCCCTGTGAACTCAAAGCAGCAGGCTTGACTTGTAAAAGAACCCAACACAACACTTCCATGAAGTGTTTTTAAACTTTTCAAGGCATTTATTTTGATTCAGCAAAATGCAGGTCGCAACGGCAAATTCGTGCTACCGCATAAAAAGCTGTCAATAACTTTTCATGATAGCCATGTTTCCAGAAAACACCAAAAGCCTTGGAAGAAAGACTGTTTCGGCCCTGGTTGTAAAAAAAACAAAAAAAAACAAAAGGGAAGGGTGACCGTCCGGGAATACCAGGTGCTGAAAGCCTTTTTTTTTTTTTTTTTTCCCACGTCAATTGTGAAAGGAAACTTTTACCACAGCCATCAAGTCCCGCCGCTGCTTGGCATGGTTTCAGGGGCGATTGTGTCTATAAAATGAAAAATTCTGAGCGGTCTCACGGCTTACGGCCATACTACCCTGAGAGCGCCCGATCTCGTCCGATCTCGGAGGCTAAGCAGGGTCGGGCCTGGTTAGTACTTGGATGGGAGACCGCCTGGGAATACCAGTTACCGTAAGCTTTTTTTTTTTTTTTTTTTCTTATGTGCACTTCAATCGTTTAAGCCAAGAACTTTTTACAGCACCCGTCAAGAATGGCATTCGGAAACTGCAAGCCTAGTTTGAACTCCGACACTGAAACTACAACACGAGTTTAAAACCTACATTGTGTGGCGACAGCCATAGCATTGCAGTTCACGTTTTTACCGCTAGAGGACAGACTATGTACAGTGAATAAAGAGCATGGCTCCCTGTGAACTCAAAGCAGCAGTCTTTACTTGTAAAAGATCCCAGCACAACACATTGTGCTTCCATGTAGTGTTTTTACCTTTTTCATGACATTTATTTTGATACAGCCAAATGCAGGTTTTGTGCACTTCACTTTTCCGTTGGGCATTCGCGTAGAACCCTATTCCAGTTACGGCCAGATTCTTTTAGACTAGTGGTCCCCAAACTTTCTTGCGCCACGGACCGGCTACGCGTCAGAAATATTTTTGCGGACCTGCCTTTATATATATAAATAAACAATAAATCTATATAGGCGGCTCGGTGGCGCACTGGGTAGCACGTCCGCCTCACAGTTAGGAGGGTGCGGGTTCGATTCCACCTCCGGCCCTCCCTGTGTGGAGTTTGCATGTTCTCCCCGGGCCCGCGTGGGTTTTCTCCGGGCACTCCGGTTTCCTCCCACATTCCAAAAACATGCTTGGTAGGCCGATTGAAGACCAAATTGTCCCTAGGTGTGAGTGTGAGTGCGATTGGTTGTCTGTCTCTGTGTGCCCTGCGATTGGCTGGCAACCAGTTCAGGGTGTCCCCCGCCTACTGCCCGATGACGGCTGGGATAGGCTCCAGCACGCCCGCAACCCCCGTGGGGACTAAGCGGTTCAGAAAATGGATGGATGGATGGATGGATGGATAAATCTATATAAATAAATACTACATTTATAATAAATATATATAAATAGGATTAAATAAAATGATACGACTGGCATAAAAACAAATATAAACCACATAAAAATAAAAGTCACCATTACGTTGAATTATTTGGAGCACCGAGCTTGTTTCTCAGAAACGAGCCGGTCCCATCCAGGCGTAATCGGAGACAATGAAACCCAAAGTGGTTAAGGTTTGTCTTTTAATGCAGGATGCTTGGTCTCCATGTGCCGAAGCAGTTTTGAAGGCTTCATTGGCTTGCTCGCTAGTTTCAGGGGCGATTGTGTCTATAAAATGCAAAATGTTGGGTCACCTCACGGCTTACGGCCATACTACCCTGAGAACGCCTGATCTCGTCTGATCTCGGAAGCTAAGCAGGGTCGGGCCTGGTCAGTACATGGATGGGAGACTGCCTGGGAATACCAGGTGCTGTAAGCTTTTTCTTTTTCTTATGTGCACTTCAAGCTCTTTTTTTTTTTTTTCTTATGTGCACTTCAATCGTTTAAGCCAAGAACTTTTTACAGCACCCATCACGAATGGCATTCGGAAACTGCAAGCCTAGTTTGAACTCCGACACTGAAACTACAACACGAGTTCAAAACCTCTATGTACAGTGAATAAAGAGCATGGCTCCCTGTGAACTCAAAGCAGCAGTCTTTACTTGTAAAAGAACCCAGCACAACACATTGCGCTTCCATGTAGTGTTTTTACCTTTTTCATGACATTTATTTTGATACAGCCAAATGCAGGTTTTGTGCACTTCACTTTTCCGTTGGGCATTCGCGTAGAACCCTATTCCAGTTACGGCCAGATTCTTTTAGACTAGTGGTCCCCAACCTTTCTTGCGCCACGGACCGGCTACGCGTAAGAAATATTTTTGCGGACCTGCCTTTATATATATAAATAAACAATAAATCTATATAAATAAATACTACATTTATAATAAGTATATATACCGTATTTGCCGGTGTATTGGTCGACCTTTTTCGATCCAAAATCGACCGAAAAAAATCGACCTCGACTTATACACCGAGTCATAAAATTTAACTTCGTATTCATCGCTTCAAATGTGATGGTAACCAAGGCCGTTTCTCATGCATCTCATTGTGCGTTGCACTTAGAAAATTTGAACCGGGCGGCGTGCGCGAGTGCGCGGCCCGCTGGAAGTCGAATGAGGCGCCGCGACCACCTCCGCGGTGCTTATAAACAGCCGATCCGCTCGGCGGGGGCTATTTTCGGCCACTTGGCTCGTGCGCACGGCCTCCCGGATGTGCCGGGCGGGTGCGCGAGCTCGCCGCCCGCCGGAAGTCGAATGAGGCGCCGCGACCACCTCCGCGGTGCTTATAAACAGCCGATCCGCTCGGCGGGGGCTATTTTCGGCCACTTGGCTCGTGCGCACGGCCTCCCGGATGTGCCGGGCGGGTGCGCGAGCTCGCCGGCCGCTGGAAGTCGAATGAGGCGCCGCGACCACCTCCGCGGTGCTTATAAACAGCCGATCCGCTCGGCGGGGGCTATTTTCGGCCACTTGGCTCGTGCGCACGGCCTCCCGGATGTGCCGGGCGGGTGCGCGAGCTCGCCGGCCGCTGGAAGTCGAATGAGGCGCCGCGACCACCTCCGCGGTGCTTATAAACAGCCGATCCGCTCGGCGGGGGCTATTTTCGGCCACTTGGCTCGTGCGCACGGCCTCCCGGATGTGCCGGGCGGGTGCGCGAGCTCGCCGCCCGCCGGAAGTCGAATGAGGCGCCGCGACCACCTCCGCGGTGCTTATAAACAGCCGATCCGCTCGGCGGGGGCTATTTTCGGCCACTTGGCTCGTGCGCACGGCCTCCCGGATGTGCCGGGCGGGTGCGCGAGCTCGCCGGCCGCTGGAAGTCGAATGAGGCGCCGCGACCACCTCCGCGGTGCTTATAAACAGCCGATCCGCTCGGCGGGGGCTATTTTCGGCCACTTGGCTCGTGCGCACGGCCTCCCGGATGTGCCGGGCGGGTGCGCGAGCTCGCCGGCCGCTTTAAGTCGAATGAGGCGCCGCGACCACCACCGCGGTGCTTATAAACAGCCGATCCGCTCGGCGGGGGCTATTTTCGGCCACTTGGCTCGTGCGCACGGCCTCCCGGATGTGCCGGGCGGGTGCGCGAGCTCGCCGGCCGCTGGAAGTCGAATGAGGCGCCGCGACCACCTCCGCGGTGCTTATAAACAGCCGATTCGCTCGGCGGGGGCTATTTTCGGCCACTTGGCTCGTGCGCACGGCCTCCCGGATGTGCCGGGCGGGTGCGCGATCTCGCCGGCCGCTGGAAGTCGAATGAGGCGCCGCGACCACCTCCGCGGTGCTTATAAACAGCCGATCCGCTCGGCGGGGGCTATTTTCGGCCACTTGGCTCGTGCGCACGGCCTCCCGGATGTGCCGGGCGGGTGCGCGAGCTCGCCGGCCGCTGGAAGTCGAATGAGGCGCCGCGACCACCTCCGCGGTGCTTATAAACAGCCGATCCGCTCGGCGGGGGCTATTTTCGGCCACTTGGCTCGTGCGCACGGCCTCCCGGATGTGCCGGGCGGGTGCGCGAGCTCGCCGGCCGCTGGAAGTCGAATGAGGCGCCGCGACCACCTCCGCGGTGCTTATAAACAGCCGATCCGCTCGGCGGGGGCTATTTTCGGCCACTTGGCTCGTGCGCACGGCCTCCCGGATGTGCCGGGCGGGTGCGCGAGCTCGCCGGCGGCTGGAAGTCGAATGAGGCGCCGCGATCTCCTCCGCGGTGCTTATAAAGTGCCGATCCGCTCGGCTTGGAGCTATTTCCGGCCTTCCGTTGGTGCCGGGCGGCGTGCGCGAGCTCGCCGGCCGCGATCTCCTCCGCGGTGCTTATAAACAGCAGCATGCGCACGGCCTCCCAGAATTTGAACACATTTCGTCAATAAATTTCGCATATTGAATTTTGAAGTTTAATATAATGCAACAATTGAGCTCGACTTATACAAAGGATATATCATAAAATCGTAAATTTCCGTCGAATTTTAGGGGGTCGACTTATACACCGAGTCGACCTGTACACCGGCAAATACGGTAAATACGATTAAATAAAATGATACGACTGGCATAAAAACAAATATAAACCACATCAAAATAAAAGTCACCATTACGTTGAATTATTGGGAGCACCGTGTCACGCCCGTGCCACTTCGCTCAGCCACACCCCTTTCGTTACCGTAATGTCTGTCACCTGCTTCCTCTTGTTACCCTGTGTATTTAAGCCCTGCCTGTGTGTTTCTCCCTGTTCGGTGTCTACTGTTGTGTCCATTCCTGTTCGTGCCCAGTGTTCCTGTTCGTGTCATCTGGTTTTCCCTCGGTCTGTCTGAAGGCTCACGGTCAGAATTTTAATCTTGTCCAAGGGGACTTCATGTCGGTCAGTCTGTCTGTTTTGCTGGCCGTGAGTCTTCCTCCCGTCTGTGTCGTTCGTTCCCCACCTGCCTCCCTTCCAACTCCTTTTCCCTGCAATAAATCCTGGTTCAAGCTGCATTTGGTCGCCCTGGCTCAACTCATTCCTGACAGAAGACACCGACCATCACAGCGACCAGCGCTTGGACCAACCCTTTGCCGGCTCCCGCAACTGCTGCATGGTCGCCAAGGAGATGAGTTCAAGCGACGCAAGATGCACGGTTGCCCCCCCCCCCAAAACAGATCCGACGGCGCGGATCCAGCGGCCGCCACTTGTTCCGGCGGCGCGGATCCAGCGGCTGTCACCGTCGGCCTTCAACGGTGCATGACGCACGGCCGCCCCCCGACCCAGTCCCGACGGCGCGGATGCTGCGGCCGCCACCAGTTCCGGCGGCGCAGATCCAGCGGCCGTCACCCAGTCGGCTTCAACGGCGCATGACACGCGGCCGCCCCCCGATCCAGTCCCGACGGCGCGGATGCTGCGGCCGCCACCAGTTCCGGCGGCGTGGATCCAGCGGCCGTCACCCAGTCGGCCTTCGGCGGTGTGTGACGTGCGGCCACCTCCCCATTTCCTCCCGGCCCATGTTGGACAGTCTTGGATTTTTTTTCTTTTTTGGGACGTCGGGAGCCGTCCCTTGTGGGGGGGGTACTGTCACGCCCGTGCCACTTCGCTCAGCCACACCCCTTTCGTTACCGTAATGTCTGTCACCTGCTTCCTCTTGTTACCCTGTGTATTTAAGCCCTGCCTGTGTGTTTCTCCCTGTCGGTGTCTACTGTTGTGTCCATTCCTGTTCGTGCCCAGTGTTCCTGTTCGTGTCATCTGGTTTTCCCTCGGTCTGTCTGAAGGCTCACGGTCAGAATTTTAATCTGGTCCAAGGGGACTTCATGTCGGTCAGTCTGTCTGTTTTGCTGGCCGTGAGTCTTCCTCCCGTCTGTGTCGTTCGTTCCCCACCTGCCTCCCTTCCAACTCCTTTTCCCTGCAATAAATCCTGGTTCAAGCTGCATTTGGTCGCCCTGGCTCAACTCATTCCTGACACACCGAGCTTGTTTCTCAGAAACGAGCCGGTCCCATCCAGGCGTAATCGGAGACAATGAAACCCGAAGTGGTTAAGGTTTGTCTTTAATGCAGGATGCTTGGTCTCCATGTGCCGAAGCAGTTTTGAAGGCTTCATTGGCTCGCTCGCTAGTTTCAGGGGCGATTGTGTGTATAAAATGCAAAATGTTGGGTCACCTCACGGCTTACGGCCATACTACCCTGAGAACGCCCGATCTCGTCCGATCTCGGAAGCTAAGCAGGGTCGGGCCTGGTTAGTACTTGGATGGGAGACCGCCTGGGAATACCAGGTGCTGTAAGCTTTTTCTTTTTCTTATGTGCACTTCAATCGTTTAAGAAGCTATTTTTTACAACACCCATCACGAATGGCATCCGGAAACAGCAAGCCTAATTTAAACTCCGACATTGAAACTATAACACGAGTTTGAAAGCTATATTATGTGGTGACATCCACAGCATTGTAGTTAAATTTTTTACCGCTAGAGAGCAGACGATGTACAGTGAGCATGGCTCCCTGTGAACTCAAAGCAGCAGGCTTGACTTGTAAAAGAACCCAACACAACACTTCCATGAAGTAATTGTACTAAGTTCATTTTGTTTTTCCTTATTTAATCACTTCACTGGTTTCTTTTATATCAAACAAATTGTTTTAGGTTATTCACCTGACATGTTGATCCATCAGCTGATAAAGACGCGTCACCATCACATCTGTGACACTCTGATGAAGGCGGAAGAAACCGCCGAAACATGTCAGGTGAATAACCTAAAACAATTTGTTTGATATAAAAGAAACCAGTGAAGTGACTTCCATGAAGTGTTTTTAAACTTTTCAAGGCATTTATTTTGATTCAGCAAAATGCAGGTCGCAACGGCAAATTCGTGCTACCGCATAAAAAGCTGTCAATAACTTTTCATGATAGCCATGTTTCCAGAAAACACCAAAAGCCTTGGAAGAAAGCCTGTTTCGGCCCTGGTTGTAAAAAAAACAAAAAAAAAAACAAAAGGGAAGGGTGACCGTCCGGGAATACCAGGTGCTGAAAGCCTTTTTTTTTTTTTTTTTCCCACGTCAATTGTGAAAGGAAACTTTTACCACAGCCATCAAGTCCCGCCGCTGCTTGGCATGGTTTCAGGGGCGATTGTGTCTATAAAATGAAAAATTCTGAGCGGTCTCACGGCTTACGGCAATACTACCCTGAGAGCGCCCGCTCTCGTCCGATCTCGGAGGCTAAGCAGGGTCGGGCCTGGTTAGTACTTGGATGGGAGACCGCCTGGGAATACCAGTTACCGTAAGCTTTTTTTTTTTTTTTTTTTTTCTTATGTGCACTTCAATCGTTTAAGCCAAGAACTTTTTACAGCACCCATCACGAATGGCATTCGGAAACTGCAAGCCTAGTTTGAACTCCGACACTGAAACTACAACACGAGTTTAAAACCTACATTGTGTGGCGACAGCCATAGCATTGCAGTTCACGTTTTTACCGCTAGAGGACAGACTATGTACAGTGAATAAAGAGCATGGCTCCCTGTGAACTCAAAGCAGCAGTCTTTACTTGTAAAAGAACCCAGCACAACACATTGCGCTTCCATGTAGTGTTTTTACCTTTTTCATGACATTTATTTTGATACAGCCAAATGCAGGTTTTGTGCACTTCACTTTTCCGTTGGGCATTCGCGTAGAACCCTATTCCAGTTACGGCCAGATTCTTTTAGACTAGTGGTCCCCAACCTTTCTTGCGCCACGGACCGGCTACGCGTCAGAAATATTTTTGCGGACCTGCCTTTATATATATAAATAAACAATAAATCAATATAAATAAATACTACATTTATAATAAGTATATATACCGTATTTGCCGGTGTATTGGTCGACCTTTTTCGATCCAAAATCGACCGAAAAAAATCGACCTCGACTTATACACCGAGTCATAAAATTTAACTTCGTATTCATCGCTTCAAATGTGATGGTAACCAAGGCCGTTTCTCATGCATCTCATTGTGCGTTGCACTTAGAAAATTTGAACCGGGCGGCGTGCGCGAGTGCGCGGCCCGCTGGAAGTCGAATGAGGCGCCGCGACCACCTCCGCGGTGTTTATAAACCGCCGATCCGCTCGGCGGGGGCTATTTTCGGCCACTTGGCTCGTGCGCACGGCCTCCCGGATGTGCCGGGCGGGTGCGCGAGCTCGCCGGCCGCTGGAAGTCGAATGAGGCGCCGCGACCACCTCCGCGGTGCTTATAAACAGCCGATCCGCTCGGCGGGGGCTATTTTCGGCCACTTGGCTCGTGCGCACGGCCTCCCGGATGTGCCGGGCGGGTGCGCGAGCTCGCCGGCCGCTGGAAGTCGAATGAGGCGCCGCGACCACCTCCGCGGTGCTTATAAACAGCCGATCCGCTCGGCGGGGGCTATTTTCGGCCACTTGGCTCGTGCGCACGGCCACCCGGATGTGCCGGGCGGGTGCGCGAGCTCGCCGGCCGCTGGAAGTCGAATGAGGCGCCGCGACCACCTCCGCGTTGCTTATAAACAGCCGATCCGCTCGGCGGGGGCTATTTTCGGCCACTTGGCTCGTGCGCACGGCCTCCCGGATGTGCCGGGCGGGTGCGCGAGCTCGCCGACCGCTGTAAGTCGAATGAGGCGCCGCGACCACCTCCGCGGTGCTTATAAACAGCCGATCCGCTCGGCGGGGGCTATTTTCGGCCACTTGGCTCGTGCGCACGGCCTCCCGGATGTGCCGGGCGGGTGCGCGAGCTCGCCGGCCGCTGGAAGTCGAATGAGGCGCCGCGACCACCTCCGCGGTGCTTATAAACAGCCGATCCGCTCGGCGGGGGCTATTTTCAGCCACTTGGCTCGTGCGCACGGCCTCCCGGATGTGCCGGGCGGGTGCGCGATCTCGCCGGCCGCTGGAAGTCGAATGAGGCGCCGCGACCACCTCCGCGGTGCTTATAAACAGCCGATCCGCTCGGCGGGGGCTATTTTCGGCCACTTGGCTCGTGCGCACGGCCTCCCGGATGTGCCGGGCGGGTGCGCGAGCTCGCCGGCCGCTGGAAGTCGAATGAGGCGCCGCGACCACCTCCGCGGTGCTTATAAACAGCCGATCCGCTCGGCGGAGGCTATTTTCGGCCACTTGGCTCGTGCGCACGGCCTCCCGGATGTGCCGGGCGGGTGCGCGAGCTCGCCGGCCGCTGGAAGTCGAATGAGGCGCCGCGACCACCTCCGCGGTGCTTATAAACAGCCGATCCGCTCGGCGGGGGCTATTTTCGGCCACTTGGCTCGTGCGCACGGCCTCCCGGATGTGCCGGGCGGGTGCGCGAGCTCGCCGGCCGCTGGAAGTCGAATGAGGCGCCCGACCACCTCCGCGGTGCTTATAAACAGCCGATCCGCTCGGCGGGGGCTATTTTCGGCCACTTGGCTCGTGCGCACGGCCTCCCGGATGTGCCGGGCGGGTGCGCGAGCTCGCCGGCCGCTGGAAGTCGAATGAGGCGCCGCGACCACCTCCGCGGTGCTTATAAACAGCCGATCCGCTCGGCGGGGGCTATTTTCGGCCACTTGGCTCGTGCGCACGGCCTCCCGGATGTGCCGGGCGGGTGCGCGAGCTCGCCGGCGGCTGGAAGTCCAATGAGGCGCCGCGATCTCCTCCGCGGTGCTTATAAAGTGCCGATCCGCTCGGGTTGGAGCTATTTCCGGCCTCCCGTTGGTGCCGGGCGGCGTGCGCGAGCTCGCCGGCCGCGATCTCCTCCGCGGTGCTTATAAACAGCAGCATGCGCACGGCCTCCCAGAATTTGAACACATTTCGTCAATAAATTTCGCATATTGAATTTTGAAGTTTAATATAATGCAACAATTGAGCTCGACTTATACAAAGGATATATCATAAAATCGTAAATTTCCGTCGAATTTTAGGGGGTCGACTTATACACCGAGTCGACCTGTACACCGGCAAATACGGTAAATACGATTAAATAAAATGATACGACTGGCATAAAAACAAATATAAACCACATAAAAATAAAAGTCACCATTACGTTGAATTATTGGGAGCACCGAGCTTGTTTCTCAGAAACGAGCCGGTCCCATCCAGGCGTAATCGGAGACAATGAAACCCGAAGTGGTTAAGTTTTGTCTTTTAATGCAGGATGCTTGGTCTCCATGTGCCGAAGCAGTTTTGAAGGCTTCATTGGCTCGCTCGCTAGTTTCAGGGGCGATTGTGTCTATAAAATGCAAAATGTTGGGTCACCTCACGGCTTACGGCCATACTACCCTGAGAACGCCCGATCTCGTCCGATCTCGGAAGCTAAGCAGGGTCGGGCCTGGTTAGTACTTGGATGGGAGACTGCCTGGGAATACCAGGTGCTGTAAGCTTTTTCTTTTTCTTATGTGCACTTCAATCGTTTAAGAAGCTATTTTTTACAACACCCATCACGAATGGCATCCGGAAACAGCAAGCCTAATTTAAACTCCGACATTGAAACTATAACACGAGTTTGAAAGCTATATTATGTGGTGACATCCACAGCATTGTAGTTAAATTTTTTACCGCTAGAGAGCAGACTATGTACAGTGAGCATGGCTCCCTGTGAACTCAAAGCAGCAGGCTTGACTTGTAAAAGAACCCAACACAACACTTCCATGAAGTGTTTTTAAACTTTTCAAGGCATTTATTTTGATTCAGCAAAATGCAGGTCGCAACGGCAAATTCGTGCTACCGCATAAAAAGCTGTCAATAACTTTTCATGATAGCCATGTTTCTAGAAAACACCAAAAGCCTTGGAAGAAAGCCTGTTTCGGCCCTGGTTGTAAAAAAAACAAAAAAAAAAAACAAAAGGGAAGGGTGACCGTCCGGGAATACCAGGTGCTGAAAGCCTTTTTTTTTTTTTTTTCCCACGTCAATTGTGAAAGGAAACTTTTACCACAGCCATCAAGTCCCGCCGCTGCTTGGCATGGTTTCAGGGGCGATTGTGTCTATAAAATGAAAAATTCTGAGCGGTTTCACGGCTTACGGCAATACTACCCTGAGAGCGCCCGCTCTCGTCCGATCTCGGAGGCTAAGCAGGGTTGGGCCTGGTTAGTACTTGGATGGGAGACCGCCTGGGAATACCAGTTACCGTAAGCTTTTTTTTTTTTTTTTTTTTTCTTATGTGCACTTCAATCGTTTAAGCCAAGAACTTTTTACAGCACCCATCACGAATGGCATTCGGAAACTGCAAGCCTAGTTTGAACTCCGACACTGAAACTACAACACGAGTTTAAAACCTACATTGTGTGGCGACAGCCATAGCATTGCAGTTCACGTTTTTACCGCTAGAGGACAGACTATGTACAGTGAATAAAGAGCATGGCTCCCTGTGAACTCAAAGCAGCAGTCTTTACTTGTAAAAGAACCCAGCACAACACATTGCGCTTCCATGTAGTGTTTTTACCTTTTTCATGACATTTATTTTGATACAGCCAAATGCAGGTTTTGTGCACTTCACTTTTCCGTTGGGCATTCGCGTAGAACCCTATTCCAGTTACGGCCAGATTCTTTTAGACTAGTTGTTAGGGTTTTCAGGTTAGTTTGATCCTATGATTATGTTGGAATGTAGACTGTAATGATTAAATCAATCACGTCTGGCCCTCACAATGTAATGATTAAATCAATCACGTCTTGCCTGTTTCCCACAACAGTGTAAAACACCCCCTGCTCTGATCTTATCAGAGGCCGGGGGTTCACCAAACCTGTCCACTCACCCCCACTCTGTTCCTCCTAATAAATATGCCCTTGCAGGGAGGAGACTTTTAGACTTCATTCGATAATCGCTGTTCAGACAGCGACGAATGGACTCTCCACCTGCAGGTGTCTAAAAGAACTTGCTTGTCTTCTGTTTGGTTCTTGCAAAATAAGTTGGAGTGAGCAAATCTCTAACATTTTGGTGCCGAAACCCGGGATCCTCATACCCACCATCTGACCGGCGAAGGAGGACGTGCTGCATTGTCGACAAGCCAGCGTCCATTAGGAGGACCTGGAAAAGAAAGTCCTGGGAAGAGAATTCTTCGCTGGGCCAGCATCTTAGGTCTGCCTTCGTCTGACAGAGGTGGATTGACGGGATCCGGCGTGATTGAGTGTGTGACTGGTAGGATAAATTGACTAAAAAGCAGTTCTAGCGTTGATCCACGGCAATAAAACTGGCTAGTAATCTGTTGGAAGGTCAATTTAAACCTGCATTGAGGATCCTCAAAGAAAAAAAAAAAATTGAAAAAAAATTGTAAAACCTTAAGCTACTAAAATTAAGATGGGAAATAAAAACGGTAAATCTCTACCTCTTGACGGAGATGAGAACTACATGGCGAGTAGATTTCTTAATTGTATGCAATACATGCCAAAGTGGAAGAAAAAGTATGGTGTAGAAGGGAAGTTGAAAGTTGAAGTGTGGAAGATAGTGGTTGAAGTTTTGGAGGACAGTGTGGCTAGGAAGATAGGACTGAAAAAGAAAAGAAAAGAGAGTGAATTGGATTGTGCTAAAATGTGGTTGAAAGCTTCACAAGAAAGAAGAGAACAAATCCAAAAGACAAAAGATAGAAAGTTGAAAAGTGATGAGGCCGCCATTCAATTGAGATTTGAAAAAGAATTCAGGGTGCATAGTGGCATCCCATTCAATGATACAGCTGAGAGTGCTTATCAACAACAGCTTAAAAATGCGCTCCTCACTAATTTCTGCCCTGAAATAGGCAACTGGGTGAGGAAACATTTGGTGGAAGTGGATGTTGCAAGTGTGACAACAACTATGCAATGGGCCAGACATGCTGAAAAGGTGATCAAAAAAGGCAAAAGTTCTGATGTATTTCATCTAGATAATGATGATGATGAACTAGATGAAGATACAACAGTCTTCTTCCAAGGGTCCCAGCTAGGCAGAGGGAGAGGTAGAGGCCAACAAGGTCGCAGGCCGCCATATAATTCAAAACCCCCACGAGATTCTGACAACTGTTGGAACTGTGGGAGACGAGGACACTTCGCACGAGAGTGTCGTTTTACAAAACAATATCAATCAAAGGGTGGAGGAAGGAGCAGAAGAAAAGCAAAATTTTTAGCGTGACAAGCTTCCTCCTCTTTGACCGCTTATGCTCATACAGAGAAAGAAAGAATAGATGCCCATATGACAGCAAAACATGTCATTGTCAGATTATTAGAATTTTTTTTAGATTATTAGAAATCCTGTCCATCCAAGAAGTATGACAATGCTGTTTGTGTGCCCAAATTACAAATGACTAGAGCTCAAATTGTGTTACTCTAAAGTTAAGATATGCAAATCAAGTGGTAAAGGAATGCAACTTGCTTCTAGAAGATAAATAAATAAAATTAGAATGTGCTGTCCTCGTGTGCATGGGAGGGACCAGCTCATGATCGACCACAGGAAATGGCCAGCCTGTGACGAATCATTGTTGCTGGGAACTACCTTTTGCATGCGAGAGCTGTGCATGTGTGTGCGTATATGTTAAAATGATGAACATTGGCTAAAGTTTTAGTATAAAAAATTTTTTGCTAGACTGTGGTTTATCCAATTTGCACCGCAGAACAGAAATGATTTTGAAAGATAAAAATGAGAGGAAAAAGAGAGAAATCTGTTTGCAAGCAGAAACTAATCCACACTAGTGCATGTAAAGTGTCGAGCCCACATGAGGAATTCGGAAAAAAAAAAAAAAAAAATGACAGAACATGCTTTCAGGAATTGGAAGAAGCTAAATTGTGAATTTAAGATTTTGCAATGCTACATTTAATAGGAATAATTGATTGGTTGTGTTATAAGATTATATAAAATTCTAAATGCAAGCTAAATCTGAGAGATTGAGTTCTTCAAATTTAAAAACAAAGAAAAACTTCAGATTAATTTGCCAATTGTTTGTTCTAGTTAAGTTTTTTTGAATTGGTGGATTGTTCTACCAGGAAACCTAAGTTGAAAATGATATATGAATGTTGTGTGGTGAGCTTGGATGAATTGGGACCAATGTGATAGAGAGACTCCTTTTTGGAGACTGCGTGTGAGATGCAAATGAACATTGATGAATGATAGCCTGAATGAAAAGAAATTACAGGTTGAATGGTTGAAGTTGTTGGCGACTACTATAGAAAATTAGTAGAGCGACTTTGATGAAAGAATGATTTTGAGCAGGTTGAATGTTAGAAAGAAACACGTAGCTTTTGGATTAATAATTGGATAGAAAAAAAAAAAAAACAAAAAAAACTGGAGAACCAGTAACACATGTAGAAGATGTGTGAACTGAGAAATTGAGAAGCGTTTTGGAAAGAAAGTCAAATTAAATGATGATGGAATCGTATGTAGTAAAGAACGCATTCTCCCAAAAAGTTTGTCAAGGTGTGAGGCATGGGCGTTGCCAAGCCTCAAAAGGGGGGGAGTGAGTAGGACAGATAGTGGAAGATAGTAATAATACAACACTTTATGACAATGAATTTTCGAATATATTTGGTGTTATATTGTGGTAATTTTTTTGTTCTGGTGTAGATAGTTTAGCAACACGAGAGATTTAGAGGTTCAAAAGAAAGACAGTTAAAAGAAAACATTTTTGATTTGGACAATTGCAGGCTAACAGGAACATGAGAAAGATAAGAACTACGAGGGGAGATCCAATTTCATTGGGGAGATTGAGAATTCACAGCACCATACTCTAAGTCACATTTTTGAGCAAGCATGACAATAACATGTGATAGGTCAAGACATACAGATCAGGGCTTGATGTGGAACGCAGACCTCGATGAGTTGATTTTCAATAATGATACTGAAGACAACATACTGTCCGATTAAATTGGAACTATAGATAAAATGTAGCTCAAAAATAGGATGAGTTGCAGGATTTACGATATAAAAACGAGACCGCTGTTATTAGAAGAATTTGAAGTTTGGTAAACAAACATTACCAGCAAATTGATGGAAGCAGCTACATTTGGAGATAGTCTTACAAGTGTTCAAACCAGTCTGTCATTCTCAGTGTCAGAGTCCCTGAAACCCAATCCGAGACTTCGCCTGCAGCCGTGAACAACCACAAAATGGTGCCTGGCTCTGAAGCACCTTTGACCTTTGGCGAAGGACAAGAAAAGACTGCTGTTGTGCTTGGAGGAGGACAAGTACAGTCCGGAGGACAGACAACATCCTCGGGGACGAGAAAAGACAGTGAAAAGCGGAGGAACTCACCATGATGAAAATTGACTCATTTGAACAATGGACTCATTCAAGAGTGATGGATGGGGTCGCTCTGAAGCAACAACAAAAGAACACCAACTCGATAGGGTGAAGTGCGGCAAAAAGATATGGACTTGGAGTGTCTGACAACCAAATCGCACTCCTTGCTACGGCGTTCCCAAATTTGGTGAAGCTTGGTTCAAAGTGGAAGGGAGGTTCATTGTGCACTGAGTTTGACAGAACTGAGGAGATTTGATAAATAAATAAATAAAAATTTGAAAAATACGTAGGGCTACAGATTATAATCAGAGATTGAACGGATTTGGATAAAACAAATAGACTAAAACGGTAGGAAACAAGAGCAAGATCTTATATTTTGGCTCATCAAGCTTAAGACGTAGAGGTCGAGTTATATAAATTTTAGAACAGGACATTTGGCAGTCAGGAGGAAGCTAGGTTGCTCAATGTACCTACTCAATACAATAGTAAGGTTTTTTATACCACAGTGGAGGTTGGATGGTCAGAAAGTTAGGTACGTTCAATTTTTGACATTCACACAGTCATGCATAGGAGTCACAAGGCGACAGTTAACAAGACAATGACTGCAATAGGGGCCACCTACGACTGCACCGACATGAAAAAGTAGAAGTGAGAGAGCAGAGTATGGGATTATATGCTAAAACGTCTGCTATACATTTACCAATAGGAGATTCTATCAAGAGAAGCTACATGAGAGATGGATTAGAATCTCTTTGTCTGCGTGGGTGCGTGTGTGTGTGTGTGTGTACACCCTGTGTGGGTGCGAGCGTGTGAGGACAAAGAAGGCATGGATAAGACAATCTCTTTTAAACCAGGAGGCAATAAATGGGAACGCCCCTGTCATAAATAGTTTTTGGTTAAAGGGACTCATTAGGAAGTGTTCAAACTCTTCCCGCAAACATTCCTATTTGCCAGTTAAATGGGCACTACAATTGACTACGAGAGTTGCAAACAACAGATGAAGAGCAGTCCTTGGCAGATTATATGATCAGGACGCTCAAACTGTGTCAAAGACAAATTTACTGCCGCTTGATCTTTCCTCCTCACAGGTCGACAACCCCATCAATCCAGGAGACTGGGTCTACATCGAGGTCATCAAAGGAAGGAACTGGGCCAGCCACGACGGGAGGGACCATTCCAAGTCTTGCTGACTACACATGTTGCACCCAAGGTTGCAGGACCCACAAATGCATTAACGACGACTGCTCTCCAGGAGGAAACTGGATGGGAGCTTTGGACATCACCGCTGTGTGCCAGGATGAGAGAGCCGTTTTCAAGGTGTAAGGGCTCTACTACCAACATGGCTGCACCATCGGACGGGACCTACTTCAGCCAGAAGTTCAGAGGCACTGCCTCACCTGCATCCTATGAGTGCACGTGCCTGTTCAGTACGGATCATGGTTTTGTGGTCACAGGAGTTGTCCGATGCTGCCTGCCAACTGGACACGAGTGTGTGCGCCGTTGTGTGTGACTGACCTCACCTACAGACTAGAACATCATCAGCTGACGAAAACACGGGCACATATACAACTTCTTAGACGTGACAGTTGTGATAATGATAATGAGACGTGGATTGCGTAGATGCTGTTCTGTTGAGCATGTATTACGGAAACTTGTTGATTTGACCATCGAAAAGCTTCACAAGTGATGGATACAATGATGTACTGTTTCTGTGTTTTTCTTTTTATTTTTTATTGATAGCATTCTGGTCGCCTGTGGCAACGGGGCCGTGTAAGAATTTTCCTGCTAATAACATCTGGCCAGCAGGTTTTTCGCTTACACAATAAGTTTGAGGTAATGCCTCATCTTCACTGGAAAGTGTTGCTATCATTGTTTGTTGTTTTTATTTTTACCATTCTACTTTCTTCATTATACGTATATATGTTTTTTTTTTTTTCTTGCTTATCGTTGTTGTTTGGGGTGGCATAATCATATGATAAAACAGGAGGGAGATGTTAGGGTTTTCAGGTTAGTTTGATCCTATGATTATGTTGGAATGTAGACTGTAATGATTAAATCAATCACGTCTGGCCCTCACAATGTAATGATTAAATCAATCACGTCTTGCCTGTTTCCCACAACAGTGTAAAACACACCCTGCTCTGATCTTATCAGAGGCCGGGGGTTCACCAAACCTGTCCACTCACCCCCACTCTGTTCCTCCTAATAAATATGCCCTTGCAGGGAGGAGACTTTTAGACTTCATTCGATAATCGCTGTTCAGACAGCGACGAATGGACTCTCCACCTGCAGGTGTCTAAAAGAACTTGCTTGTCTTCTGTTTGGTTCTTGCAAAATAAGTTGGAGTGAGCAAATCTCTAACACTAGTGGTCCCCAAACTTTCTTGCGCCACGGACCGGCTACGCGTCAGAAATATTTTTGCGGACCTGCCTTTATATATATAAATAAACAATAAATCTATATAAATAAATACTACATTTATAATAAATATATATAAATAGGATTAAATAAAATGATACGACTGGCATAAAAACAAATATAAACCACATCAAAATAAAAGTCACCATTACGTTGAATTATTGGGAGCACCGAGCTTGTTTCTCAGAAACGAGCCGGTCCCATCCAGGCGTAATCGGAGACAATGAAACCCGAAGTGGTTAAGGTTTGTCTTTTAATGCAGGATGCTTGGTCTCCATGTGCCGAAGCAGTTTTGAAGGCTTCATTGGCTCGCTCGCTAGTTTCAGGGGCGATTGTGTGTATAAAATGCAAAATGTTGGGTCACCTCACGGCTTACGGCCATACTACCCTGAGAACGCCCGATCTCGTCCGATCTCGGAAGCTAAGCAGGGTCGGGCCTGGTTAGTACTTGGATGGGAGACCGCCTGGGAATACCAGGTGCTGTAAGCTTTTTCTTTTTCTTATGTGCACTTCAATCGTTTAAGAAGCTATTTTTTACAACACCCATCACGAATGGCATCCGGAAACAGCAAGCCTAATTTAAACTCCGACATTGAAACTATAACACGAGTTTGAAAGCTATATTATGTGGTGACATCCACAGCATTGTAGTTAAATTTTTTACCGCTAGAGAGCAGACGATGTACAGTGAGCATGGCTCCCTGTGAACTCAAAGCAGCAGGCTTGACTTGTAAAAGAACCCAACACAACACTTCCATGAAGTAATTGTACTAAGTTCATTTTGTTTTTCCTTATTTAATCACTTCACTGGTTTCTTTTATATCAAACAAATTGTTTTAGGTTATTCACCTGACATGTTGATCCATCAGCTGATAAAGACGCGTCACCATCACATCTGTGACACTCTGATGAAGGCGTAAGAAACCGCCGAAACATGTCAGGTGAATAACCTAAAACAATTTGTTTGATATAAAAGAAACCAGTGAAGTGACTTCCATGAAGTGTTTTTAAACTTTTCAAGGCATTTATTTTGATTCAGCAAAATGCAGGTCGCAACGGCAAATTCGTGCTACCGCATAAAAAGCTGTCAATAACTTTTCATGATAGCCATGTTTCCAGAAAACACCAAAAGCCTTGGAAGAAAGCCTGTTTCGGCCCTGGTTGTAAAAAAAACAAAAAAAAAACAAAAGGGAAGGGTGACCGTCCGG
This sequence comes from Syngnathus scovelli, assembly GCF_024217435.2. Lineage (NCBI taxonomy): Eukaryota > Metazoa > Chordata > Actinopteri > Syngnathiformes > Syngnathidae > Syngnathus > Syngnathus scovelli. The sequence continues at coordinate 174,613 of NW_026061412.1, read as the reverse complement.
GAATACCAGGTGCTGAAAGCCTTTTTTTTTTTTTTTTTCCCACGTCAATTGTGAAAGGAAACTTTTACCACAGCCATCAAGTCCCGCCGCTGCTTGGCATGGTTTCAGGGGCGATTGTGTCTATAAAATGAAAAATTCTGAGCGGTCTCACGGCTTACGGCAATACTACCCTGAGAGCGCCCGCTCTCGTCCGATCTCGGAGGCTAAGCAGGGTCGGGCCTGGTTAGTACTTGGATGGGAGACCGCCTGGGAATACCAGTTACCGTAAGCTTTTTTTTTTTTTTTTTTTTCTTATGTGCACTTCAATCGTTTAAGCCAAGAACTTTTTACAGCACCCATCACGAATGGCATTCGGAAACTGCAAGCCTAGTTTGAACTCCGACACTGAAACTACAACACGAGTTTAAAACCTACATTGTGTGGCGACAGCCATAGCATTCCAGTTCACGTTTTTACCGCTAGAGGACAGACTATGTACAGTGAATAAAGAGCATGGCTCCCTGTGAACTCAAAGCAGCAGTCTTGTAAAAGAACCCAGCACAACACATTGCGCTTCCATGTAGTGTTTTTACCTTTTTCATGACATTTATTTTGATACAGCCAAATGCAGGTTTTGTGCACTTCACTTTTCCGTTGGGCATTCGCGTAGAACCCTATTCCAGTTACGGCCAGATTCTTTTAGACTAGTGGTCCCCAAACTTTCTTGCGCCACGGACCGGCTACGCGTCAGAAATATTTTTGCGGACCTGCCTTTATATATATAAATAAACAATAAATCTATATAAATAAATACTACATTTATAATAAATATATATAAATAGGATTAAATAAATTGATACGACTGGCATAAAAACAAATATAAACCACATAAAAATAAAAGTCACCATTACGTTGAATTATTGGGAGCACCGAGCTTGTTTCTCAGAAACGAGCCGGTCCCATCCAGGCGTAATCGGAGACAATGAAACCCGAAGTGGTTAAGGTTTGTCTTTTAATGCAGGATGCTTGGTCTCCATGTGCCGAAGCAGTTTTGAAGGCTTCATTGGCTTGCTCGCTAGTTTCAGGGGCGATTGTGTCTATAAAATGCAAAATGTTGGGTCACCTCACGGCTTACGGCCATACTACCCTGAGAACGCCTGATCTCGTCTTATCTCGGAAGCTAAGCAGGGTCGGGCCTGGTTAGTACTTGGATGGGAGACTGCCTGGGAATACCAGGTGCTGTAAGCTTTTTCTTTTTCTTATGTGCACTTCAAGCTCTTTTTTTTTTTTTTTTTTTCTTATGTGCACTTCAATCGTTTAAGCCAAGACCTTTTTACAACACCCATCACGAATGGCATTCGGAAACTGCAAGCCTAGTTTAAACTCCGACACTGAAACTACAACACGAGTTCAAAACCTCTATGTACAGTGAATAAAGAGCATGGCTCCCTGTGAACTCAAAGCAGCAGTCTTTACTTGTAAAAGAACCCAGCACAACACATTGCGCTTCCATGTAGTGTTTTTACCTTTTTCATGACATTTATTTTGATACAGCCAAATGCAGGTTTTGTGCACTTCACTTTTCCGTTGGGCATTCGCGTAGAACCCTATTCCAGTTACGGCCAGATTCTTTTAGACTAGTGGTTCCCAACCTTTCTTGCGCCACGGACCGGCTACGCGTCAGAAATATTTTTGCGGACCTGCCTTTATATATATAAATAAACAATAAATCAATATAAATAAATACTACATTTATAATAAGTATATATACCGTATTTGCCGGTGTATTGGTCGACCTTTTTCGATCCAAAATCGACCGAAAAAAATCGACCTCGACTTATACACCGAGTCATAAAATTTAACTTCGTATTCATCGCTTCAAATGTGATGGTAACCAAGGCCGTTTCTCATGCATCTCATTGTGCGTTGCACTTAGAAAATTTGAACCGGGCGGCGTGCGCGATCTCGCCGGCCGCTGGAAGTCGAATGAGGCGCCGCGACCACCTCCGCGGTGCTTATAAACAGCCGATCCGCTCGGCGGGGGCTATTTTCGGCCACTTGGCTCGTGCGCACGGCCTCCCGGATGTGCCGGGCGGGTGCGCGAGCTCGCCGGCCGCTGGAAGTCGAATGAGGCGCCGCGACCACCTCCGCGGTGCTTATAAACTGCCGATCCGCTCGGCGGGGGCTATTTTCGGCCACTTGGCTCGTGCGCACGGCCTCCCGGATGTGCCGGGCGGGTGCGCGAGCTCGCCGCCCGCCGGAAGTCGAATGAGGCGCCGCGACCACCTCCGCGGTGCTTATAAACAGCCGATCCGCTCGGCGGGGGCTATTTTCGGCCACTTGGCTCGTGCGCACGGCCTCCCGGATGTGCCGGGCGGGTGCGCGAGCTCGCCGCCCGCCGGAAGTCGAATGAGGCGCCGCAACCACCTCCGCGGTGCTTATAAACTGCCGATCCGCTCGGCGGGGGCTATTTTCGGCCACTTGGCTCGTGCGCACGGCCTCCCGGATGTGCCGGGCGGGTGTGCGAGCTCGCCAGCCGCTTGAAGTCGAATGAGGCGCCGCGACCACCTCCGCGGTGCTTATAAACAGCCGATCCGCTCGGCGGGGGCTATTTTCGGCCACTTGGCTCGTGCGCACGGCCTCCCGGATGTGCCGGGTGGGTGCGCGAGCTCGCCGCCCGCCGGAAGTCGAATGAGGCGCCGCGACCACCTCCGCGGTGCTTATAAACAGCCGATCCGCTCGGCGGGTGCTATTTTCGGCCACTTGGCTCGTGCGCACGGCCTCCCGGATGTGCCGGGCGGGTGCGCGAGCTCGCCGGCCGCTGGAATTCGAATGAGGCGCCGCGACCACCTCCGCGGTGCTTATAAACAGCCGATCCGCTCGGCGGGGGCTATTTTCGGCCACTTGGCTCGTGCGCACGGCCTCCCGGATGTGCCGGGCGGGTGCGCGAGCTCGCCGGCCGCTGGAAGTCGAATGAGGCGCCGCGACCACCTCCGCGGTGCTTATAAACAGCCGATCCGCTCGGCGGGGGCTATTTTCGGCCACTTGGCTCGTGCGCACGGCCTCCCGGATGTGCCGGGCGGGTGCGCGAGCTCGCCGCCCGCCGGAAGTCGAATGAGGCGCCGCGACCACCTCCGCGGTGCTTATAAACAGCCGATCCGCTCGGCGGGGGCTATTTTCGGCCACTTGGCTCGTGCGCACGGCCTCCCGGATGTGCCGGGCGGGTGCGCGAGCTCGCCGGCCGCTGGAAGTCGAATGAGGTGCCGCGACCACCTCCGCGGTGCTTATAAACAGCCGATCCGCTCGGCGGGGGCTATTTTCGGCCACTTGGCTCGTGCGCACGGCCTCCCGGATGTGCCGGGCGGGTGCGCGAGCTCGCCGGCCGCTGGAAGTCGAATGAGGCGCCGCGACCACCTCCGCGGTGCTTATAAACAGCCGATCCGCTCGGCGGGGGCTATTTTCGGCCACTTGGCTCGTGCGCACGGCCTCCCGGATGTGCCGGGCGGGTGCGCGAGCTCGCCGGCCGCTGGAAGTCGAATGAGGCGCCGCGACCACCTCCGCGGTGCTTATAAACAGCCGATCCGCTCGGCGGGGGCTATTTTCGGCCACTTGGCTCGTGCGCACGGCCTCCCGGATGTGCCGGGCGGGTGCGCGAGCTCGCCACCTCCGCGGTGCTTATAAACAGCCGATCCGCTCGGCGGGGGCTATTTTCGGCCACTTGGCTCGTGCGTACGGCCTCCCGGATGTGCCGGGCGGGTGCGCGAGCTCGCCGGCCGCTGGAAGTCGAATGAGGCGCCGCGACCACCTCCGCGGTGCTTATAAACTGCCGATCCGCTCGGCGGGGGCTATTTTCGGCCACTTGGCTCGTGCGCACGGCCTCCCGGATGTGCCGGGCGGGTGCGCGAGCTCGCCGGCCGCTGGAAGTCGAATGAGGCGCCGCGACCACATCCGCGGTGCTTATAAACAGCCGATCCGCTCGGCGGGGGCTATTTTCGGCCACTTGGCTCGTGCGCACGGCCTCCCGGATGTGCCGGGCGGGTGCGCGAGCTCGCCGCCCGCCGGAAGTCGAATGAGGCGCCGCGACCACCTCCGCGGTGCTTATAAACAGCCGATCCGCTCGGCGGGGCTATTTTCGGCCACTTGGCTCGTGCGCACGGCCTCCCGGATGTGCCGGGCGGGTGCGCGAGCTCGCCGGCCGCTGGAAGTCGAATGAGGCGCCGCGACCACCTCCGCGGTGCTTATAAACAGCCGATCCGCTCGGCGGGGGCTATTTTCGGCCACTTGGCTCGTGCGCACGGCCTCCCGGATGTGCCGGGCGGGTGCGCGAGCTCGCCGGCCGCTGGAAGTCCAATGAGGCGCTGCGATTTCCTCCGCGGTGCTTATAAAGTGCCGATCCGCTCGGCTTGGAGCAATTTCCGGCCTCCCGTTGGTGCCGGGCGGCGTGCGCGAGCTCGCCGGCCGCGATCTCCTCCGCGGTGCTTATAAACAGCAGCATGCGCACGGCCTCCCAGAATTTGAACACATTTCGTCAATAAATTTCGCATATTGAATTTTGAAGTTTAATATAATGCAACAATTGAGCTCGACTTATACAAAGGATATATCATAAAATCGTAAATTTCCGTCGAATTTTAGGGGGTCGACTTATACACCGAGTCGACCTGTACACCGGCAAATACGGTAAATACGATTAAATAAAATGATACGACTGGCATAAAAACAAATATTAACCACATACAAATAAAAGTCACCATTACGTTGAATTATTGGGAGCACCGAGCTTGTTTCTCAGAAACGAGCCGGTCCCATCCAGGCGTAATCGGAGACAATGAAACCCGAAGTGGTTAAGGTTTGTCTTTTAATGCAGGATGCTTGGTCTCCATGTGCCGAAGCAGTTTTGAAGGCTTCATTGGCTTGCTCGCTAGTTTCAGGGGCGATTGTGTCTATAAAATGCAAAATGTTGGGTCACCTCACGGCTTACGGCCATACTACCCTGAGAACGCCCGATCTCGTCCGATCTCGGAAGCTAAGCAGGGTCGGGCCTGGTTAGTACTTGGATGGGAGACCGCCTGGGCATACCAGGTGCTGTAAGCTTTTTCTTTTTCTTATGTGCACTTCAATCGTTTAAGAAGCTATTTTTTACAACACCCATCACGAATGGCATCCGGAAACAGCAAGCCTAATTTAAACTCCGACATTGAAACTATAACACGAGTTTGAAAGCTATATTATGTGGTGACATCCACAGCATTGTAGTTAAATTTTTTACCGCTAGAGAGCAGACTATGTACAGTGAGCATGGCTCCCTGTGAACTCAAAGCAGCAGGCTTGACTTGTAAAAGAACCCAACACAACACTTCCATGAAGTGTTTTTAAACTTTTCAAGGCATTTATTTTGATTCAGCAAAATGCAGGTCGCAACGGCAAATTCGTGCTACCGCATAAAAAGCTGTCAATAACTTTTCATGATAGCCATGTTTCCAGAAAACACCAAAAGCCTTGGAAGAAAGACTGTTTCGGCCCTGGTTGTAAAAAAATCAAAAAAAAAAAACAAAAGGGAAGGGTGACCGTCCGGGAATACCAGGTGCTGAAAGCCTTTTTTTTTTTTTTTTTTCCCCACGTCAATTGTGAAAGGAAACTTTTACCACAGCCATCAAGTCCCGCCGCTGCTTGGCATGGTTTCAGGGGCGATTGTGTCTATAAAATGAAAAATTCTGAGCGGTCTCACGGCTTACGGCCATACTACCCTGAGAGCGCCCGATCTCGTCCGATCTCGGAGGCTAAGCAGGGTTGGGCCTGGTTAGTACTTGGATGGGAGACCGCCTGGGAATACCAGTTACTGTAAGCTTTTTTTTTTTTTTTTTTTCTTATGTGCACTTCAATCGTTTAAGCCAAGAACTTTTTACAGCACCCATCAAGAATGGCATTCGGAAACTGCAAGCCTAGTTTGAACTCCGACACTGAAACTACAACACGAGTTTAAAACCTACATTGTGCTTCCATGTAGTGTTTTTACCTTTTTCATGACATTTATTTTGATACAGCCAAATGCAGGTTTTGTGCACTTCACTTTTCCGTTGGGCATTCGCGTAGAACCCTATTCCAGTTACGGCCAGATTCTTTTAGACTAGTGGTCCCCAAACTTTCTTGCGCCACGGACCGGCTACGCGTCAGAAATATTTTTGCGGACCTGCCTTTATATATATAAATAAACAATAAATCTATATAGGCGGCTCGGTGGCGCACTGGGTAGCACGTCCGCCTCACAGTTAGGAGGGTGCGGGTTCGATTCCACCTCCGGCCCTCCCTGTGTGGAGTTTGCATGTTCTCCCCGGGCCCGCGTGGGTTTTCTCCGGGCACTCCGGTTTCTTCCCACATTCCAAAAACATGCTTGGTAGGCCGATTGAAGACTCCAAATTGTCCCTAGGTGTGAGTGTGAGTGCGATTGGTTGTCTGTCTCTGTGTGCCCTGCGATTGGCTGGCAACCAGTTCAGGGTGTCCCCCGCCTACTGCCCGATGACGGCTGGGATAGGCTCCAGCACGCCCGCGACCCCCGTGGGGACTAAGCGGTTCAGAAAATGGATGGATGGATGGATGGATAAATCTATATAAATAAATACTACATTTATAATAAATATATATAAATAGGATTAAATAAAAGGATACGACTGGCATAAAAAAAAATATAAACCACATAAAAATAAAAGTCACCATTACGTTGAATTATTTGGAGCACCGAGCTTGTTTCTCAGAAACGAGCCGGTCCCATCCAGGCGTAATCGGAGACAATGAAACCCAAAGTGGTTAAGGTTTGTCTTTTAATGCAGGATGCTTGGTCTCCATGTGCCGAAGCAGTTTTGAAGGCTTCATTGGCTTGCTCGCTAGTTTCAGGGGCGATTGTGTCTATAAAATGCAAAATGTTGGGTCACCTCACGGCTTACGGCCATACTACCCTGAGAACGCCTGATCTCGTCTGATCTCGGAAGCTAAGCAGGGTCGGGCCTGGTCAGTACTTGGATGGGAGACTGCCTGGGAATACCAGGTGCTGTAAGCTTTTTCTTTTTCTTATGTGCACTTCAAGCTCTTTTTTTTTTTTTTCTTATGTGCACTTCAATCGTTTAAGCCAAGAACTTTTTACAGCACCCATCACGAATGGCATTCGGAAACTGCAAGCCTAGTTTGAACTCCGACACTGAAACTACAACACGAGTTAAAAACCTCTATGTACAGTGAATAAAGAGCATGGCTCCCTGTGAACTCAAAGCAGCAGTCTTTACTTGTAAAAGAACCCAGCACAACACATTGCGCTTCCATGTAGTGTTTTTACCTTTTTCATGACATTTATTTTGATACAGCCAAATGCAGGTTTTGTGCACTTCACTTTTCCGTTGGGCATTCGCGTAGAACCCTATTCCAGTTACGGCCAGATTCTTTTAGACTAGTGGTCCCCAACCTTTCTTGCGCCACGGACCGGCTACGCGTCAGAAATATTTTTGCGGACCTGCCTTTATATATATAAATAAACAATAAATCTATATAAATAAATACTACATTTATAATAAGTATATATACCGTATTTGCCGGTGTATTGGTCGACCTTTTTCGATCCAAAATCGACCGAAAAAAATCGACCTCGACTTATACACCGAGTCATAAAATTTAACTTCGTATTCATCGCTTCAAATGTGATGGTAACCAAGGCCGTTTCTCATGCATCTCATTGTGCGTTGCACTTAGAAAATTTGAACCGGGCGGCGTGCGCGAGTGCGCGGCCTGCTGGAAGTCGAATGAGGCGCCGCGACCACCTCCGCGGTGCTTATAAACAGCCGATCCGCTCGGCGGGGGCTATTTTCGGCCACTTGGCTCGTGCGCACGGCCTCCCGGATGTGCCGGGCGGGTGCGCGAGCTCGCCGGCCGCTGGAAGTCGAATGAGGCGCCGCGACCACCTCCGCGGTGCTTATAAACAGCCGATCCGCTCGGCGGGGGCTATTTTCGGCCACTTGGCTCGTGCGCACGGCCTCCCGGATGTGCCGGGCGGGTGCGCGAGCTCGCCGGCGGCTGGAAGTCCAATGAGGCGCCGCGATCTCCTCCGCGGTGCTTATAAAGTGCCGATCCGCTCGGGTTGGAGCTATTTCCGGCCTCCCGTTGGTGCCGGGCGGCGTGCGCGAGCTCGCCGGCCGCGATCTCCTCCGCGGTGCTTATAAACAGCAGCATGCGCACGGCCTCCCAGAATTTGAACACATTTCGTCAATAAATTTCGCATATTGAATTTTGAAGTTTAATATAATGCAACAATTGAGCTCGACTTATACAAAGGATATATCATAAAATCGTAAATTTCCGTCGAATTTTAGGGGGTCGACTTATACACCGAGTCGACCTGTACACCGGCAAATACGGTAAATACGATTAAATAAAATGATACGACTGGCATAAAAACAAATATAAACCACATAAAAATAAAAGTCACCATTACGTTGAATTATTGGGAGCACCGAGCTTGTTTCTCAGAAACGAGCCGGTCCCATCCAGGCGTAATCGGAGACAATGAAACCCGAAGTGGTTAAGTTTTGTCTTTTAATGCAGGATGCTTGGTCTCCATGTGCCGAAGCAGTTTTGAAGGCTTCATTGGCTCGCTCGCTAGTTTCAGGGGCGATTGTGTCTATAAAATGCAAAATGTTGGGTCACCTCACGGCTTACGGCCATACTACCCTGAGAACGCCCGATCTCGTCCGATCTCGGAAGCTAAGCAGGGTCGGGCCTGGTTAGTACTTGGATGGGAGACTGCCTGGGAATACTAGGTGCTGTAAGCTTTTTCTTTTTCTTATGTGCACTTCAATCGTTTAAGAAGCTATTTTTTACAACACCCATCACGAATGGCATCCGGAAACAGCAAGCCTAATTTAAACTCCGACATTGAAACTATAACACGAGTTTGAAAGCTATATTATGTGGTGACATCCACAGCATTGTAGTTAAATTTTTTACCGCTAGAGAGCAGACTATGTACAGTGAGCATGGCTCCCTGTGAACTCAAAGCAGCAGGCTTGACTTGTAAAAGAACCCAACACAACACTTCCATGAAGTGTTTTTAAACTTTTCAAGGCATTTATTTTGATTCAGCAAAATGCAGGTCGCAACGGCAAATTCGTGCTACCGCATAAAAAGCTGTCAATAACTTTTCATGATAGCCATGTTTCTAGAAAACACCAAAAGCCTTGGAAGAAAGCCTGTTTCGGCCCTGGTTGTAAAAAAAACAAAAAAAAAAAACAAAAGGGAAGGGTGACCGTCCGGGAATACCAGGTGCTGAAAGCCTTTTTTTTTTTTTTTTTCCCACGTCAATTGTGAAAGGAAACTTTTACCACAGCCATCAAGTCCCGCCGCTGCTTGGCATGGTTTCAGGGGCGATTGTGTCTATAAAATGAAAAATTCTGAGCGGTTTCACGGCTTACGGCAATACTACCCTGAGAGCGCCCGCTCTCGTCCGATCTCGGAGGCTAAGCAGGGTCGGGCCTGGTTAGTACTTGGATGGGAGACCGCCTGGGAATACCAGTTACCGTAAGCTTTTTTTTTTTTTTTTTTTTTCTTATGTGCACTTCAATCGTTTAAGCCAAGAACTTTTTACAGCACCCATCACGAATGGCATTCGGAAACTGCAAGCCTAGTTTGAACTCCGACACTGAAACTACAACACGAGTTTAAAACCTACATTGTGTGGCGACAGCCATAGCATTGCAGTTCACGTTTTTACCGCTAGAGGACAGACTATGTACAGTGAATAAAGAGCATGGCTCCCTGTGAACTCAAAGCAGCAGTCTTTACTTGTAAAAGAACCCAGCACAACACATTGCGCTTCCATGTAGTGTTTTTACCTTTTTCATGACATTTATTTTGATACAGCCAAATGCAGGTTTTGTGCACTTCACTTTTCCGTTGGGCATTCGCGTAGAACCCTATTCCAGTTACGGCCAGATTCTTTTAGACTAGTTGTTAGGGTTTTCAGGTTAGTTTGATCCTATGATTATGTTGGAATGTAGACTGTAATGATTAAATCAATCACGTCTGGCCCTCACAATGTAATGATTAAATCAATCACGTCTTGCCTGTTTCCCACAACAGTGTAAAACACCCCCTGCTCTGATCTTATCAGAGGCCGGGGGTTCACCAAACCTGTCCACTCACCCCCACTCTGTTCCTCCTAATAAATATGCCCTTGCAGGGAGGAGACTTTTAGACTTCATTCGATAATCGCTGTTCAGACAGCGACGAATGGACTCTCCACCTGCAGGTGTCTAAAAGAACTTGCTTGTCTTCTGTTTGGTTCTTGCAAAATAAGTTGGAGTGAGCAAATCTCTAACATTTTGGTGCCGAAACCCGGGATCCTCATACCCACCATCTGACCGGCGAAGGAGGACGTGCTGCATTGTCGACAAGCCAGCGTCCATTAGGAGGACCTGGAAAAGAAAGTCCTGGGAAGAGAATTCTTCGCTGGGCCAGCATCTTAGGTCTGCCTTCGTCTGACAGAGGTGGATTGACGGGATCCGGCGTGATTGAGTGTGTGACTGGTAGGATAAATTGACTAAAAAGCAGTTCTAGCGTTGATCCACGGCAATAAAACTGGCTAGTAATCTGTTGGAAGGTCAATTTAAACCTGCATTGAGGATCCTCAAAGAAAAAAAAAAAATTGAAAAAAAATTGTAAAACCTTAAGCTACTAAAATTAAGATGGGAAATAAAAACGGTAAATCTCTACCTCTTGACGGAGATGAGAACTACATGGCGAGTAGATTTCTTAATTGTATGCAATACATGCCAAAGTGGAAGAAAAAGTATGGTGTAGAAGGGAAGTTGAAAGTTGAAGTGTGGAAGATAGTGGTTGAAGTTTTGGAGGACAGTGTGGCTAGGAAGATAGGACTGAAAAAGAAAAGAAAAGAGAGTGAATTGGATTGTGCTAAAATGTGGTTGAAAGCTTCACAAGAAAGAAGAGAACAAATCCAAAAGACAAAAGATAGAAAGTTGAAAAGTGATGAGGCCGCCATTCAATTGAGATTTGAAAAAGAATTCAGGGTGCATAGTGGCATCCCATTCAATGATACAGCTGAGAGTGCTTATCAACAACAGCTTAAAAATGCGCTCCTCACTAATTTCTGCCCTGAAATAGGCAACTGGGTGAGGAAACATTTGGTGGAAGTGGATGTTGCAAGTGTGACAACAACTATGCAATGGGCCAGACATGCTGAAAAGGTGATCAAAAAAGGCAAAAGTTCTGATGTATTTCATCTAGATAATGATGATGATGAACTAGATGAAGATACAACAGTCTTCTTCCAAGGGTCCCAGCTAGGCAGAGGGAGAGGTAGAGGCCAACAAGGTCGCAGGCCGCCATATAATTCAAAACCCCCACGAGATTCTGACAACTGTTGGAACTGTGGGAGACGAGGACACTTCGCACGAGAGTGTCGTTTTACAAAACAATATCAATCAAAGGGTGGAGGAAGGAGCAGAAGAAAAGCAAAATTTTTAGCGTGACAAGCTTCCTCCTCTTTGACCGCTTATGCTCATACAGAGAAAGAAAGAATAGATGCCCATATGACAGCAAAACATGTCATTGTCAGATTATTAGAATTTTTTTTAGATTATTAGAAATCCTGTCCATCCAAGAAGTATGACAATGCTGTTTGTGTGCCCAAATTACAAATGACTAGAGCTCAAATTGTGTTACTCTAAAGTTAAGATATGCAAATCAAGTGGTAAAGGAATGCAACTTGCTTCTAGAAGATAAATAAATAAAATTAGAATGTGCTGTCCTCGTGTGCATGGGAGGGACCAGCTCATGATCGACCACAGGAAATGGCCAGCCTGTGACGAATCATTGTTGCTGGGAACTACCTTTTGCATGCGAGAGCTGTGCATGTGTGTGCGTATATGTTAAAATGATGAACATTGGCTAAAGTTTTAGTATAAAAAAATTTTTGCTAGACTGTGGTTTATCCAATTTGCACCGCAGAACAGAAATGATTTTGAAAGATAAAAATGAGAGGAAAAAGAGAGAAATCTGTTTGCAAGCAGAAACTAATCCACACTAGTGCATGTAAAGTGTCGAGCCCACATGAGGAATTCGGAAAAAAAAAAAAAAAAAATGACAGAACATGCTTTCAGGAATTGGAAGAAGCTAAATTGTGAATTTAAGATTTTGCAATGCTACATTTAATAGGAATAATTGATTGGTTGTGTTATAAGATTATATAAAATTCTAAATGCAAGCTAAATCTGAGAGATTGAGTTCTTCAAATTTAAAAACAAAGAAAAACTTCAGATTAATTTGCCAATTGTTTGTTCTAGTTAAGTTTTTTTGAATTGGTGGATTGTTCTACCAGGAAACCTAAGTTGAAAATGATATATGAATGTTGTGTGGTGAGCTTGGATGAATTGGGACCAATGTGATAGAGAGACTCCTTTTTGGAGACTGCGTGTGAGATGCAAATGAACATTGATGAATGATAGCCTGAATGAAAAGAAATTACAGGTTGAATGGTTGAAGTTGTTGGCGACTACTATAGAAAATTAGTAGAGCGACTTTGATGAAAGAATGATTTTGAGCAGGTTGAATGTTAGAAAGAAACACGTAGCTTTTGGATTAATAATTGGATAGAAAAAAAAAAAAAAAAAAAAAACTGGAGAACCAGTAACACATGTAGAAGATGTGTGAACTGAGAAATTGAGAAGCGTTTTGGAAAGAAAGTCAAATTAAATGATGATGGAATCGTATGTAGTAAAGAACGCATTCTCCCAAAAAGTTTGTCAAGGTGTGAGGCATGGGCGTTGCCAAGCCTCAAAAGGGGGGGAGTGAGTAGGACAGATAGTGGAAGATAGTAATAATACAACACTTTATGACAATGAATTTTCGAATACATTTGGTGTTATATTGTGGTAATTTTTTTGTTCTGGTGTAGATAGTTTAGCAACACGAGAGATTTAGAGGTTCAAAAGAAAGACAGTTAAAAGAAAACATTTTTGATTTGGACAATTGCAGGCTAACAGGAACATGAGAAAGATAAGAACTACGAGGGGAGATCCAATTTCATTGGGGAGATTGAGAATTCACAGCACCATACTCTAAGTCACATTTTTGAGCAAGCATGACAATAACATGTGATAGGTCAAGACATACAGATCAGGGCTTGATGTGGAACGCAGACCTCGATGAGTTGATTTTCAATAATGATACTGAAGACAACATACTGTCCGATTAAATTGGAACTATAGATAAAATGTAGCTCAAAAATAGGATGAGTTGCAGGATTTACGATATAAAAACGAGACCGCTGTTATTAGAAGAATTTGAAGTTTGGTAAACAAACATTACCAGCAAATTGATGGAAGCAGCTACATTTGGAGATAGTCTTACAAGTGTTCAAACCAGTCTGTCATTCTCAGTGTCAGAGTCCCTGAAACCCAATCCGAGACTTCGCCTGCAGCCGTGAACAACCACAAAATGGTGCCTGGCTCTGAAGCACCTTTGACCTTTGGCGAAGGACAAGAAAAGACTGCTGTTGTGCTTGGAGGAGGACAAGTACAGTCCGGAGGACAGACAACATCCTCGGGGACGAGAAAAGACAGTGAAAAGCGGAGGAACTCACCATGATGAAAATTGACTCATTTGAACAATGGACTCATTCAAGAGTGATGGATGGGGTCGCTCTGAAGCAACAACAAAAGAACACCAACTCGATAGGGTGAAGTGCGGCAAAAAGATATGGACTTGGAGTGTCTGACAACCAAATCGCACTCCTTGCTACGGCGTTCCCAAATTTGGTGAAGCTTGGTTCAAAGTGGAAGGGAGGTTCATTGTGCACTGAGTTTGACAGAACTGAGGAGATTTGATAAATAAATAAATAAAAATTTGAAAAATACGTAGGGCTACAGATTATAATCAGAGATTGAACGGATTTGGATAAAACAAATAGACTAAAACGGTAGGAAACAAGAGCAAGATCTTATATTTTGGCTCATCAAGCTTAAGACGTAGAGGTCGAGTTATATAAATTTTAGAACAGGACATTTGGCAGTCAGGAGGAAGCTAGGTTGCTCAATGTACCTACTCAATACAATAGTAAGGTTTTTTATACCACAGTGGAGGTTGGATGGTCAGAAAGTTAGGTACGTTCAATTTTTGACATTCACACAGTCATGCATAGGAGTCACAAGGCGACAGTTAACAAGACAATGACTGCAATAGGGGCCACCTACGACTGCACCGACATGAAAAAGTAGAAGTGAGAGAGCAGAGTATGGGATTATATGCTAAAACGTCTGCTATACATTTACCAATAGGAGATTCTATCAAGAGAAGCTACATGAGAGATGGATTAGAATCTCTTTGTCTGCGTGGGTGCGTGTGTGTGTGTGTGTGTACACCCTGTGTGGGTGCGAGCGTGTGAGGACAAAGAAGGCATGGATAAGACAATCTCTTTTAAACCAGGAGGCAATAAATGGGAACGCCCCTGTCATAAATAGTTTTTGGTTAAAGGGAATCATTAGGAAGTGTTCAAACTCTTCCCGCAAACATTCCTATTTGCCAGTTAAATGGGCACTACAATTGACTACGAGAGTTGCAAACAACAGATGAAGAGCAGTCCTTGGCAGATTATATGATCAGGACGCTCAAACTGTGTCAAAGACAAATTTACTGCCGCTTGATCTTTCCTCCTCACAGGTCGACAACCCCATCAATCCAGGAGACTGGGTCTACATCGAGGTCATCAAAGGAAGGAACTGGGCCAGCCACGACGGGAGGGACCATTCCAAGTCTTGCTGACTACACATGTTGCACCCAAGGTTGCAGGACCCACAAATGCATTAACGACGACTGCTCTCCAGGAGGAAACTGGATGGGAGCTTTGGACATCACCGCTGTGTGCCAGGATGAGAGAGCCGTTTTCAAGGTGTAAGGGCTCTACTACCAACATGGCTGCACCATCGGACGGGACCTACTTCAGCCAGAAGTTCAGAGGCACTGCCTCACCTGCATCCTATGAGTGCACGTGCCTGTTCAGTACGGATCATGGTTTTGTGGTCACAGGAGTTGTCCGATGCTGCCTGCCAACTGGACACGAGTGTGTGCGCCGTTGTGTGTGACTGACCTCACCTACAGACTAGAACATCATCAGCTGACGAAAACACGGGCACATATACAACTTCTTAGACGTGACAGTTGTGATAATGATAATGAGACGTGGATTGCGTAGATGCTGTTCTGTTGAGCATGTATTACGGAAACTTGTTGATTTGACCATCGAAAAGCTTCACAAGTGATGGATACAATGATGTACTGTTTCTGTGTTTTTCTTTTTATTTTTTATTGATAGCATTCTGGTCGCCTGTGGCAACGGGGCCGTGTAAGAATTTTCCTGCTAATAACATCTGGCCAGCAGGTTTTTCGCTTACACAATAAGTTTGAGGTAATGCCTCATCTTCACTGGAAAGTGTTGCTATCATTGTTTGTTGTTTTTATTTTTACCATTCTACTTTCTTCATTATACGTATATATGTTTTTTTTTTTTTCTTGCTTATCGTTGTTGTTTGGGGTGGCATAATCATATGATAAAACAGGAGGGAGATGTTAGGGTTTTCAGGTTAGTTTGATCCTATGATTATGTTGGAATGTAGACTGTAATGATTAAATCAATCACGTCTGGCCCTCACAATGTAATGATTAAATCAATCACGTCTTGCCTGTTTCCCACAACAGTGTAAAACACCCCCTGCTCTGATCTTATCAGAGGCCGGGGGTTCACCAAACCTGTCCACTCACCCCCACTCTGTTCCTCCTAATAAATATGCCCTTGCAGGGAGGAGACTTGTAGACTTCATTCGATAATCGCTGTTCAGACAGCGACGAATGGACTCTCCACCTGCAGGTGTCTAAAAGAACTTGCTTGTCTTCTGTTTGGTTCTTGCAAAATAAGTTGGAGTGAGCAAATCTCTAACACTAGTGGTCCCCAAACTTTCTTGCGCCACGGACCGGCTACGCGTCAGAAATATTTTTGCGGACCTGCCTTTATATATATAAATAAACAATAAATCTATATAAATAAATACTACATTTATAATAAATATATATAAATAGGATTAAATAAAATGATACGACTGGCATAAAAACAAATATAAACCACATAAAAATAAAAGTCACCATTACGTTGAATTATTGGGAGCACCGAGCTTGTTTCTCAGAAACGAGCCGGTCCCATCCAGGCGTAATCGGAGACAATGAAACCCGAAGTGGTTAAGGTTTGTCTTTTAATGCAGGATGCTTGGTCTCCATGTGCCGAAGCAGTTTTGAAGGCTTCATTGGCTTGCTCGCTAGTTTCAGGGGCGATTGTGTCTATAAAATGCAAAATGTTGGGTCACCTCACGGCTTACGGCCATACTACCCTGAGAACGCCTGATCTCGTCTTATCTCGGAAGCTAAGCAGGGTCGGGCCTGGTTAGTACTTGGATGGGAGACTGCCTGGGAATACCAGGTGCTGTAAGCTTTTTCTTTTTCTTATGTGCACTTCAAGCTCTTTTTTTTTTTTTTTTTTTTTTTCTTATGTGCACTTCAATCGTTTAAGCCAAGACCTTTTTACAACACCCATCACGAATGGCATTCGGAAACTGCAAGCCTAGTTTGAACTCCGACACTGAAACTACAACACGAGTTCAAAACCTCTATGTACAGTGAATAAAGAGCATGGCTCCCTGTGAACTCAAAGCAGCAGTCTTTACTTGTAAAAGAACCCAGCACAACACATTGCGCTTCCATGTAGTGTTTTTACCTTTTTCATGACATTTATTTTGATACAGCCAAATGCAGGTTTTGTGCACTTCACTTTTCCGTTGGGCATTCGCGTAGAACCCTATTCTAGTTACGGCCAGATTCTTTTAGACTAGTGGTCCCCAACCTTTCTTGCGCCACGGACCGGCTACGCGTCAGAAATATTTTTGCGGACCTGCCTTTATATATATAAATAAACAATAAATCAATATAAATAAATACTACATTTATAATAAGTATATATACCGTATTTGCCGGTGTATTGGTCGACCTTTTTCGATCCAAAATCGACCGAAAAAAATCGACCTCGACTTATACACCGAGTCATAAAATTTAACTTCGTATTCATCGCTTCAAATGTGATGGTAACCAAGGCCGTTTCTCATGCATCTCATTGTGCGTTGCACTTAGAAAATTTGAACCGGGCGGCGTGCGCGAGTGCGCGGCCCGCTGGAAGTCGAATGAGGCGCCGCGACCACCTCCGCGGTGCTTATAAACAGCCGATCCGCTCGGCGGGGGCTATTTTCGGCCACTTGGCTCGTGCGCACGGCCTCCCGGATGTGCCGGGCGGGTGCGCGAGCTCGCCGGCCGCTGGAAGTCGAATGAGGCGCCGCGACCACCTCCGCGGTGCTTATAAACAGCCGATCCGCTCGGCGGTGGCTATTTTCGGCCACTTGGCTCGTGCGCACGGCCTCCCGGATGTGCCGGGCGGGTGCGCGAGCTCGCCGGCCGCTGGAAGTCGAATGAGGCGCCGCGACCACCTCCGCGGTGCTTATAAACAGCCGATCCGCTCGGCGGGGGCTATTTTCGGCCACTTGGCTCGTGCGCACGGCCTCCCGGATGTGCCGGGCGGGTGCGCGAGCTCGCCGGCCGCTGGAAGTCGAATGAGGCGCCGCGACCACCTCCGCGGTGCTTATAAACAGCCGATCCGCTCGGCGGGGGCTATTTTCGGCCACTTGGCTCGTGCGCACGGCCTCCCGGATGTGCCGGGCGGGTGCGCGAGCTCGCCGGCCGCTGGAAGTCGAATGAGGCGCCGCGACCACCTCCGCGGTGCTTATAAACAGCCGATCCGCTCGGCGGGGGCTATTTTCGGCCACTTGGCTCGTGCGCACGGCCTCCCGGATGTGCCGGGCGGGTGCGCGAGCTCGCCGGCCGCTGGAAGTCGAATGAGGCGCCGCGACCACCTCCGCGGTGCTTATAAACAGCCGATCCGCTCGGCGGTGGCTATTTTCGGCCACTTGGCTCGTGCGCACGGCCTCCCGGATGTGCCGGGCGGGTGCGCGAGCTCGCCGGCCGCTGGAAGTCGAATGAGGCGCCGCGACCACCTCCGCGGTGCTTATAAACAGCCGATCCGCTCGGCGGGGGCTATTTTCGGCCACTTGGCTCGTGCGCACGGCCTCCCGGATGTGCCGGGCGGGTGCGCGAGCTCGCCGGCCGCTGGAAGTCGAATGAGGCGCCGCGACCACCTCCGCGGTGCTTATAAACAGCCGATCCGCTCGGCGGGGGCTATTTTCGGCCACTTGGCTCGTGCGCACGGCCTCCCGGATGTGCTGGGCGGGTGCGCGAGCTCGCCGGCCGCTGGAAGTCGAATGAGGCGCCGCGACCACCTCCGCGGTGCTTATAAACAGCCGATCCGCTCGGCGGGGGCTATTTTCGGCCACTTGGCTCGTGCGCACGGCCTCCCGGATGTGCCGGGCGGGTGCGCGAGCTCGCCGGCCGCTGGAAGTCGAATGAGGCGCCGCGACCACCTCCGCGGTGCTTATAAACAGCCGATCCGCTCGGCGGGGGCTATTTTCGGCCACTTGGCTCGTGCGCACGGCCTCCCGGATGTGCCGGGCGGGTGCGCGAGCTCGCCGGCCGCTGGAAGTCGAATGAGGCGCCGCGACCACCTCCGCGGTGCTTATAAACAGCCGATCCGCTCGGCGGGGGGCTATTTTCGGCCACTTGGCTCGTGCGCACGGCCTCCCGGATGTGCCGGGCGGGTGCGCGAGCTCGCCGGCCGCTGGAAGTCGAATGAGGCGCCGCGACCACCTCCGCGGTGCTTATAAACAGCCGATCCGCTCGGCGGGGGCTATTTTCGGCCACTTGGCTCGTGCGCACGGCCTCCCGGATGTGCCGGGCGGGTGCGCGAGCTCGCCGGCCGCTGGAAGTCGAATGAGGCGCCGCGACCACCTCCGCGGTGCTTATAAACAGCCGATCCGCTCGGCGGGGGCTATTTTCGGCCACTTGGCTCGTGCGCACGGCCTCCCGGATGTGCCGGGCGGGTGCGCGAGCTCGCCGGCCGCTGGAAGTCGAATGAGGCGCCGCGACCACCTCCGCGGTGCTTATAAACAGCCGATCCGCTCGGCGGGGGCTATTTTCGGCCACTTGGCTCGTGCGCACGGCCTCCCGGATGTGCCGGGCGGGTGCGCGAGCTCGCCGGCCGCTGGAAGTCGAATGAGGCGCCGCGACCACCTCCGCGGTGCTTATAAACAGCCGATCCGCTCGGCGGGGGCTATTTTCGGCCACTTGGCTCGTGCGCACGGCCTCCCGGATGTGCCGGGCGGGTGCGCGAGCTCGCCGGCCGCTGGAAGTCGAATGAGGCGCCGCGACCACCTCCGCGGTGCTTATAAACAGCCGATCCGCTCGGCGGGGGCTATTTTCGGCCACTTGGCTCGTGCGCACGGCCTCCCGGATGTGCCGGGCGGGTGCGCGAGCTCGCCGGCCGCTGGAAGTCGAATGAGGCGCCGCGACCACCTCCGCGGTGCTTATAAACAGCCGATCCGCTCGGCGGGGGCTATTTTCGGCCACTTGGCTCGTGCGCACGGCCTCCCGGATGT